>NW_026558483.1:0-300000 GCF_026930045.1 Uloborus diversus | reverse complement strand
AAATTCTGAGTCAGTTTAATTTTTCGACACGAAGATTTCAAAGTGTTTAAATAAACAATTACCAAGGTGCATTTTTTGTTTTTATTATATTTAAAACTCCCACCGACAGCGCTCCCATAGACTAATGGCTAGAGTGTTAGGCTTAAAAGCGAGTGGCCCTGGGTTCGAGTCCCAGCCTGAACGAAAATCTTCAATGTATACTTTTAGTTTCTAATTTGAAATTTCTTCTTCTTTTTTTTTTAATTTTTCTCTTTTGCAAATATTGATTATTTATGTAGGGAGAAAAATTCTGAGTCAGTTTAATTATTCGACCTGTAAATTTCAAAGTGTTTGAATCAATAATTACCAAGGTGCATTTTTTGTTTTTATTATATTTAAGACTTCCATCGACAGAGCTCCGATAGCCTAATGGCTAGACCGTTGGGTTCCAAGCGCGTGGTACTGGGTTCGAGTCCCGGCCGGAACGAAAATCTTCCATGTATATATTTCTCTTCTAATTTGAAGATTCTTTTTTTTTTCAATTTCTTTCTTTTGCAAATATGGATTATTTATGTACGGAAGAAAATTCTGAGTCAGTTTAATCATTCGACCTTTAGATTTCAAAGATTTTAGATCAATAATTACTAAGGTGCATTTTTTGTTTTTATTATAATTAAGACACCGATCAACAGAGATCCGATAGTATATTGGCGAGAGCGTTGGGCTTCCATGAGTGTCGCCCTGGGTTCAAATCCCAGCCGGAAAGGAAATCTTAAATGCAGATATTTTTTTCTAATTTTATAATTCTTTTTTTTTTATTTTTCCCTTTTGCGAAGTCAGTCAGTCAGTCTGACAGTCAATCAGTCAAGCACTCAGTCATTCAGTCTCAGTCAGTCAGTCCAGTCAGTCAGTCACTCAGTCAGTCAGTTAGTCCTTCAGCCAGTCAGTCAAGCAGTCAGTCATTTAGTCTCAGTCAGTCAGTCATTCAGTCAGTCAGTCAGTCAGGCAGTCAGTCAGTCGGTCAGCCTTATTCAGTCAGTCTGTCAGTCAGTCAGTCAGCCTTATTCAGTCAGTCTGTCAGTCATCCTTATTCAGTCAGTCTGTCAGTCAGTCAGTCGGTCAGTCCTGTCCAGTCAGTTAGTCAGTCAAGCAGTCAGTCAGGTAGTCAAGCAGTCAGTCAGTCAGTGTCAGTCAGTCATTTAGTCATTAAGTCAGTCAGTGAAATAGCCAGTCAGAGAGTCAAGCAGTCAGTCAGTCAGTCTCAGTCAGTCAGTTAGTCAGTCAGTCAGTCAGTCAGTCAGTCAGTCCAGTCTCAGTCAGTCAGGCAGTTAGTCAGTCAGTCTCGGTCAGTCAGTGAGTCAGTCAGTCAGTATCAGTCAGTCAGTGAGTCAGTCTGTCAGTCAGGCAGTATCAGTCAGGCAGTAAGACTCCGCTCGACAGAACTCCGATAGCCTTATGGCTAGACCGCTGGTCTTCCAAGCGAGTGGCCTGGGTTCGAGTCCCAGCCGGAGCGAATATCTTCAATGTATATATTTCTTTTCTAATTTGAAAATTCTTTTTTTTTTCAATTTCTTTCCTTTGCAATTATTGATTATTTATGTAGGGAAGAAAATTCTCAGTCAGTTTAATTTTTCGACACGAAGATTTCAAAGTGTTTAAATAAACAATTACCAAGGTGCATTTTTTGTTTTTATTATATTTAAAACTCCCACCGACAGAGCTCCCATAGACTAATGGCTAGAGTGTTAGGCTTCCAAGCGAGTGGCCCTGGGTTCGAGTCCCAGCCTGAACGAAAATCTTCAATGTATACTTTTAGTTTCTAATTTGAAATTTCTTCTTCTTTTTTTTTTTTAATTTTTCTCTTTTGCGAATATTGATTATTTATGTAGGGAGAAAAATTCTGTGTCAGTTTAATTATTCGACCTGTAAATTTCAAAGTGTTTGAATCAATAATTACCAAGGTGCATTTTTTGTTTTTATTATATTTAAGACTTCCATCGACTGAGCTCCGATAGCCTAATGGCTAGACCGTTGGGTTCCTAGCGCGTGGTACTGGGTTCGAGTCCCGGCCGGAAAGGAAATCTTAAATGCAAATATTATTTTCTAATTTTATAATTCTTTTTTTTTATTTTTCCCTTTTGCGAAGTCAGTCAGTCAGTCTGACAGTCAATCAGTCAAGCACTCAGTCATTCAGTCTCAGTCAGTCAGTCCAGTCAGTCAGTCACTCAGTCAGTCAGTTAGTCCTTCAGCCAGTCAGTCAAGCAGTCAGTCAGTCAGTCAGTCAGGCAGTCAGTCAGTCAGTCAGTCGGTCAGTCCTGTGCAGTCAGTTAGTCACTAAAGCAGTCAGTCAGTCTCAGTCAGTCAGTCAGTCAGTCAGTCTAGTCCAGTCTCAGTCAGTCAGTCAGTCAGTCTCGGTCAGTCAGTCAGTCAGTCATTCAGTCAGTCAGTCAGTCAGGCAGTCAGTCAGTCGGTCAGCCTTATTCAGTCAGTCTGTCAGTCAGTCAGTCAGTCAGCCTTATTCAGTCAGTCTGTCAGTCATCCTTATTCAGTCAGTCTGTCCGTCAGTCAGTCGGTCAGTCCTGTCCAGTCAGTTAGTCAGTCAAGCAGTCAGTCAGGTAGTCAAGCAGTCAGTCAGTCAGTGTCAGTCAGTCATTTAGTCATTCAGTCAGTCAGTGAAATAGCCAGTCAGAGAGTCAGTTAGTCAGTCAGTCAGTCTCAGTCAGTCAGTTAGTCAGTCAGTCAGTCAGTCAGTCAGTCAGTCCAGTCTCAGTCAGTCAGGCAGTTAGTCAGTCAGTCTCGGTCAGTCAGTGAGTCAGTCAGTCAGTATCAGTCAGTCAGTGAGTCAGTCTGTCAGTCAGGCAGTATCAGTCAGGCAGTAAGACTCCGCTCGACAGAACTCCGATAGCCTAATGGCTAGACCGCTGGTCTTCCAAGCGAGTGGCCTGGGTTCGAGTCCCAGCCGGAGCGAATATCTTCAATGTATATATTTCTTTTCTAATTTGAAAATTCTTTTTTTTTTCAATTTCTTTCCTTTGCAATTATTGATTATTTATGTAGGGAAGAAAATTCTGAGTCAGTTTAATTTTTCGACACGAAGATTTCAAAGTGTTTAAATAAACAATTACCAAGGTGCATTTTTTGTTTTTATTATATTTAAAACTCCCACCGATAGAGCTCCCATAGACTAATGGCTAGAGTGTTAGGCTTCCAAGCGAGTGGCCCTGGGTTCGAGTCCCAGCCTGAACGAAAATCTTCAATGTATACTTTTAGTTTCTAATTTGAAATTTCTTCTTCTTTTTTTTTCAATTTTTCTCTTTTGCGAATATTGATTATTTATGTAGGGAGAAAAATTCTGAGTCAGTTTAATTATTCGACCTGTAAATTTCAAAGTGTTTGAATCAATAATTACCAAGGTGCATTTTTTGTTTTTATTATATTTAAGACTTCCATCGACAGAGCTCCGATAGCCTAATGGCTAGTCCGTTGGGTTCCTAGCGCGTGGTACTGGGTTCGAGTCCCGGCCGGAAAGGAAATCTTAAATGCAAATATTTTTTTCTAATTTTATAATTCTTTTTTTTTTATTTTTCCCTTTTGCGCAGTCAGTCAGTCAGTCTGACAGTCAATCAGTCAAGCACTCAGTCATTCAGTCTCAGTCAGTCAGTCCAGTCAGTCAGTCACTCAGTCAATCAGTTAATCCTTCAGCCAGTCAGTCAAGCAGTCAGTCATTTAGTCTCAGTCAGTCAGTCATTCAGTCAGTCCGTCAGTCAGGCAGTCAGTCAGTCAGTCAGTCGGTCAGTCCTGTGCAGTCAGTTAGTAACTAAAGCAGTCAGTCAGTCTCAGTCAGTCAGTCAGTCTGTCAGTCAGTCCAGTCCAGTCTCAGTCAGTCAGTCAGTCAGTCTCGGTCAGTCACTCAGTCAGTCATTCAGTCAGTCAGTCAGTCAGGCAGTCAGTCAGTCGGTCAGCCTTATTCAGTCAGTCTGTCAGTCAGTCAGTCAGTCAGCCTTATTCAGTCAGTCTGTCAGTCATCCTTATTCAGTCAGTCTGTCAGTCAGTCAGTCGGTCAGTCCTGTCCAGTCAGTTAGTCAGTCAAGCAGTCAGTCAGGTAGTCAAGCAGTCAGTCAGTCAGTGTCAGTCAGTCATTTAGTCATTCAGTCAGTCAGTGAAATAGCCAGTCAGAGAGTCAAGCAGTCAGTCAGTCAGTCTCAGTCAGTCAGTTAGTCAGTCAGTCAGTCAGTCAGTCAGTCAGTCCAGTCTCACTCAGTCAGGCAGTTAGTCAGTCAGTCTCGGTCAGTCAGTGAGTCAGTCAGTCAGTATCAGTCAGTCAGTGAGTCAGTCTGTCAGTCAGGCAGTATCAGTCAGGCAGTAAGACTCCGCTCGACAGAACTCCGATAGCCTAATGGCTAGACCGCTGGTCTTCCAAGCGAGTGGCCTGGGTTCGAGTCCCAGCCGGAGCGAATATCTTCAATGTATATATTTCTTTTCTAATTTGAAAATTCTTTTTTTTTTTCAATTTCTTTCCTTTGCAATTATTGATTATTTAGTTAGGGAAGAAAATTCTGAGTTAGTTTAATTTTTCGACACGAAGATTTCAAAGTGTTTAAATAAACAATTACCAAGGTGCATTTTTTGTTTTTATTATATTTAAAACTCCCACCGACAGAGCTCCCATAGAACAATGGCTAGAGTGGCCCTGGGTTCGAGTCCCAGCCTGAACGAAAATCTTCAATGTATACTTTTAGTTTCTAATTTGAAATTTCTTCTTCTTTTTTTTTAATTTTTCTCTTTTGCGAATATTGAATATTTATGTAGGGAGAAAAATTCTGAGTCAGTTTAATTATTCGAACTGTAAATTTCAAAGTGTTTGAATCAATAATTACCAAGGTGCATTTTTTGTTTTTATTATATTTAAGACTTCCATCGACAGAGCTCCGATAGCCTAATGGCTAGACCGTTGGGTTCCAAGCGCGTGGTACTGGGTTCGAGTCCCGGCCGGAACGAAAATCTTCCATGTATATATTTCTCTTCTAATTTGAAGATTCTTTTTTTTTTCAATTTCTTTCTTTTGCAAATATGGATTATTTATGTACGGAAGAAAATTCTGAGTCAGTTTAATCATTCGACCTTTAGATTTCAAAGATTTTAGATCAATAATTACTAAGGTGCATTTTTTGTTTTTATTATAATTAAGACACCGATCAACAGAGATCCGATAGTATATTGGCGAGAGCGTTGGGCTTCCATGAGTGTCGCTCTGGGTTCAAATCCCAGCCGGAAAGGAAATCTTAAATGCAAATATTTTTTTCTAATTTTATAATTCTTTTTTTTTTATTTTTCCCTTTTGCGAAGTCAGTCAGTCAGTCTGACAGTCAATCAGTCAAGCACTCAGTCATTCAGTCTCAGTCAGTCAGTCCAGTCAGTCAGTCACTCAGTCAGTCAGTTAGTCCTTCAGCCAGTCAGTCAAGCAGTCAGTCATTTAGTCTCAGTCGGTCAGTCATTCAGTCAGTCAGTCAGTCAGGCAGTCAGTCAGTCGGTCAGCCTTATTCAGTCAGTCTGTCAGTCAGTCAGTCAGTCAGTCAGCCTTATTCAGTCAGTCTGTCAGTCATCCTTATTCAGTCAGTCTGTCAGTCAGTCAGTCGGTCAGTCCTGTCCAGTCAGTTAGTCAGTCAAGCAGTCAGTCAGGTAGTCAAGCAGTCAGTCAGTCAGTGTCAGTCAGTCATTTAGTCATTAAGTCAGTCAGTGAAATAGCCAGTCAGAGAGTCAAGCAGTCAGTCAGTCAGTCTCAGTCAGTCAGTTAGTCAGTCAGTCAGTCAGTCAGTCAGTCAGTCCAGTCTCACTCAGTCAGGCAGTTAGTCAGTCAGTCTCGGTCAGTCAGTGAGTCAGTCAGTCAGTATCAGTCAGTCAGTGAGTCAGTCTGTCAGTCAGGCAGTATCAGTCAGGCAGTAAGACTCCGCTCGACAGAACTCCGATAGCCTAATGGCTAGACCGCTGGTCTTCCAAGCGAGTGGCCTGGGTTCGAGTCCCAGCCGGAGCGAATATCTTCAATGTATATATTTCTTTTCTAATTTGAAAATTCTTTTTTTTTTCAATTTCTTTCCTTTGCAATTATTGATTATTTATGTAGGGAAGAAAATTCTGAGTCAGTTTAATTTTTCGACACGAAGATTTCAAAGTGTTTAAATAAACAATTACCAAGGTGCATTTTTTGTTTTTATTATATTTAAAACTCCCACCGACAGAGCTCCCATAGACTAATGGCTAGAGTGTTAGGCTTCCAAGCGAGTGGCCCTGGGTTCGAGTCCCAGCCTGAAAGAAAATCTTCAATGTATACTTTTAGTTTCTAATTTGAAATTTCTTCTTCTTTTTTTTTCAATTTTTCTCTTTTGCGAATATTGATTATTTATGTAGGGAGAAAAATTCTGAGTCAGTTTAATTATTCGACCTGTAAATTTCAAAGTGTTTGAATCAATAATTACCAAGGTGCATTTTTTGTTTTTATTATATTTAAGACTTCCATCGACAGAGCTCCGATAGCCTAATGGCTAGACCGTTGGGTTCCTAGCGCGTGGTACTGGGTTCGAGTCCCGGCCGGAAAGGAAATCTTAAATGCAAATATTTTTTTCTAATTTTATAATTCTTTTTTTTTATTTTTCCCTTTTGCGAAGTCAGTCAGTCAGTCTGACAGTCAATCAGTCAAGCACTCCAGTCATTCAGTCTCAGTCAGTCAGTCCAGTCAGTCAGTCACTCAGTCAGTCAGTTAGTCCTTCAGCCAGTCAGTCAAGCAGTCAGTCAGTCAGTCAGTCAGTCAGGCAGTCAGTCAGTCAGTCGGTCATTCAGTCAGTCAGTCAGTCAGGCAGTCAGTCAGTCAGTCAGTCGGTCAGTCCTGTGCAGTCAGTTAGTCACTAAAGCAGTCAGTCAGTCTCAGTCAGTCAGTCAGTCAGTCAGTCCAGTCCAGTCTCAGTCAGTCAGTCAGTCTCGGTCAGTCAGTCAGTCAGTCATTCAGTCAGTCAGTCAGTCAGGCAGTCAGTCAGTCGGTCAGCCTTATTCACTCAGTCTGTCAGTCAGTCAGTCAGTCAGCCTTATTCAGTCAGTCTGTCAGTCATCCTTATTCAGTCAGTCTGTCAGTCAGTCAGTCGGTCAGTCCTGTCCAGTCAGTTAGTCAGTCAAGCAGTCAGTCAGGTAGTCAAGCAGTCAGTCAGTCAGTGTCAGTCAGTCATTTAGTCATTCAGTCAGTCAGTGAAATAGCCAGTCAGAGAGTCAAGCAGTCAGTCAGTCAGTCTCAGTCAGTCAGTTAGTCAGTCAGTCAGTTAGTCAGTCAGTCAGTCAGTCAGTCCAGTCTCAGTCAGTCAGGCAGTTAGTCAGTCAGTCTCGGTCAGTCAGTGAGTCAGTCAGTCAGTATCAGTCAGTCAGTGAGTCAGTCTGTCAGTCAGGCAGTATCAGTCAGGCAGTAAGACTCCGCTCGACAGAACTCCGATAGCCTAATGGCTAGACCGCTGGTCTTCCAAGCGAGTGGCCTGGGTTCGAGTCCCAGTAAGAGCGAATATCTTCAATGTATATATTTCTTTTCTAATTTGAAAATTCTTTTTTTTTTCAATTTCTTTCCTTTGCAATTATTGATTATTTATGTAGGGAAGAAAATTCTGAGTCAGTTTAATTTTTCGACACGAAGATTTCAAAGTGTTTAAATAAACAATTACCAAGGTGCATTTTTTGTTTTTATTATATTTAAAACTCCCACCGACAGAGCTCCCATAGACTAATGGCTAGAGTGTTAGGCTTCCAAGCGAGTGGCCCTGGGTTCGAGTCCCGGCCGGAAAGGAAATCTTAAATGCAAATATTTTTTTCTAATTTTATAATTCTTTTTTTTTTTATTTTTCCCTTTTGCGAAGTCAGTCAGTCAGTCTGACAGTCAATCAGTCAAGCACTCAGTCATTCAGTCTCAGTCAGTCAGTCCAGTCAGTCAGTCAGTCACTCAGTCAGTCAGTTAGTCCTTCAGCCAGTCAGTCAAGCAGTCAGTCATTTAGTCTCAGTCAGTCAGTCATTCAATCAGTCAGTCAGTCAGGCAGTCAGTCAGTCGGTCAGCCTTATTCAGTCAGTCTGTCAGTCAGTCAGTCAGTCAGCCTTATTCAGTCAGTCTGTCAGTCATCCTTATTCAGTCAGTCTGTCAGTCAGTCAGTCGGTCAGTCCTGTCCAGTCAAGCAGTCAGTCAAGCAGTCAGTCAGGTAGTCAAGCAGTCAGTCAGTCAGTGTCTGTCAGTCATTTAGTCATTCAGTCAGTCAGTGAAATAGCCAGTCAGAGAGTCAAGCAGTCAGTCAGTCAGTCTCAGTCAGTCAGTTAGTCAGTCAGTCAGTCAGTCAGTCAGTCAGTCCAGTCTCAGTCAGTCAGGCAGTTAGTCAGTCAGTCTCGGTCAGTCAGTGAGTCAGTCAGTCAGTATCAGTCAGTCAGTGAGTCAGTCTGTCAGTCAGGCAGTATCAGTCAGGCAGTAAGACTCCGCTCGACAGAACTCCGATAGCCTAATGGCTAGACCGCTGGTCTTCCAAGCGAGTGGCCTGGGTTCGAGTCCCAGCCGGAGCGAATATCTTCAATGTATATATTTCTTTTCTAATTTGAAAATTCTTTTTTTTTTCAATTTCTTTCCTTTGCAATTATTGATTATTTATGTAGGGAAGAAAATTCTGAGTCAGTTTAATTTTTCGACACAAAGATTTCAAAGTGTTTAAATAAACAATTACCAAGGTGCATTTTTTGTTTTTATTATATTTAAAACTCCCACCGATAGAGCTCCCATAGACTAATGGCTAGAGTGTTAGGCTTCCAAGCGAGTGGCCCTGGGTTCGAGTCCCAGCCTGAACGAAAATCTTCAATGTATACTTTTAGTTTCTAATTTGAAATTTCTTCTTCTTTTTTTTTCAATTTTTCTCTTTTGCGAATATTGATTATTTATGTAGGGAGAAAAATTCTGAGTCAGTTTAATTATTCGACCTGTAAATTTCAAAGTGTTTGAATCAATAATTACCAAGGTGCATTTTTTGTTTTTATTATATTTAAGACTTCCATCGACAGAGCTCCGATAGCCTAATGGCTAGTCCGTTGGGTTCCTAGCGCGTGGTACTGGGTTCGAGTCCCGGCCGGAAAGGAAATCTTAAATGCAAATATTTTTTTCTAATTTTATAATTCTTTTTTTTTTATTTTTCCCTTTTGCGCAGTCAGTCAGTCAGTCTGACAGTCAATCAGTCAAGCACTCAGTCATTCAGTCTCAGTCAGTCAGTCCAGTCAGTCAGTCACTCAGTCAATCAGTTAATCCTTCAGCCAGTCAGTCAAGCAGTCAGTCATTTAGTCTCAGTCAGTCAGTCATTCAGTCAGTCCGTCAGTCAGGCAGTCAGTCAGTCAGTCAGTCGGTCAGTCCTGTGCAGTCAGTTAGTAACTAAAGCAGTCAGTCAGTCTCAGTCAGTCAGTCAGTCTGTCAGTCAGTCCAGTCCAGTCTCAGTCAGTCAGTCAGTCAGTCTCGGTCAGTCACTCAGTCAGTCATTCAGTCAGTCAGTCAGTCAGGCAGTCAGTCAGTCGGTCAGCCTTATTCAGTCAGTCTGTCAGTCAGTCAGTCAGTCAGCCTTATTCAGTCAGTCTGTCAGTCATCCTTATTCAGTCAGTCTGTCAGTCAGTCAGTCGGTCAGTCCTGTCCAGTCAGTTAGTCAGTCAAGCAGTCAGTCAGGTAGTCAAGCAGTCAGTCAGTCAGTGTCAGTCAGTCATTTAGTCATTCAGTCAGTCAGTGAAATAGCCAGTCAGAGAGTCAAGCAGTCAGTCAGTCAGTCTCAGTCAGTCAGTTAGTCAGTCAGTCAGTCAGTCAGTCAGTCAGTCCAGTCTCACTCAGTCAGGCAGTTAGTCAGTCAGTCTCGGTCAGTCAGTGAGTCAGTCAGTCAGTATCAGTCAGTCAGTGAGTCAGTCTGTCAGTCAGGCAGTATCAGTCAGGCAGTAAGACTCCGCTCGACAGAACTCCGATAGCCTAATGGCTAGACCGCTGGTCTTCCAAGCGAGTGGCCTGGGTTCGAGTCCCAGCCGGAGCGAATATCTTCAATGTATATATTTCTTTTCTAATTTGAAAATTCTTTTTTTTTTCAATTTCTTTCCTTTGCAATTATTGATTATTTAGTTAGGGAAGAAAATTCTGAGTCAGTTTAATTTTTCGACACGAAGATTTCAAAGTGTTTAAATAAACAATTACCAAGGTGCATTTTTTGTTTTTATTATATTTAAAACTCCCACCGACAGAGCTCCCATAGACTAATGGCTAGAGTGGCCCTGGGTTCGAGTCCCAGCCTGAACGAAAATCTTCAATGTATACTTTTAGTTTCTAATTTGAAATTTCTTCTTCTTTTTTTTTAATTTTTCTCTTTTGCGAATATTGAATATTTATGTAGGGAGAAAAATTCTGAGTCAGTTTAATTATTCGAACTGTAAATTTCAAAGTGTTTGAATCAATAATTACCAAGGTGCATTTTTTGTTTTTATTATATTTAAGACTTCCATCGACAGAGCTCCGATAGCCTAATGGCTAGACCGTTGGGTTCCAAGCGCGTGGTACTGGGTTCGAGTCCCGGCCGGAACGAAAATCTTCCATGTATATATTTCTCTTCTAATTTGAAGATTCTTTTTTTTTTCAATTTCTTTCTTTTGCAAATATGGATTATTTATGTACGGAAGAAAATTCTGAGTCAGTTTAATCATTCGACCTTTAGATTTCAAAGATTTTAGATCAATAATTACTAAGGTGCATTTTTTGTTTTTATTATAATTAAGACACCGATCAACAGAGATCCGATAGTATATTGGCGAGAGCGTTGGGCTTCCATGAGTGTCGCTCTGGGTTCAAATCCCAGCCGGAAAGGAAATCTTAAATGCAAATATTTTTTTCTAATTTTATAATTCTTTTTTTTTTATTTTTCCCTTTTGCGAAGTCAGTCAGTCAGTCTGACAGTCAATCAGTCAAGCACTCAGTCATTCAGTCTCAGTCAGTCAGTCCAGTCAGTCAGTCACTCAGTCAGTCAGTTAGTCCTTCAGCCAGTCAGTCAAGCAGTCAGTCATTTAGTCTCAGTCAGTCAGTCATTCAGTCAGTCAGTCAGTCAGGCAGTCAGTCAGTCGGTCAGCCTTATTCAGTCAGTCTGTCAGTCAGTCAGTCAGTCAGCCTTATTCAGTCAGTCTGTCAGTCATCCTTATTCAGTCAGTCTGTCAGTCAGTCAGTCGGTCAGTCCTGTCCAGTCAGTTAGTCAGTCAAGCAGTCAGTCAGGTAGTCAAGCAGTCAGTCAGTCAGTGTCAGTCAGTCATTTAGTCATTAAGTCAGTCAGTGAAATAGCCAGTCAGAGAGTCAAGCAGTCAGTCAGTCAGTCTCAGTCAGTCAGTTAGTCAGTCAGTCAGTCAGTCAGTCAGTCAGTCCAGTCTCACTCAGTCAGGCAGTTAGTCAGTCAGTCTCGGTCAGTCAGTGAGTCAGTCAGTCAGTATCAGTCAGTCAGTGAGTCAGTCTGTCAGTCAGGCAGTATCAGTCAGGC
Organism: Uloborus diversus; assembly: GCF_026930045.1. Classification (NCBI taxonomy): domain Eukaryota; kingdom Metazoa; phylum Arthropoda; class Arachnida; order Araneae; family Uloboridae; genus Uloborus; species Uloborus diversus. The sequence goes on along the minus strand of NW_026558483.1, from coordinate 288,484 downwards.
AGTAAGACTCCGCTCGACAGAACTCCGATAGCCTAATGGCTAGACCGCTGGTCTTCCAAGCGAGTGGCCTGGGTTCGAGTCCCAGCCGGAGCGAATATCTTCAATGTATATATTTCTTTTCTAATTTGAAAATTCTTTTTTTTTTTCAATTTCTTTCCTTTGCAATTATTGATTATTTATGTAGGGAAGAAAATTCTGAGTCAGTTTAATTTTTCGACACGAAGATTTCAAAGTGTTTAAATAAACAATTACCAAGGTGCATTTTTTGTTTTTATTATATTTAAAACTCCCACCGACAGAGCTCCCATAGACTAATGGCTAGAGTGTTAGGCTTCCAAGCGAGTGGCCCTGGGTTCGAGTCCCAGCCTGAAAGAAAATCTTCAATGTATACTTTTAGTTTCTAATTTGAAATTTCTTCTTCTTTTTTTTTCAATTTTTCTCTTTTGCGAATATTGATTATTTATGTAGGGAGAAAAATTCTGAGTCAGTTTAATTATTCGACCTGTAAATTTCAAAGTGTTTGAATCAATAATTACCAAGGTGCATTTTTTGTTTTTATTATATTTAAGACTTCCATCGACAGAGCTCCGATAGCCTAATGGCTAGACCGTTGGGTTCCTAGCGCGTGGTACTGGGTTCGAGTCCCGGCCGGAAAGGAAATCTTAAATGCAAATATTTTTTTCTAATTTTATAATTCTTTTTTTTTATTTTTCCCTTTTGCGAAGTCAGTCAGTCAGTCTGACAGTCAATCAGTCAAGCACTCAGTCATTCAGTCTCAGTTAGTCAGTCCAGTCAGTCAGTCACTCAGTCAGTCAGTTAGTCCTTCAGCCAGTCAGTCAAGCAGTCAGTCAGTCAGTCAGTCAGTCAGGCAGTCAGTCAGTCAGTCGGTCATTCAGTCAGTCAGTCAGTCAGGCAGTCAGTCAGTCAGTCAGTCGGTCAGTCCTGTGCAGTCAGTTAGTCACTAAAGCAGTCAGTCAGTCTCAGTCAGTCAGTCAGTCAGTCAGTCCAGTCCAGTCTCAGTCAGTCAGTCAGTCTCGGTCAGTCAGTCAGTCAGTCATTCAGTCAGTCAGTCAGTCAGGCAGTCAGTCAGTCGGTCAGCCTTATTCACTCAGTCTGTCAGTCAGTCAGTCAGTCAGCCTTATTCAGTCAGTCTGTCAGTCATCCTTATTCAGTCAGTCTGTCAGTCAGTCAGTCGGTCAGTCCTGTCCAGTCAGTTAGTCAGTCAAGCAGTCAGTCAGGTAGTCAAGCAGTCAGTCAGTCAGTGTCAGTCAGTCATTTAGTCATTCAGTCAGTCAGTGAAATAGCCAGTCAGAGAGTCAAGCAGTCAGTCAGTCAGTCTCAGTCAGTCAGTTAGTCAGTCAGTCAGTCAGTCAGTCAGTCAGTCCAGTCTCAGTCAGTAAGGCAGTTAGTCAGTCAGTCTCGGTCAGTCAGTGAGTCAGTCAGTCAGTATCAGTCAGTCAGTGAGTCAGTCTGTCAGTCAGGCAGTATCAGTCAGGCAGTAAGACTCCGCTCGACAGAACTCCGATAGCCTAATGGCTAGACCGCTGGTCTTCCAAGCGAGTGGCCTGGGTTCGAGTCCCAGTAAGAGCGAATATCTTCAATGTATATATTTCTTTTCTAATTTGAAAATTCTTTTTTTTTTCAATTTCTTTCCTTTGCAATTATTGATTATTTATGTAGGGAAGAAAATTCTGAGTCAGTTTAATTTTTCGACACGAAGATTTCAAAGTGTTTAAATAAACAATTACCAAGGTGCATTTTTTGTTTTTATTATATTTAAAACTCCCACCGACAGAGCTCCCATAGACTAATGGCTAGAGTGTTAGGCTTCCAAGCGAGTGGCCCTGGGTTCGAGTCCCGGCCGGAAAGGAAATCTTAAATGCAAATATTTTTTTCTAATTTTATAATTCTTTTTTTTTTTATTTTTCCCTTTTGCGAAGTCAGTCAGTCAGTCTGACAGTCAATCAGTCAAGCACTCAGTCATTCAGTCTCAGTCAGTCAGTCCAGTCAGTCAGTCACTCAGTCAGTCAGTTAGTCCTTCAGCCAGTCAGTCAAGCAGTCAGTCATTTAGTCTCAGTCAGTCAGTCATTCAATCAGTCAGTCAGTCAGGCAGTCAGTCAGTCGGTCAGCCTTATTCAGTCAGTCTGTCAGTCAGTCAGTCAGTCAGCCTTATTCAGTCAGTCTGTCAGTCATCCTTATTCAGTCAGTCTGTCAGTCAGTCAGTCGGTCAGTCCTGTCCAGTCAGTTAGTCAGTCAAGCAGTCAGTCAGGTAGTCAAGCAGTCAGTCAGTCAGTGTCTGTCAGTCATTTAGTCATTCAGTCAGTCAGTGAAATAGCCAGTCAGAGAGTCAAGCAGTCAGTCAGTCAGTCTCAGTCAGTCAGTTAGTCAGTCAGTCAGTCAGTCAGTCAGTCAGTCCAGTGTCAGTCAGTCAGGCAGTTAGTCAGTCAGTCTCGGTCAGTCAGTGAGTCAGTCAGTCAATATCAGTCAGTCAGTGAGTCAGTCTGTCAGTCAGGCAGTATCAGTCAGGCAGTAAGACTCCGCTCGACAGAACTCCGATAGCCTAATGGCTAGACCGCTGGTCTTCCAAGCGAGTGGCCTGGGTTCGAGGCCCAGCCGGAGCGAATATCTTCAATGTATATATTTCTTTTCTAATATGAAATTTTTTTTTTTTCAATTTCTTTCCTTTGCAATTATTGATTATTTATGTAGGGAAGAAAATTCTGAGTCAGTTTAATTTTTCGACACGAAGATTTCAAAGTGTTTAAATAAACAATTACCAAGGTGCATTTTTTGTTTTTATTATATTTAAAACTCCCAACGACAGAGCTCTCATAGACTAATGGCTAGAGTGTTAGGCTTCCAAGCGAGTGGCCCTGGGTTCGAGTCCCAGCCTGAACGAAAATCTTCAATGTATACTTTTAGTTTCTAATTTGAAATTTCTTCTTCTTTTTTTTTTTTATTTTTCTCTTTTGCGAATATTGATTATTTATGTAGGGAGAAAAATTCTGAGTCAGTTTAATTATTCGACCTGTAAATTTCAAAGTGCTTGAATCAATAATTACCAAGGTGCATTTTTTGTTTTTATTATATTTAAGACTTCCATCGACAGAGCTCCAATAGCCTAATGGCTAGACCGTTGGGTTCCAAGCGCGTGCTACTGGGTTCGAGTCCCGGCCGGAACGAAAATCTTCCATGTATATATTTCTCTTCTAATTTGAAGATTCTTTTTTTTTTCAATTTGTTTCTTTTGCAAATATGGATTATTTATGTACGGAAGAAAATTCTGAGTCAGTTTAATCATTCGACCTTTAGATTTCAAAGATTTTAGATCAATAATTACTAAGGTGCATTTTTTGTTTTTATTATAATTAAGACACCGATCAACAGAGATCCGATAGTATATTGGCGAGAGCGTTGGGCTTCCATGAGTGTCGCCCTGGGTTCAAATCCCAGCCGGAAAGGAAATCTTAAATGCAAATATTTTTTTCTAATTTTATAACTCTTTTTTTTTTATTTTTCCCTTTTGCGAAGTCAGTCAGTCAGTCTGACAGTCAATCAGTCAAGCACTCAGTCATTCAGTCTCAGTCAGTCAGTCCAGTCAGTCAGTCACTCAGTCAGTCAGTTAGTCCTTCAGCCAGTCAGTCAAGCAGTCAGTCATTTAGTCTCAGTCAGTCAGTTATTCAGTCAGTCAGTCAGTCAGGCAGTCAGTTAGTCACTAAAGCAGTCAGTCAGTCTCAGTCAGTCAGTCAGTCAGTCAGTCCAGTCCAGTCCAGTCTCAGTCAGTCAGTCAGTCAGTCTCGGTCAGTCAGTCAGTCAGTCATTCAGTCAGTCAGTCAGTCAGGCAGTCAGTCAGTCGGTCAGCCTTATTCAAACAGTCTGTCAGTCAGTCAGTCAGTCAGCCTTATTCAGTCAGTCTGTCAGTCATCCTTATTCAGTCAGTCTGTCAGTCAGTCAGTCGGTCAGTCCTGTCCAGTCAGTTAGTCAGTCAAGCAGTCAGTCAGGTAGTCAAGCAGTCAGTCAGTCAGTGTCAGTCAGTCATTTAGTCATTCAGTCAGTCAGTGAAATAGCCAGTCAGAGAGTCAAGCAGTCAGTCAGTCAGTCTCAGTCAGTCAGTTAGTCAGTCAGTCAGTCAGTCAGTCAGTCAGTCCAGTCTCAGTCAGTCAGGCAGTTAGTCAGTCAGTCTCGGTCAGTCAGTGAGTCAGTCAGTCAGTATCAGTCAGTGAGTCAGTCTGTCAGTCAGGCAGTATCAGTCAGGCAGTAAGACTCCGCTCGACAGAACTCCGATAGCCTAATGGCTAGACCGCTGGTCTTACAAGCGAGTGGCCTGGGTTCGAGTCCCAGCCGGAGCGAATATCTTCAATGTATATATTTCTTTTCTAATTTGAAAATTCTTTTTTTTTTCAATTTCTTTCCTTTGCAATTATTGATTATTTATGTAGGGAAGAAAATTCTGAGTCAGTTTAATTTTTCGACACGAATATTTCAAATTGTTTAAATAAACAATTACCAAGGTGCATTTTTTGTTTTTATTATATTTAAAACTCCCACCGACAGAGCTCCCATAGACTAATGGCTAGAGTGTTAGGCTTCCAAGCGAGTGGCCCTGGGTTCGAGTCCCAGCCTGAACGAAAATCTTCAATGTATACTTTTAGTTTCTAATTTGAAATTTCTTCTTCTTTTTTTTTTAATTTTTCTCTTTTGCGAATATTGATTATTTATGTAGTGAGAAAAATTCTGAGTCAGTTTAATTATTCGACCTGTAAATTTCAAAGTGTTTGAATCAATAATTACCAAGGTGCATTTTTTGTTTTTATTATATTTAAGACTTCCATCGACAGAGCTCCGATAGCCTAATGGCTAGACCGTTGGGTTCCTAGCGCGTGGTACTGGGTTCGAGTCCCGGCCGGAAAGGAAATCTTAAATGCAAATATTTTTTTCTAATTTTATAATTCTTTTTTTTTTATTTTTCCCTTTTGCGAAGTCAGTCACTCAGTCTGACAGTCAATCAGTCAAGCACTCAGTCATTCAGTCTCAGTCAGTCAGTCCAGTCAGTCAGTCACTCAGTCAGTCAGTTAGTCCTTCAGCCAGTCAGTCAAGCAGTCAGTCATTTAGTCTCAGTCAGTCAGTCAGTCAGGCAGTCAGTCAGTCAGTCAGTCGGTCAGTCCTGTGCAGTCAGTTAGTCACTAAAGCAGTCAGTCAGTCTCAGTCAGTCAGTCAGTCAGTCAGTCCAGTCCAGTCTCAGTCAGTCAGTCAGTCAGTCTCTGTCAGTCAGTCAGTCAGTCATTCAGTCAGTCAGTCAGTCAGGCAGTCAGTCAGTCGGTCAGCCTTATTCACTCAGTCTGTCAGTCAGTCAGTCAGTCAGCCTTATTCAGTCAGTCTGTCAGTCATCCTTATTCAGTCAGTCTGTCAGTCAGTCAGTCGGTCAGTCCTGTCCAGTCAGTTAGTCAGTCAAGCAGTCAGTCAGTTAGTCAAGCAGTCAGTCAGTCAGTGTCAGTCAGTCATTTAGTCATTCAGTCAGTCAGTGAAATAGCCAGTCAGAGAGTCAAGCAGTCAGTCAGTCAGTCTCAGTCAGTCAGTTAGTCAGTCAGTCAGTCAGTCAGTCAGTCAGTCCAGTCTCAGTCAGTCAGGCAGTTAGTCAGTCAGTCTCGGTCAGTCAGTGAGTCAGTCAGTCAGTATCAGTCAGTCAGTGAGTCAGTCTGTCAGTCAGGCAGTATCAGTCAGGCAGTAAGACTCCGCTCGACAGAACTCCGATAGCCTAATGGCTAGACCGCTGGTCTTCCAAGCGAGTGGCCTGGGTTCGAGTCCCAGCCGGAGCGAATATCTTCAATGTATATATTTCTTTTCTAATTTGAAAATTCTTTTTTTTTTCAATTTCTTTCCTTTGCAATTATTGATTATTTATGTAGGGAAGAAAATTCTGAGTCAGTTTAATTTTTCGACACGAAGATTTCAAAGTGTTTAAATAAACAATTACCAAGGTGCATTTTTTGTTTTTATTATATTTAAAACTCCCACCGACAGAGCTCCCATAGACTAATGGCTAGAGTGTTAGGCTTCCAAGCGAGTGGCCCTGGGTTCGAGTCCCAGCCTGAACGAAAATCTTCAATGTATACTTTTAGTTTCTAATTTGAAATTTCTTCTTCTTTTTTTTGTAATTTTTCTCTTTTGCGAATATTGATTATTTATGTAGGGAGAAAAATTCTGAGTCAGTTTAATTATTCGACCTGTGAATTTCAAAGTGTTTGAATCAATAATTACCAAGGTGCATTTTCTGTTTTTATTATATTTAAGACTTCCATCGACAGAGCTCCGATAGCCTAATGGCTAGACCGTTGGGTTCCTAGCGCGTGGTACTGGGTTCGAGTCCCGGCCGGAAAGGAAATCTTAAATGCAAATGTTTTTTTCTAATTTTATAATTCTTTTTTTTTATTTTTCCCTTTTGCGAAGTCAGTCAGTCAGTCTGACAGTCAATCAGTCAAGCACTCAGTCATTCAGTCTCAGTCAGTCAGTCCAGTCAGTCAGTCACTCAGTCAGTCAGTTAGTCCTTCAGCCAGTCAGTCAAGCAGTCAGTCATTTAGTCTCAGTCAGTCAGTCATTCAGTCAGTCAGTCAGTCAGGCAGTCAGTCAGTCAGTCAGTCGGTCAGTCCTGTGCAGTCAGTTAGTCACTAAAGCAGTCAGTCAGTCTCAGTCAGTCAGTCAGTCAGTCAGTCCAGTCCAGTCTCAGTCAGTCAGTCAGTCAGTCAGTCAGTCAGTCTCGGTCAGTCAGTCAGTCAGTCAGTCAGTCAGGCAGTCAGTCAGTCGGTCAGCCTTATTCAGTCAGTCTGTCAGTCAGTCAGTCAGTCAGCCTTATTCAGTCAGTCTGTCAGTCATCCTTATTCCGTCAGTCTGTCAGTCAATCAGTCGGTCAGTCCTGTCCAGTCAGTTAGTCAGTCAAGCAGTCAGTCAGGTAGTCAAGCAGTCAGTCAGTCAGTGTCAGTCAGTCATTTAGTCATTCAGTCAGTCAGTGAAATAACCAGTCAGAGAGTCAAGCAGTCAGTCAGTCAGTCTCAGTCAGTCAGTTAGTCAGTCAGTCAGTCAGTCAGTCAGTCAGTCAGTCAGTCCAGTCTCAGTCAGTCAGGCTATTAGTCAGTCAGTCTCGGTCAGTCAGTGAGTCAGTCAGTCAGTATCAGTCAGTCAGTGAGTCAGTCTGTCAGTCAGGCAGTATCAGTCAGGCAGTAAGACTCCGCTCGACAGAACTCCGATAGCCTAATGGCTAGACCGCTGGTCTTCCAAGCGAGTGGCCTGGGTTCGAGTCCCAGCCGGAGCGAATATCTTCAATGTATATATTTCTTTTCTAATTTGAAAATTCTTTTTTTTTTCAATTTCTTTCCTTTGCAATTATTGATTATTTATGTAGGGAAGAAAATTCTGAGTCAGTTTAATTTTTCGACACGAAGATTTCAAAGTGTTTAAATAAACAATTACCAAGGTGCATTTTTTGTTTTTATTATATTTAAAACTCCCACTGACAGAGCTCCAATAGACTAATGGCTAGAGTGTTAGGCTCCCAAGCGAGTGGCCCTGGGTTCGAGTCCCAGCCTGAACGAAAATCTTCAATGTATACTTTTAGTTTCTAATTTGAAATTTCTTCTTCTTTTTTTTTTTAATTTTTCTCTTTTGCGAATATTGATTATTTATGTAGGGAGAAAAATTCTGAGTCAGTTTAATTATTCGACCTGTAAATTTCAAAGTGTTTGAATCAATAATTACCAAGGTGCATTTTTTGTTTTTATTATATTTAAGACTTCCATCGACAGAGCTCCGAAAGCCTAATGGCTAGACCGTTGGGTTCCAAGCGCGTGGTACTGGGTTCGAGTCCCGGCCGGAACGAAAATCTTCCATGTATATATTTCTCTTCTAATTTGAAGATTCTTTTTTTTTTCAATTTCTTTCTTTTGCAAATATGGATTATTTATGTACGGAAGAAAATTCTGAGTCAGTTTAATCATTCGACCTTTAGATTTCAAAGATTTTAGATCAATAATTACTAAGGTGCATTTTTTGTTTTTATTATATTTAAGACTTCCATCGACAGAGCTCCGATAGCCTAATGGCTAGACCGTTGGGTTCCTAGCGCGTGGTACTGGGTTCGATTCCCGGCCGGAAAGGAAATCTTAAATGCAAATATTTTTTTCTAATTTTATAATTCTTTTTTTTTATTTTTCCCTTTTGCGAAGTCAGTCAGTCAGTCTGACAGTCAATCAGTCAAGCACTCAGTCATTCAGTCTCAGTCAGTCAGTCCAGTCAGTCAGTCACTCAGTCAGCCAGTTAGTCCTTCAGCCAGTCAGTCAAGCAGTCAGTCATTTAGACTCAGTCAGTCAGTCAGTCAGTCAGTCAGGCAGTCAGTCAGTCAGTCAGTCGGTCAGTCCTGTGCAGTCAGTTAGTCACTAAAGCAGTCAGTCAGTCTCAGTCAGTCAGTCAGTCAGTCAGTCCAGTCCAGTCTCAGTCAGTCAGTCAGTCAGTCAGTCTCGGTCAGTCAGTCATTCAGTCAGTCAGTCAGTCAGGCAGTCAGTCAGTCGGTCAGCCTTATTCAGTCAGTCTGTCAGTCAGTCAGTCAGTCAGCCTTATTCAGTCAGTCTGTCAGTCATCCTTATTCAGTCAGTCTCTCAGTCAGTCAGTCGGTCAGTCCTGTCCAGTCAGTTAGTCAGTCAAGCAGTCAGTCAGGTAGTCAAGCAGTCAGTCAGTCAGTGTCAGTCAGTCATTTATTCATTCAGTCAGTCAGTGAAATAGCCAGTCAGAGAGTCAAGCAGTCAGTCAGTCAGTCTCAGTCAGTCAGTTAGTCAGTCAGTCAGTCAGTCAGTCAGTCCAGTCTCAGTCAGTCAGGCAGTTAGTCAGTCAGTCTCGGTCAGTCAGTGAGTCAGTCAGTCAGTATCAGTCAGTCAGTGAGTCAGTCTGTCAGTCAGGCAGTATCAGTCAGGCAGTAAGACTCCGCTCGACACAACTCCGATAGCCTAATGGCTAGACCGCTGGTCTTCCAAGCGAGTGGCCTGGGTTCGAGTCCCAGCCGGAGCGAATATCTTCAATGTATATATTTCTTTTCTAATTTGAAAATTCTTTTTTTTTTCAATTTCTTTCCTTTGCAATTATTGATTATTTATGTAGGGAAGAAAATTCTGAGTCAGTTTAATTTTTCGACACGAAGATTTCAAAGTGTTTAAATAAACAATTACCAAGGTGCATTTTTTGTTTTTATTATATTTAAAACTCCCACCGACAGAGCTCCCATAGACTAATGGCTAGAGTGTTAGGCTTCCAAGCGAGTGGCCCTGGGTTCGAGTCCCAGCCTGAACGAAAATCTTCAATGTATACTTTTAGTTTCTAATTTGAAATTTCTTCTTCTTTTTTTTGTAATTTTTCTCTTTTGCGAATATTGATTATTTATGTAGGGAGAAAAATTCTGAGTCAGTTTAATTATTCGACCTGTAAATTTCAAAGTGTTTGAATCAATAATTACCAAGGTGCATTTTCTGTTTTTATTATATTTAAGACTTCCATCGACAGAGCTCCGATAGCCTAATGGCTAGACCGTTGGGTTCCTAGCGCGTGGTACTGGGTTCGAGTCCCGGCCGGAAAGGAAATCTTAAATGCAAATGTTTTTTTCTAATTTTATAATTCTTTTTTTTTATTTTTCCCTTTTGCGAAGTCAGTCAGTCAGTCTGACAGTCAATCAGTCAAGCACTCAGTCATTCAGTCTCAGTCAGTCAGTCCAGTCAGTCAGTCACTCAGTCAGTCAGTTAGTCCTTCAGCCAGTCAGTCAAGCAGTCAGTCATTTAGTCTCAGTCAGTCAGTCATTCAGTCAGTCAGTCAGTCAGGCAGTCAGTCAGTCAGTCAGTCGGTCAGTCCTGTGCAGTCAGTTAGTCACTAAAGCAGTCAGTCAGTCTCAGTCAGTCAGTCAGTCAGTCAGTCCAGTCCAGTCTCAGTCAGTCAGTCAGTCAGTCAGTCAGTCAGTCTCGGTCAGTCAGTCAGTCAGTCAGTCAGTCAGGCAGTCAGTCAGTCGGTCAGCCTTATTCAGTCAGTCTGTCAGTCAGTCAGTCAGTCAGCCTTATTCAGTCAGTCTGTCAGTCATCCTTATTCCGTCAGTCTGTCAGTCAATCAGTCGGTCAGTCCAGTCCAGTCAGTTAGTCAGTCAAGCAGTCAGTCAGGTAGTCAAGCAGTCAGTCAGTCAGTGTCAGTCAGTCATTTAGTCATTCAGTCAGTCAGTGAAATAACCAGTCAGAGAGTCAAGCAGTCAGTCAGTCAGTCTCAGTCAGTCAGTTAGTCAGTCAGTCAGTCAGTCAGTCAGTCAGTCAGTCAGTCCAGTCTCAGTCAGTCAGGCTATTAGTCAGTCAGTCTCGGTCAGTCAGTGAGTCAGTCAGTCAGTATCAGTCAGTCAGTGAGTCAGTCTGTCAGTCAGGCAGTATCAGTCAGGCAGTAAGACTCCGCTCGACAGAACTCCGATAGCCTAATGGCTAGACCGCTGGTCTTCCAAGCGAGTGGCCTGGGTTCGAGTCCCAGCCGGAGCGAATATCTTCAATGTATATATTTCTTTTCTAATTTGAAAATTCTTTTTTTTTTCAATTTCTTTCCTTTGCAATTATTGATTATTTATGTAGGGAAGAAAATTCTGAGTCAGTTTAATTTTTCGACACGAAGATTTCAAAGTGTTTAAATAAACAATTACCAAGGTGCATTTTTTGTTTTTATTATATTTAAAACTCCCACCGACAGAGCTCCAATAGACTAATGGCTAGAGTGTTAGGCTCCCAAGCGAGTGGCCCTGGGTTCGAGTCCCAGCCTGAACGAAAATCTTCAATGTATACTTTTAGTTTCTAATTTGAAATTTCTTCTTCTTTTTTTTTTTAATTTTTCTCTTTTGCGAATATTGATTATTTATGTAGGGAGAAAAATTCTGAGTCAGTTTAATTATTCGACCTGTAAATTTCAAAGTGTTTGAATCAATAATTACCAAGGTGCATTTTTTGTTTTTATTATATTTAAGACTTCCATCGACAGAGCTCCGAAATCCTAATGGCTAGACCGTTGGGTTCCAAGCGCGTGGTACTGGGTTCGAGTCCCGGCCGGAACGAAAATCTTCCATGTATATATTTCTCTTCTAATTTGAAGATTCTTTTTTTTTTCAATTTCTTTCTTTTGCAAATATGGATTATTTATGTACGGAAGAAAATTCTGAGTCAGTTTAATCATTCGACCTTTAGATTTCAAAGATTTTAGATCAATAATTACTAAGGTGCATTTTTTGTTTTTATTATATTTAAGACTTCCATCGACAGAGCTCCGATAGCCTAATGGCTAGACCGTTGGGTTCCTAGCGCGTGGTACTGGGTTCGATTCCCGGCCGGAAAGGAAATCTTAAATGCAAATATTTTTTTCTAATTTTATAATTCTTTTTTTTTTATTTTTCCCTTTTGCGAAGTCAGTCAGTCAGTCTGACAGTCAATCAGTCAAGCACTCAGTCATTCAGTCTCAGTCAGTCAGTCCAGTCAGTCAGTCACTCAGTCAGTCAGTTAGTCCTTCAGCCAGTCAGTCAAGCAGTCAGTCATTTAGACTCAGTCAGTCAGTCATTCAGTCAGTCAGTCAGTCAGGCAGTCAGTCAGTCAGTCAGTCGGTCAGTCCTGTGCAGTCAGTTAGTCACTAAAGCAGTCAGTCAGTCTCAGTCAGTCAGTCAGTCAGTCAGTCCAGTCCAGTCTCAGTCAGTCAGTCAGTCAGTCTCGGTCAGTCAGTCATTCAGTCAGTCAGTCAGTCAGGCAGTCAGTCAGTCGGTCAGCCTTATTCAGTCAGTCTGTCAGTCAGTCAGTCAGTCAGCCTTATTCAGTCAGTCTGTCAGTCATCCTTATTCAGTCAGTCTCTCAGTCAGTCAGTCGGTCAGTCCTGTCCAGTCAGTTAGTCAGTCAAGCAGTCAGTCAGGTAGTCAAGCAGTCAGTCAGTCAGTGTCAGTCAGTCATTTATTCATTCAGTCAGTCAGTGAAATAGCCAGTCAGAGAGTCAAGCAGTCAGTCAGTCAGTCTCAGTCAGTCAGTTAGTCAGTCAGTCAGTCAGTCAGTCAGTCCAGTCTCAGTCAGTCAGGCAGTTAGTCAGTCAGTCTCGGTCAGTCAGTGAGTCAGTCAGTCAGTATCAGTCAGTCAGTGAGTCAGTCTGTCAGTCAGGCAGTATCAGTCAGGCAGTAAGACTCCGCTCGACAGAACTCCGATAGCCTAATGGCTAGACCGCTGGTCTTCCAAGCGAGTGGCCTGGGTTCGAGTCCCAGCCGGAGCGAATATCTTCAATGTATATATTTCTTTTCTAATTTGAAAATTCTTTTTTTTTTCAATTTCTTTCCTTTGCAATTATTGATTATTTATGTAGGGAAGAAAATTCTGAGTCAGTTTAATTTTTCGACACGAAGATTTCAAAGTGTTTAAATAAACAATTACCAAGGTGCATTTTTTGTTTTTATTATATTTAAAACTCCCACCGACAGAGCTCCCATAGACTAATGGCTAGAGTGTTAGGCTTCCAAGCGAGTGGCCCTGGGTTCGAGTCCCAGCCTGAACGAAAATCTTCAATGTATACTTTTAGTTTCTAATTTGAAATTTCTTCTTCTTTTTTTTTGTAATTTTTCTCTTTTGCGAATATTGATTATTTATGTAGGGAGAAAAATTCTGAGTCAGTTTAATTATTTGACCTGTAAATTTCAAAGTGTTTTAATCAATAATTACCAAGGTGCATTTTCTGTTTTTATTATATTTAAGACTTCCACCGACAGAGCTCCGATAGCCTAATGGCTAGACCGTTGGGTTCCTAGCGCGTGGTACTGGGTTCGAGTCCCGGCCGGAAAGGAAATCTTAAATGCAAATGTTTTTTTTCTAATTTTATAATTCTTTTTTTTTATTTTTCCCTTTTGCGAAGTCAGTCAGTCAGTCTGACAGTCAATCAGTCAAGCACTCAGTCATTCAGTCTCAGTCAGTCAGTCCAGTCAGTCAGTCACTCAGTCAGTCAGTTAGTCCTTCAGCCAGTCAGTCAAGCAGTCAGTCATTTAGTCTCAGTCAGTCAGTCATTCAGTCAGTCAGTCAGTCAGGCAGTCAGTCAGTCAGTCAGTCGGTCAGTCCTGTGCAGTCAGTTAGTCACTAAAGCAGTCAGTCAGTCTCAGTCAGTCAGTCAGTCAGTCAGTCCAGTCCAGTCTCAGTCAGTCAGTCAGTCAGTCAGTCAGTCAGTCTCGGTCAGTCAGTCAGTCAGTCAGTCAGTCAGGCAGTCAGTCAGTCGGTCAGCCTTATTCAGTCAGTCTGTCAGTCAGTCAGTCAGTCAGCCTTATTCAGTCAGTCTGTCAGTCATCCTTATTCCGTCAGTCTGTCAGTCAATCAGTCGGTCAGTCCTGTCCAGTCAGTTAGTCAGTCAAGCAGTCAGTCAGGTAGTCAAGCAGTCAGTCAGTCAGTGTCAGTCAGTCATTTAGTCATTCAGTCAGTCAGTGAAATAACCAGTCAGAGAGTCAAGCAGTCAGTCAGTCAGTCTCAGTCAGTCAGTTAGTCAGTCAGTCAGTCAGTCAGTCAGTCCAGTCTCAGTCAGTCAGGCTATTAGTCAGTCAGTCTCGGTCAGTCAGTGAGTCAGTCAGTCAGTATCAGTCAGTCAGTGAGTCAGTCTGTCAGTCAGGCAGTATCAGTCAGGCAGTAAGACTCCGCTCGACAGAACTCCGATAGCCTAATGGCTAGACCGCTGGTCTTCCAAGCGAGTGGCCTGGGTTCGAGTCCCAGCCGGAGCGAATATCTTCAATGTATATATTTCTTTTCTAATTTGAAAATTCTTTTTTTTTTCAATTTCTTTCCTTTGCAATTATTGATTATTTATGTAGGGAAGAAAATTCTGAGTCAGTTTAATTTTTCGACACGAAGATTTCAAAGTGTTTAAATAAACAATTACCAAGGTGCATTTTTTGTTTTTATTATATTTAAAACTCCCACCGACAGAGCTCCCATAGACTAATGGCTAGAGTGTTAGGCTCCCAAGCGAGTGGCCCTGAGTTCGAGTCCCAGCCTGAACGAAAATCTTCAATGTATACTTTTAGTTTCTAATTTGAAATTTCTTCTTCTTTTTTTTTTAATTTTTCTCTTTTGCGAATATTGATTATTTATGTAGGGAGAAAAATTCTGAGTCAGTTTAATTATTCGACCTGTAAATTTCAAAGTGTTTGAATCAATAATTACCAAGGTGCATTTTTTGTTTTTATTATATTTAAGACTTCCATCGACAGAGCTCCGAAAGCCTAATGGCTAGACCGTTGGGTTCCAAGCGCGTGGTACTGGGTTCGAGTCCCGGCCGGAACGAAAATCTTCCATGTATATATTTCTCTTCTAATTTGAAGATTCTTTTTTTTTTTGAATTTCTTTCTTTTGCAAATATGGATTATTTATGTACGGAAGAAAATTCTGAGTCAGTTTAATCATTCGACCTTTAGATTTCAAAGATTTTAGATCTATAATTACTAAGGTGCATTTTTTGTTTTTATTATATTTAAGACTTCCATCGACAGAGCTCCGATAGCCTAATGGCTAGACCGTTGGGTTCCTAGCGCGTGGTACTGGGTTCGATTCCCGGCCGGAAAGGAAATCTTAAATGCAAATATTTTTTTCTAATTTTATAATTCTTTTTTTTTTATTTTTCCCTTTTGCGAAGTCAGTCAGTCAGTCTGACAGTCAATCAGTCAAGCACTCAGTCATTCAGTCTCAGTCAGTCAGTCCAGTCAGTCAGTCACTCAGTCAGTCAGTTAGTCCTTCAGCCAGTCAGTCAAGCAGTCAGTCATTTAGACTCAGTCAGTCAGTCATTCAGTCAGTCAGTCAGTCAGGCAGTCAGTCAGTCAGTCAGTCGGTCAGTCCTGTGCAGTCAGTTAGTCACTAAAGCAGTCAGTCAGTCTCAGTCAGTCAGTCGGTCAGTCAGTCCAGTCCAGTCTCAGTCAGTCAGTCAGTCAGTCTCGGTCAGTCAGTCATTCAGTCAGTCAGTCAGTCAGGCAGTCAGTCAGTCGGTCAGCCTTATTCAGTCAGTCTGTCAGTCAGTCAGTCAGTCAGCCTTATTCAGTCAGTCTGTCAGTCATCCTTATTCAGTCAGTCTCTCAGTCAGTCAGTCGGTCAGTCCTGTCCAGTCAGTTAGTCAGTCAAGCAGTCAGTCAGGTAGTCAAGCAGTCAGTCAGTCAGTGTCAGTCAGTCATTTATTCATTCAGTCAGTCAGTGAAATAGCCAGTCAGAGAGTCAAGCAGTCAGTCAGTCAGTCTCAGTCAGTCAGTTAGTCAGTCAGTCAGTCAGTCAGTCAGTCAGTCCAGTCTCAGTCAGTCAGGCAGTTAGTCAGTCAGTCTCGGTCAGTCAGTGAGTCAGTCAGTCAGTATCAGTCAGTCAGTATCAGTCAGTCAGTGAGTCAGTCTGTCAGTCAGGCAGTATCAGTCAGGCAGTAAGACTCCGCTCGACAGAACTCCGATAGCCTAATGGCTAGACCGCTGGTCTTCCAAGCGAGTGGCCTGGGTTCGAGTCCCAGCCGGAGCGAATATCTTCAATGTATATATTTCTTTTCTAATTTGAAAATTCTTTTTTTTTTCAATTTCTTTCCTTTGCAATTATTGATTATTTATGTAGGGAAGAAAATTCTGAGTCAGTTTAATTTTTCGACACGAAGATTTCAAAGTGTTTAAATAAACAATTACCAAGGTGCATTTTTTGTTTTTATTATATTTAAAACTCCCACCGACAGAGCTCCCATAGACTAATGGCTAGAGTGTTAGGCTTCCAAGCGAGTGGCCCTGGGTTCGAGTCCCAGCCTGAACGAAAATCTTCAATGTATACTTTTAGTTTCTAATTTGAAATTTCTTCTTCTTTTTTTTGTAATTTTTCTCTTTTGCGAATATTTATTATTTATGTAGGGAGAAAAATTCTGAGTCAGTTTAATTCTTCGACCTGTAAATTTCAAAGTGTTTGAATCAATAATTACCAAGGTGCATTTTCTGTTTTTATTATATTTAAGACTTCCATCGACAGAGCTCCGATAGCCTAATGGCTAGACCGTTGGGTTCCTAGCGCGTGGTACTGGGTTCGAGTCCCGGCCGGAAAGGAAATCTTAAATGCAAATGTTTTTTTCTAATTTTATAATTCGTTTTTTTTATTTTTCCCTTTTGCGAAGTCAGTCAGTCAGTCTGACAGTCAATCAGTCAAGCACTCAGTCATTCAGTCTCAGTCAGTCAGTCCAGTCAGTCAGTCACTCAGTCAGTCAGTTAGTCCTTCAGCCAGTCAGTCAAGCAGTCAGTCATTTAGTCTCAGTCAGTCAGTCATTCAGTCAGTCAGTCAGTCAGGCAGTCAGTCAGTCAGTCAGTCGGTCAGTCCTGTGCAGTCAGTTAGTCACTAAAGCAGTCAGTCAGTCTCAGTCAGTCAGTCCAGTCCAGTCTCAGTCAGTCAGTCAGTCAGTCAGTCAGTCAGTCTCGGTCAGTCAGTCAGTCAGTCAGTCAGTCAGGCAGTCAGTCAGTCGGTCAGCCTTATTCAGTCAGTCTGTCAGTCAGTCAGTCAGTCAGCCTTATTCAGTCAGTCTGTCAGTCATCCTTATTCCGTCAGTCTGTCAGTCAATCAGTCGGTCAGTCCTGTCCAGTCAGTTAGTCAGTCAAGCAGTCAGTCAGGTAGTCAAGCAGTCAGTCAGTCAGTGTCAGTCAGTCATTTAGTCATTCAGTCAGTCAGTGAAATAACCAGTCAGAGAGTCAAGCAGTCAGTCAGTCAGTCTCAGTCAGTCAGTTAGTCAGTCAGTCAGTCAGTCAGTCAGTCAGTCAGTCAGTCAGTCAGTCCAGTCTCAGTCAGTCAGGCTATTAGTCAGTCAGTCTCGGTCAGTCAGTGAGTCAGTCAGTCAGTATCAGTCAGTCAGTGAGTCAGTCTGTCAGTCAGGCAGTATCAGTCAGGCAGTAAGACTCCGCTCGACAGAACTCCGATAGCCTATTGGCTAGACCGCTGGTCTTCCAAGCGAGTGGCCTGGGTTCGAGTCCCAGCCGGAGCGAATATCTTCAATGTATATATTTCTTTTCTAATTTGAAAATACTTTTTTTTTTCAATTTCTTTCCTTTGCAATTATTGATTATTTATGTAGGGAAGAAAATTCTGAGTCAGTTTAATTTTTCGACACGAAGATTTCAAAGTGTTTAAATAAACAATTACCAAGGTGCATTTTTTGTTTTTATTATATTTAAAACTCCCACCGACAGAGCTCCCATAGACTAATGGCTAGAGTGTTAGGCTCCCAAGCGAGTGGCCCTGGGTTCGAGTACCAGCCTGAACGAAAATCTTCAATGTATACTTTTAGTTTCTAATTTGAAATTTCTTCTTCTTTTTTTTTAAATTTTTCTCTTTTGCGAATATTGATTATTTATGTAGGGAGAAAAATTCTGAGTCAGTTTAATTATTCGACCTGTAAATTTCAAAGTGTTTGAATCAATAATTACCAAGGTGCATTTTTTGTTTTTATTATATTTAAGACTTCCATCGACAGAGCTCCGAAAGCCTAATGGCTAGACCGTTGGGTTCCAAGCGCGTGGTACTGGGTTCGAGTCCCGGCCGGAACGAAAATCTTCCATGTATATATTTCTCTTCTAATTTGAAGATTCTTTTTTTTTTCAATTTCTTTCTTTTGCAAATATGGATTATTTATGTACGGAAGAAAATTCTGAGTCAGTTTAATCATTCGACCTTTAGATTTCAAAGATTTTAGATCAATAATTACTAAGGTGCATTTTTTGTTTTTATTATATTTAAGACTTCCATCGACAGAGCTCCGATAGCCTAATGGCTAGACCGTTGGGTTCCTAGCGCGTGGTACTGGGTTCGATTCCCGGCCGGAAAGGAAATCTTAAATGCAAATATTTTTTTCTAATTTTATAATTCTTTTTTTTTTATTTTTCCCTTTTGCGAAGTCAGTCAGTCAGTCTGACAGTCAATCAGTCAAGCACTCAGTCATTCAGTCTCAGTCAGTCAGTCCAGTCAGTCAGTCACTCAGTCAGTCAGTTAGTCCTTCAGCCAGTCAGTCAAGCAGTCAGTCATTTAGACTCAGTCAGTCAGTCATTCAGTCAGTCAGTCAGTCAGGCAGTCAGTCAGTCAGTCAGTCGGTCAGTCCTGTGCAGTCAGTTAGTCACTAAAGCAGTCAGTCAGTCTCAGTCAGTCAGTCAGTCAGTCAGTCCAGTCCAGTCTCAGTCAGTCAGTCAGTCTCGGTCAGTCAGTCATTCAGTCAGTCAGTCAGTCAGGCAGTCAGTCAGTCGGTCAGCCTTATTCAGTCAGTCTGTCAGTCAGTCAGTCAGTCAGCCTTATTCAGTCAGTCTGTCAGTCATCCTTATTCAGTCAGTCTCTCAGTCAGTCAGTCGGTCAGTCCTGTCCAGTCAGTTAGTCAGTCAAGCAGTCAGTCAGGTAGTCAAGCAGTCAGTCAGTCAGTGTCAGTCAGTCATTTATTCATTCAGTCAGTCAGTGAAATAGCCAGTCAGAGAGTCAAGCAGTCAGTCAGTCAGTCTCAGTCAGTCAGTTAGTCAGTCAGTCAGTCAGTCAGTCAGTCAGTCCAGTCTCAGTCAGTCAGGCAGTTAGTCAGTCAGTCTCGGTCAGTCAGTGAGTCAGTCAGTCAGTATCAGTCAGTCAGTGAGTCAGTCTGTCAGTCAGGCAGTATCAGTCAGGCAGTAAGACTCCGCTCGACAGAACTCCGATAGCCTAATGGCTAGACCGCTGGTCTTCCAAGCGAGTGGCCTGGGTTCGAGTCCCAGCCGGAGCGAATATCTTCAATGTATATATTTCTTTTCTAATTTGAAAATTCTTTTTTTTTTTCAATTTCTTTCCTTTGCAATTATTGATTATTTATGTAGGGAAGAAAATTCTGAGTCAGTTTAATTTTTCGACACGAAGATTTCAAAGTGTTTAAATAAACAATTACCAAGGTGCATTTTTTGTTTTTATTATATTTAAAACTCCCACCGACAGAGCTCCCATAGACTAATGGCTAGAGTGTTAGGCTTCCAAGCGAGTGGCCCTGGGTTCGAGTCCCAGCCTGAACGAAAATCTTCAATGTATACTTTTAGTTTCTAATTTGAAATTTCTTCTTCTTTTTTTTTGTAATTTTTCTCTTTTGCGAATATTGATTATTTATGTAGGGAGAAAAATTCTGAGTCAGTTTAATTCTTCGACCTGTAAATTTCAAAGTGTTTGAATCAATAATTACCAAGGTGCATTTTCTGTTTTTATTATATTTAAGACTTCCATCGACAGAGCTCCGATAGCCTAATGGCTAGACCGTTGGGTTCCTAGCGCGTGGTACTGGGTTCGAGTCCCGGCCGGAAAGGAAATCTTAAATGCAAATGTTTTTTTCTAATTTTATAATTCTTTTTTTTTATTTTTCCCTTTTGCGAAGTCAGTCAGTCAGTCTGACAGTCAATCAGTCAAGCACTCAGTCATTCAGTCTCAGTCAGTCAGTCCAGTCAGTCAGTCACTCAGTCAGTCAGTTAGTCCTTCAGCCAGTCAGTCAAGCAGTCAGTCATTTAGTCTCAGTCAGTCAGTCATTCAGTCAGTCAGTCAGTCAGTCCAGTCAGTCAGTCACTCAGTCAGTCAGTTAGTCCTTCAGCCAGTCAGTCAAGCAGTCAGTCATTTAGTCTCAGTCAGTCAGTCATTCAGTCAGTCAGTCAGTCAGGCAGTCAGTCAGTCAGTCAGTCGGTCAGTCCTGTGCAGTCAGTTAGTCACTAAAGCAGTCAGTCAGTCTCAGTCAGTCAGTCAGTCAGTCAGTCCAGTCCAGTCTCAGTCAGTCAGTCAGTCAGTCAGTCAGTCAGTCTCGGTCAGTCAGTCAGTCAGTCAGTCAGTCAGGCAGTCAGTCAGTCGGTCAGCCTTATTCAGTCAGTCTGTCAGTCAGTCAGTCAGTCAGCCTTATTCAGTCAGTCTGTCAGTCATCCTTATTCCGTCAGTCTGTCAGTCAATCAGTCGGTCAGTCCTGTCCAGTCAGTTAGTCAGTCAAGCAGTCAGTCAGGTAGTCAAGCAGTCAGTCAGTCAGTGTCAGTCAGTCATTTAGTCATTCAGTCAGTCAGTGAAATAACCAGTCAGAGAGTCAAGCAGTCAGTCAGTCAGTCTCAGTCAGTCAGTTAGTCAGTCAGTCAGTCAGTCAGTCAGTCAGTCAGTCAGTCAGTCAGTCCAGTCTCAGTCAGTCAGGCTATTAGTCAGTCAGTCTCGGTCAGTCAGTGAGTCAGTCAGTCAGTATCAGTCAGTCAGTGAGTCAGTCTGTCAGTCAGGCAGTATCAGTCAGGCAGTAAGACTCCGCTCGACAGAACTCCGATAGCCTAATGGCTAGACCGCTGGTCTTCCAAGCGAGTGGCCTGGGTTCGAGTCCCAGCCGGAGCGAATATCTTCAATGTATATATTTCTTTTCTAATTTGAAAATTCTTTTTTTTTTCAATTTCTTTCCTTTGCAATTATTGATTATTTATGTAGGGAAGAAAATTCTGAGTCAGTTTAATTTTTCGACACGAAGATTTCAAAGTATTTAAATAAACAATTACCAAGGTGCATTTTTTGTTTTTATTATATTTAAAACTCCCACCGACAGAGCTCCCATAGACTAATGGCTAGAGTGTTAGGCTCCCAAGCGAGTGGCCCTGGGTTCGAGTCCCAGCCTGAACGAAAATCTTCAATGTATACTTTTAGTTTCTAATTTGAAATTTCTTCTTCTTTTTTTTTAATTTTTCTCTTTTGCGAATATTGATTATTTATGTAGGGAGAAAAATTCTGAGTCAGTTTAATTATTCGACCTGTAAATTTCAAAGTGTTTGAATCAATAATTACCAAGGTGCATTTTTTGTTTTTATTATATTTAAGACTTCCATCGCCAGAGCTCCGAAAGCCTAATGGCTAGACCGTTGGGTTCCAAGCGCGTGGTACTGGGTTCGATTCCCGGCCGGAAAGGAAATCTTAAATGCAAATATTTTTTTCTAATTTTATAATTCTTTTTTTTTTATTTTTCCCTTTTGCGAAGTCAGTCAGTCAGTCTGACAGTCAATCAGTCAAGCACTCAGTCATTCAGTCTCAGTCAGTCAGTCCAGTCAGTCAGTCACTCAGTCAGTCAGTTAGTCCTTCAGCCAGTCAGTCAAGCAGTCAGTCATTTAGACTCAGTCAGTCAGTCATTCAGTCAGTCAGTCAGTCAGGCAGTCAGTCAGTCAGTCAGTCGGTCAGTCCTGTGCAGTCAGTTAGTCACTAAAGCAGTCAGTCAGTCTCAGTCAGTCAGTCAGTCAGTCAGTCCAGTCCAGTCTCAGTCAGTCAGTCAGTCAGTCTCGGTCAGTCAGTCATTCAGTCAGTCAGTCAGTCAGGCAGTCAGTCAGTCGGTCAGCCTTATTCAGTCAGTCTGTCAGTCAGTCAGTCAGTCAGCCTTATTCAGTCAGTCTGTCAGTCATCCTTATTCAGTCAGTCTCTCAGTCAGTCAGTCGGTCAGTCCTGTCCAGTCAGTTAGTCAGTCAAGCAGTCAGTCAGGTAGTCAAGCAGTCAGTCAGTCAGTGTCAGTCAGTCATTTATTCATTCAGTCAGTCAGTGAAATAGCCAGTCAGAGAGTCAAGCAGTCAGTCAGTCAGTCTCAGTCAGTCAGTCAGTCAGTCAGTCAGTCAGTCCAGTCTCAGTCAGTCAGGCAGTTAGTCAGTCAGTCTCGGTCAGTCAGTGAGTCAGTCAGTCAGTATCAGTCAGTCAGTGAGTCAGTCTGTCAGTCAGGCAGTATCAGTCAGGCAGTAAGACTCCGATCGACAGAACTCCGATAGCCTAATGGCTAGACCGCTGGTCTTCCAAGCGAGTGGCCTGGGTTCGAGTCCCAGCCGGAGCGAATATCTTCAATGTATATATTTCTTTTCTAATTTGAAAATTCTTTTTTTTTCAATTTCTTTCCTTTGCAATTATTGATTATTTATGTAGGGAAGAAAATTCTGAGTCAGTTTAATTTTTCGACACGAAGATTTCAAAGTGTTTAAATAAACAATTACCAAGGTGCATTTTTTGTTTTTATTATATTTAAAACTCCCACCGACAGAGCTGCAATAGACTAATGGCTAGAGTGTTAGGCTTCCAAGCGAGTGGCCCTGGGTTCGAGTCCCAGCCTGAACGAAAATCTTCAATGTATACTTTTAGTTTCTAATTTGAAATTTCTTCTTCTTTTTTTTGTAATTTTTCTCTTTTGCGAATATTGATTATTTATGTAGGGAGAAAAATTCTGAGTCAGTTTAATTCTTCGACCTGTAAATTTCAAAGTGTTTGAATCAATAATTACCAAGGTGCATTTTCTGTTTTTATTATATTTAAGACTTCCTTCGACAGAGCTCCGATAGCCTAATGGCTAGACCGTTGGGTTCCTAGCGCGTGGTACTGGGTTCGAGTCCCGGCCGGAAAGGAAATCATAAATGCAAATATTTTTTTCTAATTTTATAATTCTTTTTTTTTATTTTTCCCTTTTGCGAAGTCAGTCAGTCAGTCTGACAGTCAATCAGTCAAGCACTCAGTCATTCAGTCTCAGTCAGTCAGTCCAGTCAGTCAGTCACTCAGTCAGTCAGTTAGTCCTTCAGCCAGTCAGTCAAGCAGTCAGTCATTTAGTCTCAGTCAGTCAGTCATTCAGTCAGTCAGTCAGTCAGGCAGTCAGTCAGTCAGTCAGTCGGTCAGTCCTGTGCAGTCAGTTAGTCACTAAAGCAGTCAGTCAGTCTCAGTCAGTCAGTCAGTCAGTCAGTCCAGTCCAGTCTCAGTCAGTCAGTCAGTCAGTCTCGGTCAGTCAGTCAGTCAGTCAGTCATTCAGTCAGTCAGTCAGTCAGGCAGTCAGTCAGTCGGTCAGCCTTATTCAGTCAGTCTGTCAGTCAGTCAGTCAGTCAGCCTTATTCAGTCAGTCTGTCAGTCATCCTTATTCCGTCAGTCTGTCAGTCAATCAGTCGGTCAGTCCTGTCCAGTCAGTTAGTCAGTCAAGCAGTCAGTCAGGTAGTCAAGCAGTCAGTCAGTCAGTGTCAGTCAGTCATTTAGTCATTCAGTCAGTCAGTGAAATAACCAGTCAGAGAGTCAAGCAGTCAGTCAGTCAGTCTCAGTCAGTCAGTTAGTCAGTCAGTCAGTCAGTCAGTCAGTCAGTCAGTCCAGTCTCAGTCAGTCAGGCAGTTAGTCAGTCAGTCTCGGTCAGTCAGTGAGTCAGTCAGTCAGTATCAGTCAGTCAGTGAGTCAGTCTGTCAGTCAGGCAGTATCAGTCAGGCAGTAAGACTCCGCTCGACAGAACTCCGATAGCCTAATGGCTAGACCGCTGGTCTTCCAAGCGAGTGGCCTGGGTTCGAGTCCCAGCCGGAGCGAATATCTTCAATGTATATATTTCTTTTCTAATTTGAAAATTCTTTTTTTTTTTTCAATTTCTTTCCTTTGCAATTATTGATTATTTATGTAGGGAAGAAAATTCTGAGTCAGTTTAATTTTTCGACACGAAGATTTCAAAGTGTTTAAATAAACAATTACCAAGGTGCATTTTTTGTTTTTATTATATTTAAAACTCCCACCGACAGAGCTCCCATAGACTAATGGCTAGAGTGTTAGGCTTCCAAGCGAGTGGCCCTGGGTTCGAGTCCCAGCCTGAACGAAAATCTTCAATGTATACTTTTAGTTTCTAATTTGAAATTTCTTCTTCTTTTTTTTGTAATTTTTCTCTTTTGCGAATATTGATTATTTATGTAGGGAGAAAAATTCTGAGTCAGTTTAATTATTCGACCTGTAAATTTCAAAGTGTTTGAATCAATAATTACCAAGGTGCATTTTCTGTTTTTATTATATTTAAGACTTCCATCGACAGAGCTCCGATAGCCTAATGGCTAGACCGTTGGGTTCCTAGCGCGTGGTACTGGGTTCGAGTCCCGGCCGGAAAGGAAATCTTAAATGCAAATGTTTTTTTCTAATTTTATAATTCTTTTTTTTTATTTTTCCCTTTTGCGAAGTCAGTCAGTCAGTCTGACAGTCAATCAGTCAAGCACTCAGTCATTCAGTCTCAGTCAGTCAGTCCAGTCAGTCAGTCACTCAGTCAGTCAGTTAGTCCTTCAGCCAGTCAGTCAAGCAGTCAGTCATTTAGTCTCAGTCAGTCAGTCATTCAGTCAGTCAGTCAGTCAGGCAGTCAGTCAGTCAGTCAGTCGGTCAGTCCTGTGCAGTCAGTTAGTCACTAAAGCAGTCAGTCAGTCTCAGTCAGTCAGTCAGTCAGTCAGTCCAGTCCAGTCTCAGTCAGTCAGTCAGTCAGTCTCGGTCAGTCAGTCAGTCAGTCATTCAGTCAGTCAGTCAGTCAGGCAGTCAGTCAGTCGGTCAGCCTTATTCAGTCAGTCTGTCAGTCAGTCAGTCAGTCAGCCTTATTCAGTCAGTCTGTCAGTCATCCTTATTCCGTCATTCTGTCAGTCAATCAGTCGGTCAGTCCTGTCCAGTCAGTTAGTCAGTCAAGCAGTCAGTCAGGTAGTCAAGCAGTCAGTCAGTCAGTGTCAGTCAGTCATTTAGTCATTCAGTCAGTCAGTGAAATAACCAGTCAGAGAGTCAAGCAGTCAGTCAGTCAGTCTCAGTCAGTCAGTTAGTCAGTCAGTCAGTCAGTCAGTCAGTCAGTCAGTCAGTCAGTCAGTCCAGTCTCAGTCAGTCAGGCTATTAGTCAGTCAGTCTCGGTCAGTCAGTGAGTCAGTCAGTCAGTATCAGTCAGTCAGTGAGTCAGTCTGTCAGTCAGGCAGTATCAGTCAGGCAGTAAGACTCCGCTCGACAGAACTCCGATAGCCTAATGGCAAGACCGCTGGTCTTCCAAGCGAGTGGCCTGGGTTCGAGTCCCAGCCGGAGCGAATATCTTCAATGTATATATTTCTTTTCTAATTTGAAAATTCTTTTTTTTTTTCAATTTCTTTCCTTTGCAATTATTGATTATTTATGTAGGGAAGAAAATTCTGAGTCAGTTTAATTTTTCGACACGAAGATTTCAAAGTGTTTAAATAAACAATTACCAAGGTGCATTTTTTGTTTTTATTATATTTAAAACTCCCACCGACAGAGCTCCCATAGACTAATGGCTAGAGTGTTAGGCTCCCAAGCGAGTGGCCCTGGGTTCGAGTCCCAGCCTGAACGAAAATCTTCAATGTATACTTTTAGTTTCTAATTTGAAATTTCTTCTTCTTTTTTTTTAATTTTTCTCTTTTGCGAATATTGATTATTTATGTAGGGAGAAAAATTCTGAGTCAGTTTAATTATTCGACCTGTAAATTTCAAAGTGTTTGAATCAATAATTACCAAGGTGCATTTTTTGTTTTTATTATATTTAAGACTTCCATCGACAGAGCTCCGATAGCCTAATGGCTAGACCGTTGGGTTCCAAGCGCGTGGTACTGGGTTCGAGTCCCGGCCGGAACGAAAATCTTCCATGTATATATTTCTCTTCTAATTTGAAGATTCTTTTTTTTTTCAATTTCTTTCTTTTGCAAATATGGATTATTTATGTACGGAAGAAAATTCTGAGTCAGTTTAATCATTCGACCTTTAGATTTCAAAGATTTTAGATCAATAATTACTAAGGTGCATTTTTTGTTTTTATTATAATTAAGACACCGATCAACAGAGATCCGAAAGTATATTGGCGAGAGCGTTGGGCTTCCATGAGTGTCGCCCTGGGTTCAAATCCCAGCCGGAAAGGAAATCTTAAATGCAAATATTTTTTTCTAATTTTATAATTCTTTTTTTTTTATTTTTCCCTTTTGCGAAGTCAGTCAGTCAGTCTGACAGTCAATCAGTCAAGCACTCAGTCATTCAGTCTCAGTCAGTCAGTCCAGTCAGTCAGTCACTCAGTCAGTCAGTTAGTCCTTCAGCCAGTCAGTCAAGCAGTCAGTCATTTAGTCTCAGTCAGTCAGTCAGGCAGTCAGTCAGTCAGTCAGTCGGTCAGTCCTGTGCAGTCAGTTAGTCACTAAAGCAGTCAGTCAGTCTCAGTCAGTCAGTCAGTCAGTCAGTCCAGTCCAGTCTCAGTCAGTCAGTCAGTCAGTCTCGGTCAGTCAGTCAGTCAGTCATTCAGTCAGTCAGTCAGTCAGGCAGTCAGTCAGTCGGTCAGCCTTATTCAGTCAGTCTGTCAGTGAGTCAGTCAGTCAGCCTTATTCAGTCAGTCTGTCAGTCATCCTTTTTCAGTCAGTCTGTCAGTCAGTCAGTCGGTCAGTCCTGTCCAGTCAGTTAGTCAGTCAAGCAGTCAGTCAGGTAGTCAAGCAGTCAGTCAGTCAGTGTCAGTCAGTCATTTAGTCATTCAGTCAGTCAGTGAAATAGCCAGTCAGAGAGTCAAGCAGTCAGTCAGTCAGTCTCAGTCAGTCAGTTAGTCAGTCAGTCAGTCAGTCAGTCAGTCAGTCCAGTCTCAGTCAGTCAGGCAGTTAGTCAGTCAGTCTCGTTCAGTCAGTGAGTCAGTCAGTCAGTATCAGTCAGTCAGTGAGTCAGTCTGTCAGTCAGGCAGTATCAGTCAGGCAGTAAGACTCCGCTCGACAGAACTCCGATAGCCTAATGGCTAGACCGCTGGTCTTCCAAGCGAGTGGCCTGGGTTCGAGTCCCAGCCGGAGCGAATATCTTCAATGTATGTATTTCTTTTCTAATTTGAAAATTCTTTTTTTTTTTCAATTTCTTTCCTTTGCAATTATTGATTATTTATGTAGGGAAGAAAATTCTGAGTCAGTTTAATTTTTCGACACGAAGATTTCAAAGGGTTTAAATAAACAATTACCAAGGTGCATTTTTTGTTTTTATTATATTTAAAACTCCCACCGACAGAGCTCCCATAGACTAATGGCTAGAGTGTTAGGCTTCCAAGCGAGTGGCCCTGGGTTCGAGTCCCGGCCGGAAAGGAAATCTTAAATGCAAATATTTTTTTCTAATTTTATAATACTTTTTTTTTTATTTTTCTCTTTTGCGAAGTCAGTCAGTCAGTCTGACAGTCAATCAGTCAAGCACTCAGTCATTCAGTCTCAGTCAGTCAGTCCAGTCAGTCAGTCACTCAGTCAGTCAGTTAGTCTCAGTCAGTCAGTCATTCAGTCAGTCAGTCAGTCAGGCAGTCAGTCAGTCAGTCGGTCAGTCCTGTGCAGTCAGTTAGTCACTAAAGCAGTCAGTCAGTCTCAGTCAGTCAGTCAGTCAGTCAGTCCAGTCCAGTCTCAGTCAGTCAGTCAGTCAGTCTCGGTCAGTCAGTCAGTCAGTCATTCACTCAGTCAGTCAGTCAGGCAGTCAGTCAGTCGGTCAGCCTTATTCAGTCAGTCTGTCAGTCAGTCAGTCAGTCAGCCTTATTCAGTCAGTCTGTCAGTCATCCTTATTCAGTCAGTCTGTCAGTCAGTCAGTCGGTCAGTCCTGTCCAGTCAGTAAGTCAGTCAAGCAGTCAGTCAGGTAGTCAAGCAGTCAGTCAGTCAGTGTCAGTCAGTCATTTAGTCATTCAGTCAGTCAGTGAAATAGCCAGTCAGAGAGTCAAGCAGTCAGTCAGTCAGTCTCAGTCAGTCAGTTAGTCAGTCAGTCAGTCAGTCAGTCAGTCAGTCCAGTCTCAGTCAGTCAGGCAGTTAGTCAGTCAGTCTCGGTCAGTCAGTGAGTCAGTCAGTCAATATCAGTCAGTCAGTGAGTCAATCTGTCAGTCAGGCAGTATCAGTCAGGCAGTAAGACTCCGCTCGACAGAACTCCGATAGCGTAATGGCTAGACCGCTGGTCTTCCAAGCGAGTGGCCTGGGTTCGAGTCCCAGCCGGAGCGAATATCTTCAATGTATATATTTCTTTTCTAATTTGAAAATTCTTTTTTTTTCAATTTCTTTCCTTTGCAATTATTGATTATTTATGTAGGGAAGAAAATTCTGAGTCAGTTTAATTTTTCGACACGAAGATTTCAAAGTGGTTAAATAAACAATTACCAAGGTGCATTTTTTGTTTTTATTATATTTAAAACTCCCTCCGACAGAGCTCCCATAGACTAATGGCTAGAGTGGTAGGCTTCCAAGCGAGTGGCCCTGGGTTCGAGTCCCAGCCTGAACGAAAATCTTCAATGTATACTTTTAGTTTCTAATTTGAAATTTCTTCTTCTTTTTTTTGTAATTTTTCTCTTTTGCGAATATTGATTATTTATGTAGGGAGAAAAATTCTGAGTCAGTTTAATTCTTCGACCTGTAAATTTCAAAGTGTTTGAATCAATAATTACCAAGGTGCATTTTCTGTTTTTATTATATTTAAGACTTCCTTCGACAGAGCTCCGATAGCCTAATGGCTAGACCGTTGGGTTCCTAGCGCGTGGTACTGGGTTCGAGTCCCGGCCGGAAAGGAAATCTTAAATGCAAATATTTTTTTCTAATTTTATAATTCTTTTTTTTTTATTTTTCCCTTTTGCGAAGTCAGTCAGTCAGTCTGACAGTCAATCAGTCAAGCACTCAGTCATTCAGTCTCAGTCAGTCAGTCCAGTCAGTCAGTCACTCAATCAGTCAGTTAGTCCTTCAGCCAGTCAGTCAAGCAGTCAGTCATTTAGTCTCAGTCAGTCAGTCATTCAGTCAGTCAGTCAGTCAGGCAGTCAGTCAGTCAGTCAGTCGGTCAGTCCTGTGCAGTCAGTTAGTCACTAAAGCAGTCAGTCAGTCTCAGTCAGTCAGTCAGTCAGTCAGTCCAGTCCAGTCTCAGTCAGTCAGTCAGTCAGTCTCGGTCAGTCAGTCAGTCAGTCAGTCATTCAGTCAGTCAGTCAGTCAGGCAGTCAGTCAGTCGGTCAGCCTTATTCAGTCAGTCTGTCAGTCAGTCAGTCAGTCAGCCTTATTCAGTCAGTCTGTCAGTCATCCTTATTCAGTCAGTCTGTCAGTCAGTCAGTCGGTCAGTCCTGTCCAGTCAGTTAGTCAGTCAAGCAGTCAGTCAGGTAGTCAAGCAGTCAGTCAGTCAGTGTCAGTCAGTCATTTAGTCATTCAGTCAGTCAGTGAAATAGCCAGTCAGAGAGTCAAGCAGTCAGTCAGTCAGTCTCAGTCAGTCAGTTAGTCAGTCAGTCAGTCAGTCAGTCAGTCAGTCAGTCCAGTCTCAGTCAGTCAGGCAGTTAGTCAGTCAGTCTCGGTCAGTCAGTGAGTCAGTCAGTCAGTATCAGTCAGTCAGTGAGTCAGTCTGTCAGTCAGGCAGTATCAGTCAGGCAGTAAGACTCCGCTCGACAGAACTCCGATAGCCTAATGGCTAGACCGCTGGTCTTCCAAGCGAGTGGCCTGGGTTCGAGTCCCAGCCGGAGCGAATATCTTCAATGTATATATTTCTTTTCTAATTTGAAAATTCTTTTTTTTTTCAATTTCTTTCCTTTGCAATTATTGATTATTTATGTAGGGAAGAAAATTCTGAGTCAGTTTAATTTTTCGACACGAAGATTTCAAAGTGTTTAAATAAACAATTACCAAGGTGCATTTTTTGTTTTTATTATATTTAAAACTCCCACCGACAGAGCTCCCATAGACTAATGGCTAGAGTGTTAGGCTTCCAAGCGAGTGGCCCTGGGTTCGAGTCCCAGCCTGAACGAAAATCTTCAATGTATACTTTTAGTTTCTAATTTGAAATTTCTTCTTCTTTTTTTTGTAATTTTTCTCTTTTGCGAATATTGATTATTTATGTAGGGAGAAAAATTCTGAGTCAGTTTAATTATTCGACCTGTAAATTTCAAAGTGTTTGAATCAATAATTACCAAGGTGCATTTTCTGTTTTTATTATATTTAAGACTTCCATCGACAGAGCTCCGATAGCCTAATGGCTAGACCGTTGGGTTCCTAGCGCGTGGTACTGGGTTCGAGTCCCGGCCGGAAAGGAAATCTTAAATGCAAATGTTTTTTTCTAATTTTATAATTCTTTTTTTTTATTTTTCCCTTTTGCGAAGTCAGTCAGTCAGTCTGACAGTCAATCAGTCAAGCACTCAGTCATTCAGTCTCAGTCAGTCAGTCCAGTCAGTCAGTCACTCAGTCAGTCAGTTAGTCCTTCAGCCAGTCAGTCAAGCAGTCAGTCATTTAGTCTCAGTCAGTCAGTCATTCAGTCAGTCAGTCAGTCAGGCAGTCAGTCAGTCAGTCAGTCGGTCAGTCCTGTGCAGTCAGTTAGTCACTAAAGCAGTCAGTCAGTCTCAGTCAGTCAGTCAGTCAGTCAGTCCAGTCCAGTCTCAGTCAGTCAGTCAGTCAGTCTCGGTCAGTCAGTCAGTCAGTCATTCAGTCAGTCAGTCAGTCAGGCAGTCAGTCAGTCGGTCAGCCTTATTCAGTCAGTCTGTCAGTCAGTCAGTCAGTCAGCCTTATTCAGTCAGTCTGTCAGTCATCCTTATTCCGTCATTCTGTCAGTCAATCAGTCGGTCAGTCCTGTCCAGTCAGTTAGTCAGTCAAGCAGTCAGTCAGGTAGTCAAGCAGTCAGTCAGTCAGTGTCAGTCAGTCATTTAGTCATTCAGTCAGTCAGTGAAATAACCAGTCAGAGAGTCAAGCAGTCAGTCAGTCAGTCTCAGTCAGTCAGTTAGTCAGTCAGTCAGTCAGTCAGTCAGTCAGTCAGTCAGTCAGTCAGTCCAGTCTCAGTCAGTCAGGCTATTAGTCAGTCAGTCTCGGTCAGTCAGTGAGTCAGTCAGTCAGTATCACTCAGTCAGTGAGTCAGTCTGTCAGTCAGGCAGTATCAGTCAGGCAGTAAGACTCCGCGCGACAGAACTCCGATAGCCTAATGGCAAGACCGCTGGTCTTCCAAGCGAGTGGCCTGGGTTCGAGTCCCAGCCGGAGCGAATATCTTCAATGTATATATTTCTTTTCTAATTTGAAAATTCTTTTTTTTTTCAATTTCTTTCCTTTGCAATTATTGATTATTTATGTAGGGAAGAAAATTCTGAGTCAGCTTAATTTTTCGACACGAAGATTTCAAAGTGTTTAAATAAACAATTACCAAGGTGCATTTTTTGTTTTTATTATATTTAAAACTCCCACCGACAGAGCTCCCATAGACTAATGGCTAGAGTGTTAGGCTCCCAAGCGAGTGGCCCTGGGTTCGAGTCCCAGCCTGAACGAAAATCTTCAATGTATACTTTTAGTTTCTAATTTGAAATTTCTTCTTCTTTTTTTTTAATTTTTCTCTTTTGCGAATATTGATTATTTATGTAGGGAGAAAAATTCTGAGTCAGTTTAATTATTCGACCTGTAAATTTCAAAGTGTTTGAATCAATAATTACCAAGGTGCATTTTTTGTTTTTATTATATTTAAGACTTCCATCGACAGAGCTCCGATAGCCTAATGGCTAGACCGTTGGGTTCCAAGCGCGTGGTACTGGGTTCGAGTCCCGGCCGGAACGAAAATCTTCCATGTATATATTTCTCTTCTAATTTGAAGATTCTTTTTTTTTTTCAATTTCTTTCTTTTGCAAATATGGATTATTTATGTACGGAAGAAAATTCTGAGTCAGTTTAATCATTCGACCTTTAGATTTCAAAGATTTTAGATCAATAATTACTAAGGTGCATTTTTTGTTTTTATTATAATTAAGACACCGATCAACAGAGATCCGAAAGTATATTGGCGAGAGCGTTGGGCTTCCATGAGTGTCGCCCTGGGTTCAAATCCCAGCCGGAAAGGAAATCTTAAATGCAAATATTTTTTTCTAATTTTATAATTCTTTTTTTTTTATTTTTCCCTTTTGCGAAGTCAGTCAGTCAGTCTGACAGTCAATCAGTCAAGCACTCAGTCATTCAGTCTCAGTCAGTCAGTCCAGTCAGTCAGTCACTCAGTCAGTCAGTTAGTCCTTCAGCCAGTCAGTCAAGCAGTCAGTCATTTAGTCTCAGTCAGTCAGTCAGGCAGTCAGTCAGTCGGTCAGTCCTGTGCAGTCAGTTAGTCACTAAAGCAGTCAGTCAGTCTCAGTCAGTCAGTCAGTCAGTCAGTCCAGTCCAGTCTCAGTCAGTCAGTCAGTCAGTCTCGGTCAGTCAGTCAGTCAGTCATTCAGTCAGTCAGTCAGTCAGGCAGTCAGTCAGTCGGTCAGCCTTATTCAGTCAGTCTGTCAGTCAGTCAGTCAGTCAGCCTTATTCAGTCAGTCTGTCAGTCATCCTTTTTCAGTCAGTCTGTCAGTCAGTCAGTCGGTCAGTCCTGTCCAGTCAGTTAGTCAGTCAAGCAGTCAGTCAGGTAGTCAAGCAGTCAGTCAGTCAGTGTCAGTCAGTCATTTAGTCATTCAGTCAGTCAGTGAAATAGCCAGTCAGAGAGTCAAGCAGTCAGTCAGTCAGTCTCAGTCAGTCAGTTAGTCAGTCAGTCAGTCAGTCAGTCCAGTCTCAGTCAGTCAGGCAGTTAGTCAGTCAGTCTCGTTCAGTCAGTGAGTCAGTCAGTCAGTATCAGTCAGTCAGTGAGTCAGTCTGTCAGTCAGGCAGTATCAGTCAGGCAGTAAGACTCCGCTCGACAGAACTCCGATAGCCTAATGGCTAGACCGCTGGTCTTCCAAGCGAGTGGCCTGGGTTCGAGTCCCAGCCGGAGCGAATATCTTCAATGTATGTATTTCTTTTCTAATTTGAAAATTCTTTTTTTTTTCAATTTCTTTCCTTTGCAATTATTGATTATTTATGTAGGGAAGAAAATTCTGAGTCAGTTTAATTTTTCAACACGAAGATTTCAAAGGGTTTAAATAAACAATTACCAAGGTGCATTTTTTGTTTTTATTATATTTAAAACTCCCACCGACAGAGCTCCCATAGACTAATGGCTAGAGTGTTAGGCTTCCAAGCGAGTGGCCCTGGGTTCGAGTCCCGGCCGGAAAGGAAATCTTAAATGCAAATATTTTTTTCTAATTTTATAATACTTTTTTTTTTATTTTTCCCTTTTGCGAAGTCAGTCAGTCAGTCTGACAGTCAATCAGTCAAGCACTCAGTCATTCAGTCTCAGTCAGTCAGTCCAGTCAGTCAGTCACTCAGTCAGTCAGTTAGTCTCAGTCAGTCAGTCATTCAGTCAGTCAGTCAGTCAGGCAGTCAGTCAGTCAGTCGGTCAGTCCTGTGCAGTCAGTTAGTCACTAAAGCAGTCAGTCAGTCTCAGTCAGTCAGTCAGTCAGTCCAGTCCAGTCTCAGTCAGTCAGTCAGTCCAGTCCAGTCTCAGTCAGTCAGTCAGTCAGTCTCGGTCAGTCAGTCAGTCAGTCATTCACTCAGTCAGTCAGTCAGGCAGTCAGTCAGTCGGTCAGTCAGTCAGTCAGTCTGTCAGTCAGTCAGTCAGTCAGCCTTATTCAGTCAGTCTGTCAGTCATCCTTATTCAGTCAGTCTGTCAGTCAGTCAGTCGGTCAGTCCTGTAAAGTCAGTAAGTCAGTCAAGCAGTCAGTCAGGTAGTCAAGCAGTCAGTCAGTCAGTGTCAGTCAGTCATTTAGTCATTCAGTCAGTCAGTGAAATAGCCAGTCAGAGAGTCAAGCAGTCAGTCAGTCAGTCTCAGTCAGTCAGTTAGTCAGTCAGTCAGTCAGTCAGTGAGTCAGTCCAGTCTCAGTCAGTCAGGCAGTTAGTCAGTCAGTCTCGGTCAGTCAGTGAGTCAGTCAGTCAATATCAGTCAGTCAGTGAGTCAATCTGTCAGTCAGGCAGTATCAGTCGGGCAGTAAGACTCCGCTCGACAGAACTCCGATAGCCTAATGGCTAGACCGCTGGTCTTCCAAGCGAGTGGCCTGGGTTCGAGTCCCAGCCGGAGCGAATATCTTCAATGTATATATTTCTTTTCTAATTTGAAAATTCTTTTTTTTTCAATTTCTTTCCTTTGCAATTATTGATTATTTATGTAGGGAAGAAAATTCTGAGTCAGTTTAATTTTTCGACACGAAGATTTCAAAGTGTTTAAATAAACAATTACCAAGGTGCATTTTTTGTTTTTATTATATTTAAAACTCCCACCGACAGAGCTCCCATAGACTAATGGCTAGAGTGGTAGGCTTCCAAGCGAGTGGCCCTGGGTTCGAGTCCCAGCCTGAACGAAAATCTTCAATGTATACTTTTAGTTTCTAATTTGAAATTTCTTCTTCTTTTTTTTGTAATTTTTCTCTTTTGCGAATATTGATTATTTATGTAGGGAGAAAAATTCTGAGTCAGTTTAATTATTCGACCTGTAAATTTCAAAGTGTTTGAATCAATAATTACCAAGGTGCATTTTCTGTTTTTATTATATTTAAGACTTCCATCGACAGAGCTCCGATAGCCTAATGGCTAGACCGTTGGGTTCCTAGCGCGTGGTACTGGGTTCGAGTCCCCGCCGGAAAGGAAATCTTAAATGCAAATGTTTTTTTCTAATTTTATAATTCTTTTTTTTTTTATTTTTCCCTTTTGCGAAGTCAGTCAGTCAGTCTGACAGTCAATCAGTCAAGCACTCAGTCATTCAGTCTCAGTCAGTCAGTCCAGTCAGTCAGTCCCTCAGTCAGTCAGTTAGTCCTTCAGCCAGTCAGTCAAGCAGTCAGTCATTTAGTCTCAGTCAGTCATTCATTCAGTCAGTCAGTCAGTCAGGCAGTCAGTCAGTCAGTCAGTCGGTCAGCCCTGTGCAGTCAGTTAGTCACTAAAGCAGTCAGTCAGTCTCAGTCAGTCAGTCCAGTCCAGTCTCAGTCAGTCAGTCAGTCAGTCTCGGTCAGTCAATCAGTCAGTCATTCAGTCAGTCAGTCAGTCAGGCAGTCAGTCAGTCGGTCAGCCTTATTCAGTCAGTCTGTCAGTCAGTCAGTCAGTCATCCTTATTCAGTCAGTCTGTCAGTCATCCTTATTCAGTCAGTCTGTCAGTCAGTCAGTCGGTCAGTCCTGTCCAGTCAGTTAGTCAGTCAAGCAGTCAGTCAGGTAGTCAAGCAGTCAGTCAGTCAGTGTCAGTCAGTCATTTAGTCATTCAGTCAGTCAGTGAAATAACCAGTCAGAGAGTCAAGCAGTCAGTCAGTCAGTCTCAGTCAGTCAGTTAGTCAGTCAGTCAGTCAGTCAGTCAGTCAGTCCAGTCTCAGTCAGTCAGGCAGTTAGTCAGTCAGTCTCGGTCAGTCAGTGAGTCAGTCAGTCAGTATCAGTCAGTCAGTGAGTCAGTCTGTCAGTCAGGCAGTATCAGTCAGGCAGTATCAGTCAGGCAGTAAGACTCCGCTCGACAGAACTCCGATAGCCTAATGGCTAG
The DNA here is from genome assembly GCF_026930045.1 of Uloborus diversus. Lineage (NCBI taxonomy): Eukaryota > Metazoa > Arthropoda > Arachnida > Araneae > Uloboridae > Uloborus > Uloborus diversus. Next base: position 253,418 of record NW_026558483.1, on the reverse strand, counting down.
ACCGCTGGTCTTCCAAGCGAGTGGCCTGGGTTCGAGTCCCAGCCGGAGCGAATATCTTCAATGTATATATTTCTTTTCTAATTTGAAAATTCTTTTTTTTTTCAATTTCTTTCCTTTGCAATTATTGATTATTTATGTAGGGAAGAAAATTCTGAGTCAGTTTAATTATTCGACCTGTAAATTTCAAAGTGTTTGAATCAATAATTACCAAGGTGCATTTTTTGTTTTTATTATATTTAAGACTTCCATCGACAGAGCTCCGATAGCCTAATGGCTAGACCGTTGGGTTCCAAGCGCTTGGTACTGGGTTCGAGTCCCGGCCGGAACGAAAATCTTCCATGTATATATTTCTCTTCTAATTTGAAGATTCTTTTTTTTTTCAATTTCTTTCTTTTGCAAATATGGATTATTTATGTACGGAAGAAAATTCTGAGTCAGTTTAATCATTCGACCTTTAGATTTCAAAGATTTTAGATCAATAATTACTAAGGTGCATTTTTTGTTTTTATTATAATTAAGACACCGATCACCAGAGATCCGAAAGTATATTGGCGAGAGCGTTGGGCTTCCATGAGTGTCGCCCTGGGTTCAAATCCCAGCCGGAAAGGAAATCTTAAATGCAAATATTTTTTTCTAATTTTATAATTCTTTTTTTTTTATTTTTCCCTTTTGCGAAGTCAGTCAGTCAGTCTGACAGTCAATCAGTCAAGCACTCAGTCATTCAGTCTCAGTCAGTCAGTCCAGTCAGTCAGTCACTCAGTCAGTCAGTTAGTCCTTCAGCCAGTCAGTCAAGCAGTCAGTCATTTAGTCTCAGTCAGTCAGTCATTCAGTCAGTCAGTCAGTCAGGCAGTCAGTCAGTCAGTCAGTCGGTCAGTCCTGTGCAGTCAGTTAGTCACTAAAGCAGTCAGTCAGTCTCAGTCAGTCAGTCAGTCAGTCAGTCCAGTCCAGTCTCAGTCAGTCAGTCAGTCAGTCTCGGTCAGTCAGTCAGTCAGTCATTCAGTCAGTCAGTCAGTCAGGCAGTCAGTCAGGCAGTCAGTCAGTCGGTCAGCCTTATTCAGTCAGTCTGTCAGTCAGTCAGTCAGTCAGCCTTATTCAGTCAGTCTGTCAGTCATCCTTTTTCAGTCAGTCTGTCAGTCAGTCAGTCGGTCAGTCCTGTCCAGTCAGTTAGTCAGTCAAGCAGTCAGTCAGGTAGTCAAGCAGTCAGTCAGTCAGTCTCAGTCAGTCATTTAGTCATTCAGTCAGTCAGTGAAATAGCCAGTCAGAGAGTCAAGCAGTCAGTCAGTCAGTCTGAGTCAGTCAGTTAGTCAGTCAGTCAGTCAGTCAGTCAGTCAGTCCAGTCTCAGTCAGTCAGGCAGTTAGTCAGTCAGTCTCGGTCAGTCAGTGAGTCAGTCAGTCAGTATCAGTCAGTCAGTGAGTCAGTCTGTCAGTCAGGCAGTATCAGTCAGGCAGTAAGACTCCGCTCGACAGAACTCCGATAGCCTAATGGCTAGACCGCTGGTCTTCCAAGCGAGTGGCCTGGGTTCGAGTCCCAGCCGGAGCGAATATCTTCAATGTATATATTTCTTTCTAATTTGAAAAATCTTTTTTTTCAATTTCTTTCCTTTGCAATTATTGATTATTTATGTAGGGAAGAAAATTCTGAGTCAGTTTAATTTTTCGACACGAAGATTTCAAAGTGTTTAAATAAACAATTACCAAGGTGCATTTTTTGTTTTTATTATATTTAAAACTCCCACCGACAGAGCTCCCATAGACTAATGGCTAGAGTGTTAGGCTTCCAAGCGAGTGGCCCTGGGTTCGAGTCCCGGCCGGAAAGGAAATCTTAAATGCAAATATTTTTTTCTAATTTTATAATTCTTTTTTTTTTATTTTTCCCTTTTGCGAAGTCAGTCAGTCAGTCTGACAGTCAATCAGTCAAGCACTCAGTCATTCAGTCTCAGTCAGTCAGTCCAGTCAGTCAGTCACTCAGTCAGTCAGTTAGTCCTTCAGCCAGTCAGTCAAGCAGTCAGTCATTTAGTCTCAGTCAGTCAGTCATTCAGTCAGTCAGTCAGTCAGGCAGTCAGTCAGTCAGTCAGTCGGTCAGTCCTGTGCAGTCAGTTAGTCACTAAAGCAGTCAGTCAGTCTCAGTCAGTCAGTCAGTCAGTCAGTCCAGTCCAGTCTCAGTCAGTCAGTCAGTCAGTCTCGGTCAGTCAGTCAGTCAGTCATTCAGTCAGTCAGTCAGTCAGGCAGTCAGTCAGTCGGTCAGCCTTATTCAGTCAGTCTGTCAGTCAGTCAGTCAGTCTGCCTTATTCAGTCAGTCTGTCAGTCATCCTTATTCAGTCAGTCTGTTAGTCAGTCAGTCGGTCAGTCCTGTCCAGTCAGTTAGTCAGTCAAGCAGTCAGTCAGGTAGTCACGCAGTCAGTCAGTCAGTGTCAGTCAGTCATTTAGTCATTCAGTCAGTCAGTGAAATAGCCAGTCAGAGGGTCAAGCAGTCAGTCAGTCAGTCTCAGTCAGTCAGTTAGTCAGTCAGTCAGTCAGTCAGTCAGTCAGTCCAGTCTCAGTCAGTCAGGCAGTTAGTCAGTCAGTGTCGGTCAGTCAGTGAGTCAGTCAGTCAGTATCAGTCAGTCAGTGAGTCAGTCTGTCAGTCAGGCAGTATCAGTCAGGCAGTAAGACTCCGCTCGACAGAACTCCGATAGCCTAATGGCTAGACCGCTGGTCTTCCAAGCGAGTGGCCTGGGTTCGAGTCCCAACCGGAGCGAACATATTCAATGTATATATTTCTTTTCTAATTTGAAAATTCTTTTTTTTTCAATTTCTTTCCTTTGCAATTATTGATTATTTATGTAGGGAAGAAAATTCTGAGTCAGTTTAATTTTTCGACACGAAGATTTCAAAGTGTTTAAATAAACAATTACCAAGGTGCATTTTTTGTTTTTATTATATTTAAAACTCCCACCGACAGAGCTCCCATAGACTAATGGCTAGAGTGTTAGGCTTCCAAGCGAGTGGCCCTGGGTTCGAGTCCCAGCCTGAACGAAAATCTTCAATGTATACTTTTAGTTTCTAATTTGAAATTTCTTCTTCTTTTTTTTTTAATTTTTCTCTTTTGCGAATATTGATTATTTATGTAGGGAGAAAAATTCTGAGTCAGTTTAATTATTCAACCTGTAAATTTCAAAGTGTTTGAATCAATAATTACCTAGGTGCATTTTTTGTTTTTATTATATTTAAGACTTCCTTCGACAGAGCTCCGATAGCCTAATGGCTAGACCGTTGGGTTCCAAGCGCGTGGTACTGGGTTCGAGTCCCGGCCGGAACGAAAATCTTCCATGTATATATTTCTCTTCTAATTTGAAGATTCTTTTTTTTTCAATTTCTTTCTTTTGCAAATATGGATTATTTATGTACGGAAGAAAATTTTGAGTCAGTTTAATCATTCGACCTTTAGATTTCAAAGATTTTAGATCAATAATTACTAAGGTGCATTTTTTGTTTTTATTATAATTAAGACACCGATCAACAGAGATCCGAAAGTATATTGGCGAGAGCGTTGGGCTTCCATGAGTGTTGCCCTGGGTTCAAATCCGAGCCGGAAAGGAAATCTTAAATGCAAATATTTTTTTCTAATTTTATAATTCTTTTTTTTTATTTTTCCCTTTTGCGAAGTCAGTCAGTCAGTCTGACAGTCAATCAGTCAAGCACTCAGTCATTCAGTCTCAGTCAGTCAGTCCAGTCAGTCAGTCACTAAGTCAGTCAGTTAGTCCTTCAGCCAGTCAGTCAAGCAGTCAGTCATTTAGTCTCAGTCAGTCAGTCATTCAGTCAGTCAGTCAGTCAGGCAGTCAGTCAGTCAGTCAGTCGGTCAGTCCTGTGCAGTCAGTTAGTCACTAAAGCAGTCAGTCAGTCTCAGTCAGTCAGTCAGTCAGTCAGTCCAGTCCAGTCTCAGTCAGTCAGTCAGTCAGTCTCGGTCAGTCAGTCAGTCAGTCATTCAGTCAGTCAGTCAGTCAGGCAGTCAGTCAGTCGGTCAGCCTTATTCAGTCAGTCTGTCAGTCAGTCAGTCAGTCAGCCTTATTCAGTCAGTCTGTCAGTCATCCTTATTCAGTCAGTCTGTCAGTCAGTCAGTCGGTCAGTCCTGTCCAGTCAGTTAGTCAGTCAAGCAGTCAGTCAGGTAGTCAAGCAGTCAGTCAGTCAGTGTCAGTCAGTCATTTAGTCATTCAGTCAGTCAGTGAAATAGCCAGTCAGAGAGTCAAGCAGTCAGTCAGTCAGTCTCAGTCAGTCAGTTAGTCAGTCAGTCAGTCAGTCAGTCAGTCAGTCCAGTCTCAGTCAGTCAGGCAGTTAGTCAGTCAGTCTCGGTCAGTCAGTGAGTCAGTCAGTCAGTATCAGTCAGTCAGTGAGTCAGTCTGTCAGTCAGGCAGTATCAGTCAGGCAGTAAGACTCCGCTCGACAGAACTCCGATAGCCTAATGGCTAGACCGCTGGTCTTCCAAGCGAGTGGCCTGGGTTCGAGTCCCAACCGGAGCGAATATATTCAATGTATATATTTGAAAATTCTTTTTTTTTCAATTTCTTTCCTTTGCAATTATTGATTATTTATGTAGGGAAGAAAATTCTGAGTCAGTTTAATTTTTCGACACGAAGATTTCAAAGTGTTTAAATAAACAATTACCAAGGTGCATTTTTTGTTTTTATTATATTTAAAACTCCCACCGGCAGAGCTCCCATAGACTAATGGCTAGAGTGTTAGGCTTCCAAGCGAGTGGCCCTGGGTTCGAGTCCCAGCCTGAACGAAAATCTTCAATGTATACTTTTAGTTTCTAATTTGAAATTTCTTCTTCTTTTTTTTTAATTTTTCTCTTTTGCGAATATTGATTATTTATGTAGGGAGAAAAATTCTGAGTCAGTTTAATTATTCGACCTGTAAATTTCAAAGTGTTTGAATCAATAATTACCAAGGTGCATTTTTTGTTTTTATTATATTTAAGACTTCCATCGACAGAGCTCCGATAGCCTAATGGCTGGACCGTTGGGTTCCTAGCGCGTGGTACTGGGTTCGAGTCCCGGCCGGAAAGGAAATCTTAAATGCAAATATTTTTTTCTAATTTTATAATTCTTTTTTTTTTACTTTTCCCTTTTGCGAAGTCAGTCAGTCAGTCTGACAGTCAATCAGTCAAGCACTCAGTCATTCAGTCTGACAGTCAATCAGTCAAGCACTCAGTCATTCAGTCTCAGTCAGTCAGTCCAGTCAGTAAGTCACTCAGTCAGTCAGTTAGTCCTTCAGCCAGTCAGTCAAGCAGTCAGTCATTTAGTCTCAGTCAGTCAGTCATTCAGTCAGTCAGTCAGTCAGGCAGTCAGTCAGTCAGTCAGTCGGTCAGTCCTGTGCAGTCAGTTAGTCACTAAATCAGTCAGTCAGTCTCAGTCAGTCAGTCAGTCAGTCAGTCCAGTCCAGTCTCAGTCAGTCAGTCAGTCAGTCTCGGTCAGTCAGTCAGTCAGTCATTCAGTCAGTCAGTCAGTCAGGCAGTCAGTCAGTCGGTCAGCCTTATTCACTCAGTCTGTCAGTCAGTCAGTCAGTCAGCCTTATTCAGTCAGTCTGTCACTCATCCATATTCAGTCAGTCTGTCAGTCAGTCATTCGGTCAGTCCTGTCCAGTCAGTTAGTCAGTCAAGCAGTCAGTCAGGTAGTCAAGCAGTCAGTCAGTCAGTGTCAGTCAGTCATTTAGTCATTCAGTCAGTCAGTGAAATAGCCAGTCAGAGAGTCAAGCAGTCAGTCAGTCAGTTAGTCAGTCAGTCAGTTAGTCAGTCAGTCAGTCAGTCAGTCCAGTCTCAGTCAGTCAGGCAGTTAGTCAGTCAGTCTCGGTCAGTCAGTGAGTCAGTCAGTCAGTATCAGTCAGTCAGTGAGTCAGTCTGTCAGTCAGGCAGTAAGACTCCGCTCGACAGAACTCCGATAGCCTAATGGCTAGACCGCTGGTCTTCCAAGCGAGTGGCCTGGGTTCGAGTCCCAGCCGGAGCGAATATCTTCAATGTATATATTTCTTTTCTAATTTGAAAATTCTTTTTTTTTTCAATTTCTTTCCTTTGCAATTATTGATTATTTATGTAGGGAAGAAAATTCTGAGTCAGTTTAATTTTTCGACACGAAGATTTCAAAGTGTTTAAATAAACAATTACCAAGGTGCATTTTTTGTTTTTATTATATTTAAAACTCCCACCGACAGAGCTCCCATAGACTAATGGCTAGAGTGTTAGGCTTCCAAGCGAGTGGCCCTGGGTTCGAGTCCCAGCCTGAACGAAAATCTTCAATGTATACTTTTAGTTTCTAATTTGAAATTTCTTCTTCTTTTTTTTTAATTTTTCTCTTTTGCGAATATTGATTATTTATGTAGGGAGAAAAATTCTGAGTCAGTTTAATTATTCGACCTGTAAATTTCAAAGTGTTTGAATCAATAACTACCAAGGTGCATTTTTTGTTTTTTTTATATTTAAGACTTCCATCGACAGAGCTCCGATAGCCTAATGGCTAGACCGTTGGGTTCCAAGCGCGTGGTACTGGGTTCGAGTCCCGGCCGAAACGAAAATCTTCCAAGTATATATTTCTCTTCTAATTTGAAGATTCTTTTTTTTTCAATTTCTTTCTTTTGCAAATATGGATTATTTATGTACGGAAGAAAATTCTGAGTCAGTTTAATCATTCGACCTTTAGATTTCAAAAATTTTAGATCAATAATTACTAAGGTGCATTTTTTGTTTTTATTATAATTAAGACACCGATCAACAGAGATCCGATAGTATATTGGCGAGAGCGTTGGGCTTCCATGAGTGTCGCCCTGGGTTCAAATCCCAGCCGGAAAGGAAATCTTAAATGCAAATATTTTTTTCTAATTTTATAATTCTTTTTTTTTATTTTTCCCTTTTGCGAAGTCAGTCAGTCAGTCTGACAGTCAATCAGTCAAGCACTCAGTCATTCAGTCTCAGTCAGTCAGTCCAGTCAGTCAGTCACTCAGTCAGTCAGTTAGTCCTTCAGCCAGTCAGTCAAGCAGTCAGTCATTTAGTCTCAGTCAGTCAGTCATTCAGTCAGTCAGTCAGTCAGGCAGTCAGTCAGTCAGTCAGTCGGTCAGTCCTGTGCAGTCAGTTAGTCACTAAAGCAGTCAGTCAGTCTCAGTCAGTCAGTCAGTCAGTCAGTCCAGTCCAGTCTCAGTCAGTCAGTCAGTCAGTCTCGGTCAGTCAGTCAGTCAGTCATTCAGTCAGTCAGTCAGTCAGGCAGTCAGTCAGTCGGTCAGCCTTATTCAGTCAGTCTGTCAGTCAGTCAGTCAGTCAGCCTTATTCAGTCAGTCTGTCAGTCATCCTTATTCAGTCAGTCTGTCAGTCAGTCAGTCCTGTCCAGTCAGTTAGTCAGTCAAGCAGTCAAGCAGTCAGTCAGTCAGTGTCAGTCAGTCATTTAGTCATTCAGTCAGTCAGTGAAATAGCCAGTCAGAGAGTCAAGCAGTCAGTCAGTCAGTCTCAGTCAGTCAGTTAGTCAGTCAGTCAGTCAGTCAGTCAGTCAGTCCAGTCTCAGTCAGTCAGGCAGTTAGTCAGTCAGTCTCGGTCAGTCAGTGAGTCAGTCAGTCAGTATCAGTCAGTCAGTGAGTCAGTCTGTCAGTCAGGCAGTATCAGTCAGGCAGTAAGACTCCGCTCGACAGAACTCCGATAGCCTAATGGCTAGACCGCTGGTCTTCCAAGCGAGTGGCCTGGGTTCGAGTCCCAGCCGGAGCGAATATATTCAATGTATATATTTCTTTTCTAATTTGAAAATTCTTTTTTTTTTCAATTTCTTTCCTTTGCAATTATTGATTATTTATGTAGGGAAGAAAATTCTGAGTCAGTTTAATTTTTCGACACGAAGATTTCAAAGTGTTTAAATAAACAATTACCAAGGTGCATTTTTTGTTTTTATTATATTTAAAACTCCCACCGACAGAGCTCCCATAGACTAATGGCTAGAGTGTTAGGCTTCCAAGCGAGTGGCCCTGGGTTCGAGTCCCAGCCTGAAAGAAAATCTTCAATGTATACTTTTAGTTTCTAATTTGAAATTTCTTCTTCTTTTTTTTTTTAATTTTTCTCTTTTGCGAATATTGATTATTTATGTAGGGAGAAAAATTCTGAGTCAGTTTAATTATTCGACCTGTAAATTTCAAAGTGTTTGAATCAATAATTACCAAGGTGCATTTTTTGTTTTTATTATATTTAAGACTTCCATCGACAGTGCTCCGACAGCCTAATGGCTAGACCGTTGGGTTCCTAGCGCGTGGTACTGGGTTCGAGTCCCGGCCGGAAAGGAAATCTTAAATGCAAATATTTTTTTCTAATTTTATAATTCTTTTTTTTTATTTTTCCCTTTTGCGAAGTCAGTCAGTCAGTCTGACAGTCAATCAGTCAAGCACTCAGTCATTCAGTCTCAGTCAGTCAGTCCAGTCAGTCAGTCACTCAGTCAGTCAGTTAGTCCTTCAGCCAGTCAGTCAAGCAGTCAGTCATTTAGTCTCAGTCAGTCAGTCATTCAGTCAGTCAGTCAGTCAGGCAGTCAGTCAGTCAGTCAGTCGGTCAGTCTTGTGCAGTCAGTTAGTCACTAAAGCAGTCAGTCAGTCTCAGTCAGTCAGTCAGTCCAGTCCAGTCTCAGTCAGTCAGTCAGTCAGTCTCGGTCAGTCAGTCAGTCAGTCAGTCATTCAGTCAGTCAGTCAGTCAGGCAGTCAGTCAGTCGGTCAGCCTTATTCAGTCAGTCTGTCAGTCAGTCAGTCAGTCAGCCTTATTCAGTCAGTCTGTCAGTCATCCTTATTCAGTCAGTCTGTCAGTCAGTCAGTCGGTCAGTCCTGTCCAGTCAGTTAGTCAGTCAAGCAGTCAGTCAGGTAGTCAAGCAGTCAGTCAGTCAGTGTCAGTCAGTCATTTAGTCATTCAGTCAGTCAGTGAAATAGCCAGTCAGAGAGTCAAGCAGTCAGTCAGTCAGTCTGAGTCAGTCAGTTAGTCAGTCAGTCAGTCAGTCAGTCAGTCAGTCCAGTCTCAGTCAGTCAGGCAGTTAGTCAGTCAGTCTCGGTCAGTCAGTGAGTCAGTCAGTCAGTATCAGTCAGTCAGTGAGTCAGTCTGTCAGTCAGGCAGTATCAGTCAGGCAGTAAGACTCCGCTCGACAGAACTCCGATAGCCTAATGGCTAGACCGCTGGTCTTCCAAGCGAGTGGCCTGGGTTCGAGTCCCAGCCGGAGCGAATATCTTCAATGTATATATTTCTTTTCTAATTTGAAAATTCTTTTTTTTTCAATTTCTTTCCTTTGCAATTATTGATTATTTATGTAGGGAAGAAAATTCTGAGTCAGTTTAATTTTTCGACACGAAGATTTCAAAGTGTTTAAATAAACAATTACCAAGGTGCATTTTTTGTTTTTATTATATTTAAAACTCCCACCGACAGAGCTCTTATAGACTAATGGCTAGAGTGTTAGGCTTCCAAGCGAGTGGCCCTGGGTTCGAGTCCCAGCCTGAACGAAAATCTTCAATGTATACATTTAGTTTCTAATTTGAAATTTCTTCTTCTTTTTTTTTTAATTTTTCTCTTTTGCGAATATTGATTATTTATGTAGGGAGAAAAATTCTGAGTCAGTTTAATTATTCGACCTGTAAATTTCAAAGTGTTTGAATCAATAATTACCAAGGTGCATTTTTTGTTTTTATTATATTTAAGACTTCCATCGACAGAGCTCCGATAGCCTAATGGCTAGACCGTTGGGTTCCAAGCGCGTGGTACTGGGTTCGAGTCCCGGCCCGAACGAAAATCTTCCATGTATATATTTCTCTTCGAATTTGAAGATTCTTTTTTTTTTTCAATTTCTTTCTTTTGCAAATATGGATTATTTATGTACGGAAGAAAATTTTGAGTCAGTTTAATCATTCGACCTTTAGATTTCAAAGATTTTAGATCAATAATTACTAAGGTGCATTTTTTGTTTTTATTATTATTAAGACACCGATCAACAGAGATCCGAAAGTATATTGGCGAGAGCGTTGGGCTTCCATGAGTGTTGCCCTGGGTTCAAATCCCAGCCGGAAAGGAAATCTTAAATGCAAATATTTTTTTCTAATTTTATAATTCTTTTTTTTTATTTTTCCCTTTTGCGAAGTCAGTCAGTCAGTCTGACAGTCAATCAGTCAAGCACTCAGTCATTCAGTCTCAGTCAGTCAGTCCAGTCAGTCAGTCACTAAGTCAGTCAGTTAGTCCTTCAGCCAGTCAGTCAAGCAGTCAGTCATTTAGTCTCAGTCAGTCAGTCATTCAGTCAGTCAGTCAGTCAGGCAGTCAGTCAATCAGTCAGTCGGTCAGTCCTGTGCAGTCAGTTAGTCACTAAAGCAGTCAGTCAGTCTCAGTCAGTCAGTCAGTCAGTCAGTCCAGTCCAGTCTCAGTCAGTCAGTCAGTCAGTCTCGTCAGTCAGTCAGTCAGTCATTCAGTCAGTCAGTCAGTCAGGCAGTCAGTCAGTCGGTCAGCCTTATTCAGTCAGTCTGTCAGTCAGTCAGTCAGTCAGCCTTATTCAGTCAGTCTGTCAGTCATCCTTATTCAGTCAGTCTGTCAGTCAGTCAGTCGGTCAGTCCTGTCCAGTCAGTTAGTCAGTCAAGCAGTCAGTCAGGTAGTCAAGCAGTCAGTCAGTCAGTGTCAGTCAGTCAGTTAGTCAGTCAGTCAGTCTCGGTCAGTCAGTGAGTCAGTCAGTCAGTATCAGTCAGTCAGTGAGTCAGTCTGTCAGTCAGGCAGTATCAGTCAGTCAGTGAGTCAGTCTGTCAGTCAGGCAGTATCAGTCAGGCAGTAAGACACCGCTCGACAGAACTCCGATAGCCTAATGGCTAGACCGCTGGTCTTCCAAGCGAGTGGCCTGGGTTCGAGTCCCAGCCGGAGCGAATATCTTCAATGTATATATTTCTTTTCTAATTTGAAAATTCTTTTTTTTTTCAATTTCTTTCCTTTGCAATTATTGATTATTTATGTAGGGAAGAAAATTCTGAGTCAGTTTAATTTTTCGACACGAAGATTTCAAAGTGTTTAAATAAACAATTACCAAGGTGCATTTTTTGTTTTTATTATATTTAAAACTCCCACCGACAGAGCACCCATAGACTGATGGCTAGAGTGTTAGGCTTCCAAGCGAGTGGCCCTGGGTTCGAGTCCCAGCCTGAACGAAAATCTTCAATGTATACATTTAGTTTCTAATTTGAAATTTCTTCTTCTTTTTTTTTTAATTTTTCTCTTTTGCGAATATTGATTATTTATGTAGGGAGAAAAATTCTGAGTCAGTTTAATTATTCGACCTGTAAATTTCAAAGTGTTTGAATCAATAATTACCAAGGTGCATTTTTTGTTTTTATTATATTTAAGACTTCCATCGACAGAGCTCCGATAGCCTAATGGCTAGACCGTTGGGTTCCAAGCGCGTGGTACTGGGTTCGAGTCCCGGCCCGAACGAAAATCTTCCATGTATATATTTCTCTTCTAATTTGAAGATTCTTTTTTTTTTCAATTTCTTTCTTTTGCAAATATGGATTATTTATGTACGGAAGAAAATTTTGAGTCAGTTTAATCATTCGACCTTTAGATTTCAAAGATTTTAGATCAATAATTACTAAGGTGCATTTTTTGTTTTTATTATTATTAAGACACCGATCAACAGAGATCCGAAAGTATATTGGCGAGAGCGTTGGGCTTCCATGAGTGTTGCCCTGGGTTCAAATCCCAGCCGGAAAGGAAATCTTAAATGCAAATATTTTTTTCTAATTTTATAATTCTTTTTTTTTATTTTTCCCTTTTGCGAAGTCAGTCAGTCAGTCTGACAGTCAATCAGTCAAGCACTCAGTCATTCAGTCTCAGTCAGTCAGTCCAGTCAGTCAGTCACTAAGTCAGTCAGTTAGTCCTTCAGCCAGTCAGTCAAGCAGTCAGTCATTTAGTCTCAGTCAGTCAGTCATTCAGTCAGTCAGTCAGTCAGGCAGTCAGTCAGTCAGTCAGTCGGTCAGTCCTGTGCAGTCAGTTAGTCACTAAAGCAGTCAGTCAGTCTCAGTCAGTCAGTCAGTCAGTCAGTCCAGTCCAGTCTCAGTCAGTCAGTCAGTCAGTCTCGTCAGTCAGTCAGTCAGTCATTCAGTCAGTCAGTCAGTCAGGCAGTCAGTCAGTCGGTCAACCTTATTCAGTCAGTCTGTCAGTCAGTCAGTCAGTCAGCCTTATTCAGTCAGTCTGTCAGTCATCCTTATTCAGTCAGTCTGTCAGTCAGTCAGTCGGTCAGTCCTGTCCAGTCAGTTAGTCAGTCAAGCAGTCAGTCAGGTAGTCAAGCAGTCAGTCAGTCAGTGTCAGTCAGTCATTTAGTCATTCAGTCAGTCAGTGAAATAGCCAGTCAGAGAGTCAAGCAGTCAGTCAGTCAGTCTCAGTCAGTCAGTTAGTCAGTCAGTCAGTCAGTCAGTCAGTCAGTCCAGTCTCAGTCAGTCAGGCAGTTAGTCAGTCAGTCTCGGTCAGTCAGTGAGTCAGTCAGTCAGTATCAGTCAGTCAGTGAGTCAGTCTCTCAGTCAGGCAGTATCAGTCAGGCAGTAAGACTCCGCTCAACAGAACTCCGATAGCCTAATGGCTAGACCGCTGGTCTTCCAAGCGAGTGGCCTGGGTTCGAGTCCCAGCCGGAGCGAATATCTTCAATGTATATATTTCTTTTCTAATTTGAAAATTCTTTTTTTTTTTCAATTTCTTTCCTTTGCAATTATTGATTATTTATGTAGGGAAGAAAATTCTGAGTCAGTTTAATTTTTCGACACGAAGATTTCAAAGTGTTTAAATAAACAATTACCAAGGTGCATTTTTTGTTTTTATTATATTTAAAACTCCCACCGACAGAGCTCCCATAGACTAATGGCTAGAGTGTTAGGCTTCCAAGCGAGTGGCCCTGGGTTCGAGTCCCAGCCTGAAAGAAAATCTTCAATGTATACTTTTAGTTTCTAATTTGAAATTTCTTCTTCTTTTTTTTTTTAATTTTTCTCTTTTGCGAATATTGATTATTTATGTAGGGAGAAAAATTCTGAGTCAGTTTAATTATTCGACCTGTAAATTTCAAAGTGTTTGAATCAATAATTACCAAGGTGCATTTTTTGTTTTTATTATATTTAAGACTTCCATCGACAGTGCTCCGACAGCCTAATGGCTAGACCGTTGGGTTCCTAGCGCGTGGTACTGGGTTCGAGTCCCGGCCGGAAAGGAAATCTTAAATGCAAATATTTTTTTCTAATTTTATAATTCTTTTTTTTTATTTTTCCCTTTTGCGAAGTCAGTCAGTCAGTCTGACAGTCAATCAGTCAAGCACTCAGTCATTCAGTCTCAGTCAGTCAGTCCAGTCAGTCAGTCACTCAGTCAGTCAGTTAGTCCTTCAGCCAGTCAGTCAAGCAGTCAGTCATTTAGTCTCAGTCAGTCAGTCATTCAGTCAGTCAGTCAGTCAGGCAGTCAGTCAGTCAGTCAGTCGGTCAGTCCTGTGCAGTCAGTTAGTCACTAAAGCAGTCAGTCAGTCTCAGTCAGTCAGTCAGTCCAGTCCAGTCTCAGTCAGTCAGTCAGTCAGTCTCGGTCAGTCAGTCAGTCAGTCATTCAGTCAGTCAGTCAGTCAGGCAGTCAGTCAGTCGGTCAGCCTTATTCAGTCAGTCTGTCAGTCAGTCAGTCAGTCAGCCTTATTCAGTCAGTCTGTCAGTCATCCTTATTCAGTCAGTCTGTCAGTCAGTCAGTCGGTCAGTCCTGTCCAGTCAGTTAGTCAGTCAAGCAGTCAGTCAGGTAGTCAAGCAGTCAGTCAGTCAGTGTCAGTCAGTCATTTAGTCATTCAGTCAGTCAGTGAAATAGCCAGTCAGAGAGTCAAGCAGTCAGTCAGTCAGTCTGAGTCAGTCAGTTAGTCAGTCAGTCAGTCAGTCAGTCAGTCAGTCCAGTCTCAGTCAGTCAGGCAGTTAGTCAGTCAGTCTCGGTCAGTCAGTGAGTCAGTCAGTCAGTATCAGTCAGTCAGTGAGTCAGTCTGTCAGTCAGGCAGTATCAGTCAGGCAGTAAGACTCCGCTCGACAGAACTCCGATAGCCTAATGGCTAGACCGCTGGTCTTCCAAGCGAGTGGCCTGGGTTCGAGTCCCAGCCGGAGCGAATATCTTCAATGTATATATTTCTTTTCTAATTTGAAAATTCTTTTTTTTTTCAATTTCTTTCCTTTGCAATTATTGATTATTTATGTAGGGAAGAAAATTCTGAGTCAGTTTAATTTTTCGACACGAAGATTTCAAAGTGTTTAAATAAACAATTACCAAGGTGCATTTTTTGTTTTTATTATATTTAAAACTCCCACCGACAGAGCTCCCATAGACTAATGGCTAGAGTGTTAGGCTTCCAAGCGAGTGGCCCTGGGTTCGAGTCCCAGCCTGAACGAAAATCTTCAATGTATACATTTAGTTTCTAATTTGAAATTTCTTCTTCTTTTTTTTTTAATTTTTCTCTTTTGCGAATATTGATTATTTATGTAGGGAGAAAAATTCTGAGTCAGTTTAATTATTCGACCTGTAAATTTCAAAGTGTTTGAATCAATAATTACCAAGGTGCATTTTTTGTTTTTATTATATTTAAGACTTCCATCGACAGAGCTCCGATAGCCTAATGGCTAGACCGTTGGGTTCCAAGCGCGTGGTACTGGGTTCGAGTCCCGGCCCGAACGAAAATCTTCCATGTATATATTTCTCTTCTAATTTGAAGATTCTTTTTTTTTTCAATTTCTTTCTTTTGCAAATATGGATTATTTATGTACGGAAGAAAATTTTGAGTCAGTTTAATCATTCGACCTTTAGATTTCAAAGATTTTAGATCAATAATTACTAAGGTGCATTTTTTGTTTTTATTATTATTAAGACACCGATCAACAGAGATCCGAAAATATATTGGCGAGAGCGTTGGGCTTCCATGAGTGTTGCCCTGGGTTCAAATCCCAGCCGGAAAGGAAATCTTAAATGCAAATATTTTTTTCTAATTTTATAATTCTTTTTTTTTATTTTTCCCTTTTGCGAAGTCAGTCAGTCAGTCTGACAGTCAATCAGTCAAGCACTCAGTCATTCAGTCTCAGTCAGTCAGTCCAGTCAGTCAGTCACTAAGTCAGTCAGTTAGTCCTTCAGCCAGTCAGTCAAGCAGTCAGTCATTTAGTCTCAGTCAGTCAGTCATTCAGTCAGTCAGTCAGTCAGGCAGTCAGTCAGTCAGTCAGTCGGTCAGTCCTGTGCAGTCAGTTAGTCACTAAAGCAGTCAGTCAGTCTCAGTCAGTCAGTCAGTCAGTCAGTCCAGTCCAGTCTCAGTCAGTCAGTCAGTCAGTCTCGTCAGTCAGTCAGTCAGTCATTCAGTCAGTCAGTCAGTCAGGCAGTCAGTCAGTCGGTCAGCCTTATTCAGTCAGTCTGTCAGTCAGTCAGTCAGTCAGCCTTATTCAGTCAGTCTGTCAGTCATCCTTATTCAGTCAGTCTGTCAGTCAGTCAGTCGGTCAGTCCTGTCCAGTCAGTTAGTCAGTCAAGCAGTCAGTCAGGTAGTCAAGCAGTCAGTCAGTCAGTGTCAGTCAGTCATTTAGTCATTCAGTCAGTCAGTGAAATAGCCAGTCAGAGAGTCAAGCAGTCAGTCAGTCAGTCTCAGTCAGTCAGTTAGTCAGTCAGTCAGTCAGTCAGTCAGTCAGTCCAGTCTCAGTCAGTCAGGCAGTTAGTCAGTCAGTCTCGGTCAGTCAGTGAGTCAGTCAGTCAGTATCAGTCAGTCAGTGAGTCAGTCTCTCAGTCAGGCAGTATCAGTCAGGCAGTAAGACTCCGCTCAACAGAACTCCGATAGCCTAATGGCTAGACCGCTGGTCTTCCAAGCGAGTGGCCTGGGTTCGAGTCCCAGCCGGAGCGAATATCTTCAATGTATATATTTCTTTTCTAATTTGAAAATTCTTTTTTTTTTCAATTTCTTTCCTTTGCAATTATTGATTATTTATGTAGGGAAGAAAATTCTGAGTCAGTTTAATTTTTCGACACGAAGATTTCAAAGTGTTTAAATAAACAATTACCAAGGTGCATTTTTTGTTTTTATTATATTTAAAACTCCCACCGACAGAGCTCCCATAGACTAATGGCTAGAGTGTTAGGCTTCCAAGCGAGTGGCCCTGGGTTCGAGTCCCAGCCTGAAAGAAAATCTTCAATGTATACTTTTAGTTTCTAATTTGAAATTTCTTCTTCTTTTTTTTTTTAATTTTTCTCTTTTGCGAATATTGATTATTTATGTAGGGAGAAAAATTCTGAGTCAGTTTAATTATTCGACCTGTAAATTTCAAAGTGTTTGAATCAATAATTACCAAGGTGCATTTTTTGTTTTTATTATATTTAAGACTTCCATCGACAGTGCTCCGACAGCCTAATGGCTAGACCGTTGGGTTCCTAGCGCGTGGTACTGGGTTCGAGTCCCGGCCGGAAAGGAAATCTTAAATGCAAATATTTTTTTCTAATTTTATAATTCTTTTTTTTTATTTTTCCCTTTTGCGAAGTCAGTCAGTCAGTCTGACAGTCAATCAGTCAAGCACTCAGTCATTCAGTCTCAGTCAGTCAGTCCAGTCAGTCAGTCACTCAGTCAGTCAGTTAGTCCTTCAGCCAGTCAGTCAAGCAGTCAGTCATTTAGTCTCAGTCAGTCAGTCATTCAGTCAGTCAGTCAGTCAGGCAGTCAGTCAGTCAGTCAGTCGGTCAGTCCTGTGCAGTCAGTTAGTCACTAAAGCAGTCAGTCAGTCTCAGTCAGTCAGTCAGTCCAGTCCAGTCTCAGTCAGTCAGTCAGTCTCGGTCAGTCAGTCATTCAGTCAGTCAGTCAGGCAGTCAGTCAGTCGGTCAGCCTTATTCAGTCAGTCTGTCAGTCAGTCAGTCAGTCAGCCTTATTCAGTCAGTCTGTCAGTCATCCTTATTCAGTCAGTCTGTCAGTCAGTCAGTCGGTCAGTCCTGTCCAGTCAGTTAGTCAGTCAAGCAGTCAGTCAGGTAGTCAAGCAGTCAGTCAGTCAGTGTCAGTCAGTCATTTAGTCATTCAGTCAGTCAGTGAAATAGCCAGTCAGAGAGTCAAGCAGTCAGTCAGTCAGTCTGAGTCAGTCAGTTAGTCAGTCAGTCAGTCAGTCAGTCAGTCAGTCCAGTCTCAGTCAGTCAGGCAGTTAGTCAGTCAGTCTCGGTCAGTCAGTGAGTCAGTCAGTCAGTATCAGTCAGTCAGTGAGTCAGTCTGTCAGTCAGGCAGTATCAGTCAGGCAGTAAGACTCCGCTCGACAGAACTCCGATAGCCTAATGGCTAGACCGCTGGTCTTCCAAGCGAGTGGCCTGGGTTCGAGTCCCAGCCGGAGCGAATATCTTCAATGTATATATTTCTTTTCTAATTTGAAAATTCTTTTTTTTTTCAATTTCTTTCCTTTGCAATTATTGATTATTTATGTAGGGAAGAAAATTCTGAGTCAGTTTCATTTTTCGACACGAAGATTTCAAAGTGTTTAAATAAACAATTACCAAGGTGCATTTTTTGTTTTTATTATATTTAAAACTCCCACCGACAGAGCTCCCATAGACTAATGGCTAGAGTGTTAGGCTTCCAAGCGAGTGGCCCTGGGTTCGAGTCCCAGCCTGAACGAAAATCTTCAATGTATACATTTAGTTTCT
Source organism: Uloborus diversus (assembly GCF_026930045.1). Lineage (NCBI taxonomy): Eukaryota > Metazoa > Arthropoda > Arachnida > Araneae > Uloboridae > Uloborus > Uloborus diversus. The sequence goes on along the minus strand of NW_026558483.1, from coordinate 235,783 downwards.
AATTTGAAATTTCTTCTTCTTTTTTTTTTAATTTTTCTCTTTTGCGAATATTGATTATTTATGTAGGGAGAAAAATTCTGAGTCAGTTTAATTATTCGACCTGTAAATTTCAAAGTGTTTGAATCAATAATTACCAAGGTGCATTTTTTGTTTTTATTATATTTAAGACTTCCATCGTCAGAGCTCCGATAGCCTAATGGCTAGACCGTTGGGTTCCAAGCGCGTGGTACTGGGTTCGAGTCCCGGCCCGAACGAAAATCTTCCATGTATATATTTCTCTTCTAATTTGAAGATTCTTTTTTTTTTCAATTTCTTTCTTTTGCAAATATGGATTATTTATGTACGGAAGAAAATTTTGAGTCAGTTTAATCATTCGACCTTTAGATTTCAAAGATTTTAGATCAATAATTACTAAGGTGCATTTTTTGTTTTTATTATTATTAAGACACCGATCAACAGAGATCCGAAAGTATATTGGCGAGAGCGTTGGGCTTCCATGAGTGTTGCCCTGGGTTCAAATCCCAGCCGGAAAGGAAATCTTAAATGCAAATATTTTTTTCTAATTTTATAATTCTTTTTTTTTATTTTTCCCTTTTGCGAAGTCAGTCAGTCAGTCTGACAGTCAATCAGTCAAGCACTCAGTCATTCAGTCTCAGTCAGTCAGTCCAGTCAGTCAGTCACTAAGTCAGTCAGTTAGTCCTTCAGCCAGTCAGTCAAGCAGTCAGTCATTTAGTCTCAGTCAGTCAGTCATTCAGTCAGTCAGTCAGTCAGGCAGTCAGTCAGTCAGTCAGTCGGTCAGTCCTGTGCAGTCAGTTAGTCACTAAAGCAGTCAGTCAGTCTCAGTCAGTCAGTCAGTCAGTCAGTCCAGTCCAGTCTCAGTCAGTCAGTCAGTCAGTCTCGTCAGTCAGTCAGTCAGTCATTCAGTCAGTCAGTCAGTCAGGCAGTCAGTCAGTCGGTCAGCCTTATTCAGTCAGTCTGTCAGTCAGTCAGTCAGTCAGCCTTATTCAGTCAGTCTGTCAGTCATCCTTATTCAGTCAGTCTGTCAGTCAGTCAGTCGGTCAGTCCTGTCCAGTCAGTTAGTCAGTCAAGCAGTCAGTCAGGTAGTCAAGCAGTCAGTCAGTCAGTGTCAGTCAGTCATTTAGTCATTCAGTCAGTCAGTGAAATAGCCAGTCAGAGAGTCAAGCAGTCAGTCAGTCAGTCTCAGTCAGTCAGTTAGTCAGTCAGTCAGTCAGTCAGTCAGTCAGTCCAGTCTTAGTCAGTCAGGCAGTTAGTCAGTCAGTCTCGGTCAGTCAGTGAGTCAGTCAGTCAGTATCAGTCAGTCAGTGAGTCAGTCTCTCAGTCAGGCAGTATCAGTCAGGCAGTAAGACTCCGCTCGACAGAACTCCGATAGCCTAATGGCTAGACCGCTGGTCTTCCAAGCGAGTGGCCTGGGTTCGAGTCCCAGCCGGAGCGAATATCTTCAATGTATATATTTCTTTTCTAATTTGAAAATTCTTTTTTTTTCAATTTCTTTCCTTTGCAATTATTGATTATTTATGTAGGGAAGAAAATTCTGAGTCAGTTTAATTTTTCGAAACGAAGATTTCAAAGTGTTTAAATAAACAATTACCAAGGTGCATTTTTTGTTTTTATTATATTTAAAACTCCCACCGACAGAGCTCCCATAGACTAACGGCTAGAGTGTTAGGCTTCCAAGCGAGTGGCCCTGGGTTCGAGTCCCAGCCTGAACGAAAATCTTCAATGTATACTTTTAGTTTCTAATTTGAAATTTCTTCTTCTTTTTTTTTAATTTTTCTCTTTTGCGAATATTGATTATTTATGTAGGGAGAAAAATTCTGAGTCAGTTTAATTATTCGACCTGTAAATTTCAAAGTGTTTGAATCAATAATTACCAAGGTGCATTTTTTGTTTTTTTTATATTTAAGACTTCCATCGACAGAGCTCCGATAGCCTAATGGCTAGACCGTTGGGTTCCAAGCGCGTGGTACTGGGTTCGAGTCCCGGCCGGAACGAAAATCTTCCAAGTATATATTTCTCTTCTAATTTGAAGATTCTTTTTTTTTCAATTTCTTTCTTTTGCAAATATGGATTATTTATGTACGGAAGAAAATTCTGAGTCAGTTTAATCATTCGACCTTTAGATTTCAAAAATTTTAGATCAATAATTACTAAGGTGCATTTTTTGTTTTTATTATAATTAAGACACCGATCAACAGAGATCCGATAGTATATTGGCGAGAGCGTTGGGCTTCCATGAGTGTCGCCCTGGGTTCAAATCCCAGCCGGAAAGGAAATCTTAAATGCAAATATTTTTTTCTAATTTTATAATTCTTTTTTTTTTATTTTTCCCTTTTGCGAAGTCAGTCAGTCAGTCTGACAGTCAATCAGTCAAGCACTCAGTCATTCAGTCTCAGTCAGTCAGTCCAGTCAGTCAGTCACTCAGTCAGTCAGTTAGTCCTTCAGCCAGTCAGTCAAGCAGTCAGTCATTTAGTCTCAGTCAGTCAGTCATTCAGTCAGTCAGTCAGTCAGGCAGTCAGTCAGTCAGTCAGTCGGTCAGTCCTGTGCAGTCAGTTAGTCACTAAAGCAGTCAGTCAGTCTCAGTCAGTCAGTCAGTCAGTCAGTCCAGTCCAGTCTCAGTCAGTCAGTCAGTCAGTCTCGGTCAGTCAGTCAGTCAGTCATTCAGTCAGTCAGTCAGTCAGGCAGTCAGTCAGTCGGTCAGCCTTATTCAGTCAGTCTGTCAGTCAGTCAGTCAGTCAGCCTTATTGAGTCAGTCTGTCAGTCATCCTTATTCAGTCAGTCTGTCAGTCAGTCAGTCGGTCAGTCCTGTCCAGTCAGTTAGTCAGTCAAGCAGTCAAGCAGTCAGTCAGTCAGTGTCAGTCAGTCATTTAGTCATTCAGTCAGTCAGTGAAATAGCCAGTCAGAGAGTCAAGCAGTCAGTCAGTCAGTCTCAGTCAGTCAGTTAGTCAGTCAGTCAGTCAGTCAGTCAGTCAGTCCAGTCTCAGTCAGTCAGGCAGTTAGTCAGTCAGTCTCGGTCAGTCAGTGAGTCAGTCAGTCAGTATCAGTCAGTCAGTGAGTCAGTCTGTCAGTCAGGCAGTATCAGTCAGGCAGTAAGACTCCGCTCGACAGAACTCCGATAGCCTAATGGCTAGACCGCTGGTCTTCCAAGCGAGTGGCCTGGGTTCGAGTCCCAGCCGGAGCGAATATCTTCAATGTATATATTTCTTTTCTAATTTGAAATTTCTTTTTTTTTTCAATTTCTTTCCTTTGCAATTATTGATTATTTATGTAGGGAAGAAAATTCTGAGTCAGTTTAATTTTTCGACACGAAGATTTCAAAGTGTTTAAATAAACAATTACCAAGGTGCATTTTTTGTTTTTATTATATTTAAAACTCCCACCGAAAGAGCTCCCATAGACTAATGGCTAGAGTGTTAGGCTTCCAAGCGAGTGGCCCTGGGTTCGAGTCCCAGCCTGAACGAAAATCTTCAATGTATACATTTAGTTTCTAATTTGAAATTTCTTCTTCTTTTTTTTTTAATTTTTCTCTTTTGCGAATATTGATTATTTATGTAGGGAGAAAAATTCTGAGTCAGTTTAATTATTCGACCTGTAAATTTCAAAGTGTTTGAATCAATAATTACCAAGGTGCATTTTTTGTTTTTATTATATTTAAGACTTCCATCGACAGAGCTCCGATAGCCTAATGGCTAGACCGTTGGGTTCCAAGCGCGTGGTACTGGGTTCGAGTCCCGGCCGGAACGAAAATCTTCCATGTATATATTTCTCTTCTAATTTGAAGATTCTTTTTTTTTCAATTTCTTTCTTTTGCAAATATGGATTATTTATGTACGGAAGAAAATTTTGAGTCAGTTTAATCATTCGACCTTTAGATTTCAAAGATTTTAGATCAATAATTACTAAGGTGCATTTTTTGTTTTTATTATAATTAAGACACCGATCAACAGAGATCCGAAAGTATATTGGCGAGAGCGTTGGGCTTCCATGAGTGTTGCCCTGGGTTCAAATCCCAGCCGGAAAGGAAATCTTAAATGCAAATATTTTTTTCTAATTTTATAATTCTTTTTTTTTATTTTTCCCTTTTGCGAAGTCAGTCAGTCAGTCTGACAGTCAATCAGTCAAGCACTCAGTCATTCAGTCTCAGTCAGTCAGTCCAGTCAGTCAGTCACTAAGTCAGTCAGTTAGTCCTTCAGCCAGTCAGTCAAGCAGTCAGTCATTTAGTCTCAGTCAGTCAGTCATTCAGTCAGTCAGTCAGTCAGGCAGTCAGTCAGTCAGTCAGTTGGTCAGTCCTGTGCAGTCAGTTAGTCACTAAAGCAGTCAGTCAGTCTCAGTCAGTCAGTTAGACAGTCAGTCCAGTCCAGTCTCAGTCAGTCAGTCTCGGTCAGTCAGTCAGTCAGTCATTCAGTCAGTCAGTCAGTCAGGCAGTCAGTCAGTCGGTCAGCCTTATTCAGTCAGTCTGTCAGTCAGTCAGTCAGTCAGCCTTATTCAGTCAGTCTGTCACTCATCCATATTCAGTCAGTCTGTCAGTCAGTCAGTCAGTCGGTCAGTCCTGTCCAGTCAGTTAGTCAGTCAAGCAGTCAGTCAGGTAGTCAAGCAGTCAGTCAGTCAGTGTCAGTCAGTCATTTAGTCATTCAGTCAGTCAGTGAAATAGCCAGTCAGAGAGTCAAGCAGTCAGTCAGTCAGTCTCAGTCAGTCAATTAGTCAGTCAGTCAGTCAGTCAGTCAGTCCAGTCTCAGTCAGTCAGGCAGTTAGTCAGTCAGTCTCGGTCAGTCAGTGAGTCAGTCAGTCAGTATCAGTCAGTCAGTGAGTCAGTCTGTCAGTCAGGCAGTATCAGTCATGCAGTAAGACTCCGCTCGACAGAACTCCGATAGCCTAATGGCTAGACCGCTGGTCTTCCAAGCGAGTGGCCTGGGTTCGAGTCCCAGCCGGAGCGAATATCTTCAATGTATATATTTCTTTTCTAATTTGAAAATTCTTTTTTTTTCAATTTCTTTCCTTTGCAATTATTGATTATTTATGTAGGGAAGAAAATTCTGAGTCAGTTTAATTTTTCGACACGAAGATTTCAAAGTGTTTAAATAAACAATTACCAAGGTGCATTTTTTGTTTTTATTATATTTAAAACTCCCCCCGACAGAGCTCCCATAGACTAATGGCTAGAGTGTTAGGCTTCCAAGCGAGTGGCCCTGGGTTCGAGTCCCAGCCTGAACGAAAATCTTCAATGTATACTTTTAGTTTCTAATTTGAAATTTCTTCTTCTTTTTTTTTTAATTTTTCTCTTTTGCGAATATTGATTATTTATGTAGGGAGAAAAATTCTGAGTCAGTTTAATTATTCGACCTGTAAATTTCAAAGTGTTTGAATCAATAATTACCAAGGTGCATTTTTTGTTTTTATTATATTTAAGACTTCCATCGACAGAGCTTCGATAGCCTAATGGCTAGACCGTTGGGTTCCTAGCGCGTGGTACTGGGTTCGAGTCCCGGCCGGAAAGGAAATCTTAAATGCAAATATTTTTTTCTAATTTTATAATTCTTTTTTTTTTATTTTTCCCTTTTGCGAAGTCAGTCAGTCAGTCTGACAGTCAATCAGTCAAGCACTCAGTCATTCAGTCTCAGTCAGTCAGTCCAGTCAGTCAGTCACTCAGTCAGTCAGTTAGTCCTTCAGCCAGTCAGTCAAGCAGTCAGTCATTTAGTCTCAGTCAGTCAGTCATTCAGTCAGTCAGGCAGTCAGTCAGTCAGTCAGTCGGTCAGTCCTGTGCAGTCAGTTAGTCACTAAAGCAGTCAGTCAGTCTCAGTCAGTCAGTCAGTCCAGTCAAGTCTCAGTCAGTCAGTCAGTCAGTCTCGGTCAGTCAGTCAGTCAGTCATTCAGTCAGTCAGTCAGTCAGGCAGTCAGTCAGTCGGTCAGCCTTATTCAGTCAGTCAGTCAGTCAGTCAGTCAGCCTTATTCAGTCAGTTAGTCAGTCAAGCAGTCAGTCAGGTAGTCAAGCAGTCAGTCAGTCAGTGTCAGTCAGTCATTTAGTCATTCAGTCAGTCAGTGAAATAGCCAGTCAGAGAGTCAAGCAGTCAGTCAGTCAGTCTCAGTCAGTCAGTTAGTCAGTCAGTCAGTCAGTCAGTCAGTCAGTCCAGTCTCAGTCAGTCAGGCAGTTAGTCAGTCAGTCTCGGTCAGTCAGTGAGTCAGTCAGTCAGTATCAGTCAGTCTGTCAGTCAGGCAGTATCAGTCAGGCAGTAAGACTCCGCTCGACAGAACTCCGATAGCCTAATGGCTAGACCGCTGGTCTTCCAAGCGAGTGGCCTGGATTCGAGTCCCAGCCGGAGCGAATATCTTCAATGTATATATTTCTTTTCTAATTTGAAAATTCTTTTTTTTTTCAATTTCTTTCCTTTGCAATTATTGATTATTTATGTAGGGAAGAAAATTCTGAGTCAGTTTAATTATTCGACCTGTAAATTTCAAAGTGTTTGAATCAATAATTACCAAGGTGCATTTTTTGTTTTTATTATATTTAAGACTTCCATCGACAGAGCTCCGATAGCCTAATGGCTAGACCGTTGGGTTCCAAGCGCGTGGTACTGGGTTCGAGTCCCGGCCGGAACGAAAATCTTCCATGTATATATTTCTCTTCTAATTTGAAGATTCTTTTTTTTTTCAATTTCTTTCTTTTGCAAATATGGATTATTTATATACGGAAGAAAATTCTGAGTCAGTTTAATCATTCGACCTTTAGATTTCAAAGATTTTAGATCAATAATTACTAAGGTGCATTTTTTGTTTTTATTATAATTAAGACACCGATCAACAGAGATCCGATAGTATATTGGCGAGAGCGTTGGGCTTCCATGAGTGTCGCCCTGGGTTCAAATCCCAGCCGGAAAGGAAATCTTAAATGCAAATATTTTTTTCTAATTTTATAATTCTTTTTTTTTATTTTTCCCTTTTGCGAAGTCAGTCAGTCAGTCTGACAGTCAATCAGTCAAGCACTCAGTCATTCAGTCTCAGTCAGTCAGTCCAGTCAGTCAGTCACTCAGTCAGTCAGTTAGTCCTTCAGCCAGTCAGTCAAGCAGTCAGTCATTTAGTCTCAGTCAGTCAGTCATTCAGTCAGTCAGTCAGTCAGGCAGTCAGTCAGTCAGTCAGTCGGTCAGTCCTGTGCAGTCAGTTAGTCACTAAAGCAGTCAGTCAGTCTCAGTCAGTCAGTCAGTCAGTCAGTCCAGTCCAGTCTCAGTCAGTCAGTCAGTCAGTCTCGGTCAGTCAGTCAGTCATTCAGTCAGTCAGTCAGTCAGGCAGTCAGTCAGTCGGTCAGCCTTATTCAGTCAGTCTGTCAGTCAGTCAGTCAGTCAGCCTTATTCAGTCAGTCAGTCAGCCTTATTCAGTCAGTCTGTCAGTCATCCTTATTCAGTCAGTCTGTCAGTCAGTCAGTCGGTCAGTCCTGTCCAGTCAGTCAGGTAGTCAAGCAGTCAGTCAGTCAGTGTCAGTCAGTCATTTAGTCATTCAGTCAGTCAGTGAAATAGCCAGTCAGAGAGTCAAGCAGTCAGTCAGTCAGTCTCAGTCAGTCAGTTAGTCAGTCAGTCAGTCAGTCAGTCAGTCAGTCCAGTCGCAGTCAGTCAGGCAGTTAGTCAGTCAGTCTCGGTCAGTCAGTGAGCCAGTCAGTCAGTATCAGTCAGGCAGTGAGTCAGTCTGTCAGTCAGGCAGTATCAGTCAGGCAGTAAGACTCCGCTCGACAGAACTCCGATAGCCTAATGGCTACACTGCTGGTCTTCCAAGCGAGTGGCCTGGGTTCGAGTCCCAGCCGGAGCGAATATCTTCAATGTATATATTTATTTTCTAATTTGAAAATTCTTTTTTTTTTCAATTTCTTTCCTTTGCAATTATTGATTATTTATGTAGGGAAGAAAATTCTGAGTCAGTTTAATTTTTCGACACGAAGATTTCAAAGTGTTTAAATAAACAATTACCAAGGTGCATTTTTTGTTTTTATTATATTTAAAACTCCCACCGACAGAGCTCCCATAGACTAATGGCTAGAGTGTTAGGCTTCCAAGCGAGTGGCCCTGGGTTCGAGTCCCAGCCTGAACGAAAATCTTCAATGTATACTTTTAGTTTCTAATTTGAAATTTCGTCTTCTTTTTTTTTTAATTTTTCTCTTTTGCGAATATTGATTATTTATGTAGGGAGAAAAATTCTGAGTCAGTTTAATTATTCGACCTGTAAATTTCAAAGTGTTTGAATCAATAATTACCAAGGTGCATTTTTTGTTTTTATTATATTTAAGACTTCCATCGACAGAGCTCCGATAGCCTAATGGCTAGACCGTTGGGTTCCTAGCGCGTGGTACTGGGTTCGAGTCCCGGCCGGAAAGGAAATCTTAAATGCAAATATTTTTTTCTAATTTTATAATTCTTTTTTTTTTATTTTTCCCTTTTGCGAAGTCAGTCAGTCAGTCTGACAGTCAATCAGTCAAGCACTCAGTCATTCAGTCTCAGTCAGTCAGTCCAGTCAGTCAGTCACTCAGTCAGTCAGTTAGTCCTTCAGCCAGTCAGTCAAGCAGTCAGTCATTTAGTCTCAGTCAGTCAGTCATTCAGTCAGTCAGTCAGTCAGGCAGTCAGTCAGTCTGTCAGTCGGTCAGTCCTGTGCAGTCAGTTAGTCACTAAAGCAGTCGGTCAGTCAGTCAGTCAGTCAGTCCAGTCCAGTCTCAGTCAGTCAGTCAGTCAGTCTCGGTCAGTCAGTCAGTCAGTCAGTCATTCAGTCAGTCAGTCAGTCAGGCAGTCAGTCAGTCGGTCAGCCTTATTCAGTCAGTCTGTCAGTCAGTCAGTCAGTCAGCCTTATTCAGTCAGTTTGTCAGTCATCCTTATTCAGTCAGTCTGTCAGTCAGTCAGTCGGTCAGTCCTGTCCAGTCAGTTAGTCAGTCAAGCAGTCAGTCAGGTAGTCAAGCAGTCAGTCAGTCAGTGTCAGTCAGTCATTTAGTCATTCAGTCAGTCAGTGAAATAGCCAGTCAGAGAGTCAAGCAGTCAGTCAGTCAGTCTCAGTCAGTCAGTTAGTCAGTCAGTCAGTCAGTCCAGTCGCAGTCAGTCAGGCAGTTAGTCAGTCAGTCTCGGTCAGTCAGTGAGCCAGTCAGTCAGTATCAGTCAGTCAGTGAGTCAGTCTGTCAGTCAGGCAGTATCAGTCAGGCAGTAAGACTCCGCTCGACAGAACTCCGATAGCCTAATGGCTACACTGCTGGTCTTCCAAGCGAGTGGCCTGGGTTCGAGTCCCAGCCGGAGCGAATATCTTCAATGTATATATTTCTTTTCTAATTTGAAAATTCTTTTTTTTTTTCAATTTCTTTCCTTTGCAATTATTGATTATTTATGTAGGGAAGAAAATTCTGAGTCAGTTTAATTTTTCGACACGAAGATTTCAAAGTGTTTAAATAAACAATTACCAAGGTGCATTTTTTGTTTTTATTATATTTAAAACTCCCACCGACAGAGCTCCCATAGACTAATGGCTAGAGTGTTAGCCTTCCAAGCGAGTGGCCCTGGGTTCGAGTCCCAGCCTGAACGAAAATCTTCAATGTATACTTTCAGTTTCTAATTTGAAATTTCGTCTTCTTTTTTTTTTAATTTTTCTCTTTTGCGAATATTGATTATTTATGTAGGGAGAAAAATTCTGAGTCAGTTTAATTATTCGACCTGTAAATTTCAAAGTGTTTGAATCAATAATTACCAAGGTGCATTTTTTGTTTTTATTATATTTAAGACTTCCATCGACAGAGCTCCGATAGCCTAATGGCTAGACCGTTGGGTTCCTAGCGCGTGGTACTGGGTTCGAGTCCCGGCCGGAAAGGAAATCTTAAATGCAAATATTTTTTTCTAATTTTATAATTCTTTTTTTTTATTTTTCCCTTTTGCGAAGTCAGTCAGTCAGTCTGACAGTCAATCAGTCAAGCACTCAGTCATTCAGTCTCAGTCAGTCAGTCCAGTCAGTCAGTCACTCAGTCAGTCAGTTAGTCCTTCAGCCAGTCAGTCAAGCAGTCAGTCATTTAGTCTCAGTCAGTCAGTCATTCAGTCAGTCAGTCAGGCAGTCAGTCATTCAGTCAGTCAGTCAGTCAGGCAGTCAGTCAGTCTGTCAGTCGGTCAGTCCTGTGCAGTCAGTTAGTCACTAAAGCAGTCAGTCAGTCAGTCAGTCAGTCAGTCCAGTCCAGTCTCAGTCAGTCAGTCAGTCAGTCTCGGTCAGTCAGTCAGTCAGTCATTCAGTCAGTCAGTCAGTCAGGCAGTCAGTCAGTCGGTCAGCCTTATTCAGTCAGTCTGTCAGTCAGTCAGTCAGTCAGCCTTATTCAGTCAGTCTGTCAGTCATCCTTATTCAGTCAGTCTGTCAGTCAGTCAGTCGGTCAGTCCTGTCCAGTCAGTTAGTCAGTCAAGCAGTCAGTCAGGTAGTCAAGCAGTCAGTCAGTCAGTGTCAGTCAGTCATTTAGTCATTCAGTCAGTCAGTGAAATAGCCAGTCAGAGAGTCAAGCAGTCAGTCAGTCAGTCTCAGTCAGTCAGTTAGTCAGTCAGTCAGTCAGTCAGTCAGTCAGTCCAGTCTCAGTCAGTCAGGCAGTTAGTCAGTCAGTCTCGGTCATTCAGTGAGTCAGTCAGTCAGTATCAGTCAGTCAGTGAGTCAGTCTGTCAGTCAGGCAGTATCAGTCAGGCAGTAAGACTCCGCTCGACAGAACTCCGATAGCCTAATGGCTAGACCGCTGGTCTTCCAAGCGAGTGGCCTGGGTTCGAGTCCCAGCCGGAGCGAATATCTTCAATGTATATATTTCTTTTCTAATTTGAAAATTCTTTTTTTTTCAATTTCTTTCCTTTGCAATTATTGATTATTTATGTAGGGAAGAAAATTCTGAGTCAGTTTAATTTTTCGAAACGAAGATTTCAAAGTGTTTAAATAAACAATTACCAAGGTGCATTTTTTGTTTTTATTATATTTAAAACTCCCACCGACAGAGCTCCCATAGACTAACGGCTAGAGTGTTAGGCTTCCAAGCGAGTGGCCCTGGGTTCGAGTCCCAGCCTGAACGAAAATCTTCAATGTATACTTTTAGTTTCTAATTTGAAATTTCTTCTTCTTTTTTTTTAATTTTTCTCTTTTGCGAATATTGATTATTTATGTAGGGAGAAAAATTCTGAGTCAGTTTAATTATTCGACCTGTAAATTTCAAAGTGTTTGAATCAATAATTACCAAGGTGCATTTTTTGTTTTTTTTATATTTAAGACTTCCATCGACAGAGCTCCGATAGCCTAATGGCTAGACCGTTGGGTTCCAAGCGCGTGGTACTGGGTTCGAGTCCCGGCCGGAACGAAAATCTTCCAAGTATATATTTCTCTTCTAATTTGAAGATTCTTTTTTTTCAATTTCTTTCTTTTGCAAATATGGATTATTTATGTACGGAAGAAAATTCTGAGTCAGTTTAATCATTCGACCTTTAGATTTCAAAAATTTTAGATCAATAATTACTAAGGTGCATTTTTTGTTTTTATTATAATTAAGACACCGATCAACAGAGATCCGATAGTATATTGGCGAGAGCGTTGGGCTTCCATGAGTGTCGCCCTGGGTTCAAATCCCAGCCGGAAAGGAAATCTTAAATGCAAATATTTTTTTCTAATTTTATAATTCTTTTTTTTTTATTTTTCCCTTTTGCGAAGTCAGTCAGTCAGTCTGACAGTCAATCAGTCAAGCACTCAGTCATTCAGTCTCAGTCAGTCAGTCCAGTCAGTCAGTCACTCAGTCAGTCAGTTAGTCCTTCAGCCAGTCAGTCAAGCAGTCAGTCATTTAGTCTCAGTCAGTCAGTCATTCAGTCAGTCAGTCAGTCAGGCAGTCAGTCAGTCAGGCAGTCAGTCAGTCAGTCAGTCGGTCAGTCCTGTGCAGTCAGTTAGTCACTAAAGCAGTCAGTCAGTCTCAGTCAGTCAGTCAGTCAGTCAGTCCAGTCCAGTCTCAGTCAGTCAGTCAGTCAGTCTCGGTCAGTCAGTCAGTCAGTCATTCAGTCAGTCAGTCAGTCAGGCAGTCAGTCAGTCGGTCAGCCTTATTCAGTCAGTCTGTCAGTCAGTCAGTCAGTCAGCCTTATTGAGTCAGTCTGTCAGTCATCCTTATTCAGTCAGTCTGTCAGTCAGTCAGTCGGTCAGTCCTGTCCAGTCAGTTAGTCAGTCAAGCAGTCAAGCAGTCAGTCAGTCAGTGTCAGTCAGTCATTTAGTCATTCAGTCAGTCAGTGAAATAGCCAGTCAGAGAGTCAAGCAGTCAGTCAGTCAGTCTCAGTCAGTCAGTTAGTCAGTCAGTCAGTCAGTCAGTCAGTCAGTCCAGTCTCAGTCAGTCAGGCAGTTAGTCAGTCAGTCTCGGTCAGTCAGTGAGTCAGTCAGTCAGTATCAGTCAGTCAGTGAGTCAGTCTGTCAGTCAGGCAGTATCAGTCAGGCAGTAAGACTCCGCTCGACAGAACTCCGATAGCCTAATGGCTAGACCGCTGGTCTTCCAAGCGAGTGGCCTGGGTTCGAGTCCCAGCCGGAGCGAATATATTCAATGTATATATTTCTTTTCTAATTTGAAAATTCTTTTTTTTTTCAATTTCTTTCCTTTGCAATTATTGATTATTTATGTAGGGAAGAAAATTCTGAGTCAGTTTAATTTTTCGACACGAAGATTTCAAAGTGTTTAAATAAACAATTACCAAGGTGCATTTTTTGTTTTTATTATATTTAAAACTCCCACCGACAGAGCTCCCATAGACTAATGGCTAGAGTGTTAGGCTTCCAAGCGAGTGGCCCTGGGTTCGAGTCCCAGCCTGAACGAAAATCTTCAATGTATACTTTTAGTTTCTAATTTGAAATTTCTTCTTCTTTTTTTTTTAATTTTTCTCTTTTGCGAATATTGATTATTTATGTAGGGAGAAAAATTCTGAGTCAGTTTAATTATTCGACCTGTAAATTTCAAAGTGTTTGAATCAATAATTACCAAGGTGCATTTTTTGTTTTCATTATATTTAAGACTTCCATCGACAGTGCTCCGACAGCCTAATGGCTAGACCGTTGGGTTCCTAGCGCGTGGTACTGGGTTCGAGTCCCGGCCGGAAACGAAATCTTAAATGCAAATATTTTTTTCTAATTTTATAATTCTTTTTTTTTATTTTTCCCTTTTGCGAAGTCAGTCAGTCAGTCTGACAGTCAATCAGTCAAGCACTCAGTCATTCAGTCTCAGTCAGTCAGTCCAGTCAGTCAGTCACTCAGTCAGTCAGTTAGTCCTTCAGCCAGTCAGTCAAGCAGTCAGTCATTTAGTCTCAGTCAGTCAGTCATTCAGTCAGTCAGTCAGTCAGGCAGTCAGTCAGTCGGTCAGTCCTGTGCAGTCAGTTAGTCACTAAAGCAGTCAGTCAGTCTCAGTCAGTCAGTCAGTCCAGTCCAGTCTCAGTCAGTCAGTCAGTCAGTCTCGGTCAGTCAGTCAGTCAGTCATTCAGTCAGTCAGTCAGTCAGGCAGTCAGTCAGTCGGTCAGCCTTATTCAGTCAGTCTGTCAGTCAGTCAGCCTTATTCAGTCAGTCTGTCAGTCATCCTTATTCAGTCAGTCTGTCAGTCAGTCAGTCGGTCAGTCCTGTCCAGTCAGTTAGTCAGTCAAGCAGTCAGTCAGGTAGTCAAGCAGTCAGTCAGTCAGTGTCAGTCAGTCATTTAGTCATTCAGTCAGTCAGTGAAATAGCCAGTCAGAGAGTCAAGCAGTCAGTCAGTCAGTCTCAGTCAGTCAGTTAGTCAGTCAGTCAGTCAGTCAGTCAGTCAGTCCAGTCTCAGTCAGTCAGGCAGTTAGTCAGTCAGTCTCGGTCAGTCAGTGAGTCAGTCAGTCAGTATCAGTCAGTCAGTGAGTCAGTCTGTCAGTCAGGCAGTATCAGTCAGGCAGTAAGACTCCGCTCGACAGAACTCCGATAGCCTAATGGCTAGACCGCTGGTCTTCAAGCGAGTGGCCTGGGTTCGAGTCCCAGCCGGAGCGAATATCTTCAATGTATATATTTCTTTTCTAATTTGAAAATTCTTTTTTTTTTCAATTTCTTTCCTTTGCAATTATTGATTATTTATGTAGGGAAGAAAATTCTGAGTCAGTTTAATTTTTCGACACGAAGATTTCAAAGTGTTTAAATAAACAATTACCAAGGTGCATTTTTTGTTTTTATTATATTTAAAACTCCCACCGACAGAGCTCCCATAGACTAATGGCTAGAGTGTTAGGCTCCCAAGCGAGTGGCCCTGGGTTCGAGTCCCAGCCTGAACGAAAATCTTCAATGTATACTTTTAGTTTCTAATTTGAAATTTCTTCTTCTTTTTTTTTAATTTTTCTCTTTTGCGAATATTGATTATTTATGTAGGGAGAAAAATTCTGAGTCAGTTTAATTATTCGACCTGTAAATTTCAAAGTGTTTGAATCAATAATTACCAAGGTGCATTTTTTGTTTTTATTATATTTAAGACTTCCATCGACAGAGCTCCGATAGCCTAATGGCTAGACCGTTGGGTTCCAAGCGCGGGGTACTGGGTTCGAGTCCCGGCCGGAACGAAAATCTTCCATGTATATATTTCTCTTCTAATTTGAAGATTCTTTTTTTTTCAATTTCTTTCTTTTGCAAATATGGATTATTTATGTACGGAAGAAAATTTTGAGTCAGTTTAATCATTCGACCTTTAGATTTCAAAGATTTTAGATCAATAATTACTAAGGTGCATTTTTTGTTTTTATTATAATTAAGACACCGATCAACAGAGATCCGAAAGTATATTGGCGAGAGCGTTGGGCTTCCATGAGTGTTGCCCTGGGTTCAAATCCCAGCCGGAAAGGAAATCTTAAATGCAAATATTTTTTTCTAATTTTATAATTCTTTTTTTTTATTTTTCCCTTTTGCGAAGTCAGTCAGTCAGTCTGACAGTCAATCAGTCAAGCACTCAGTCATTCAGTCTCAGTCAGTCAGTCCAGTCAGTCAGTCACTAAGTCAGTCAGTTAGTCCTTCAGCCAGTCAGTCAAGCAGTCAGTCATTTAGTCTCAGTCAGTCAGTCATTCAGTCAGTCAGTCAGTCAGGCAGTCAGTCAGTCAGTCGGTCAGTCCTGTGCAGTCAGTTAGTCACTAAAGCAGTCAGTCAGTCTCAGTCAGTCAGTCAGTCAGTCAGTCAGTCCAGTCCAGTCTCAGTCAGTCAGTCAGTCAGTCTCGGTCAGTCAGTCAGTCAGTCATTCAGTCAGTCAGTCAGTCAGGCAGTCAGTCAGTCGGTCAGCCTTATTCAGTCAGTTTGTCAGTCAGTCAGTCAGTCAGCCTTATTCAGTCAGTCTGTCAGTCATCCTTATTCAGTCAGTCTGTCAGTCAGTCAGTCGGTCAGTCCTGTCCAGTCAGTTAGTCAGTCAAGCAGTCAGTCAGGTAGTCAAGCAGTCAGTCAGTCAGTGTCAGTCAGTCATTTAGTCATTCAGTCAGTCAGTGAAATAGCCAGTCAGAGAGTCAAGCAGTCAGTCAGTCAGTCTCAGTCAGTCAGTTAGTCAGTCAGTCAGTCAGTCAGTCAGTCAGTCAGTCAGTCAGTCAGTCCAGTCTCAGTCAGTCAGGCAGTTAGTCAGTCAGTCTCGGTCAGTCAGTGAGTCAGTCAGTCAGTATCAGTCAGTCAGTGAGTCAGTCTGTCAGTCAGGCAGTATCAGTCAGGCAGTAAGACTCCGCTCGACAGAACTCCGATAGCCTAATGGCTAGACCGCTGGTCTTCCAAGCGAGTGGCCTGGGTTCGAGTCCCAGCCGGAGCGAATATCTTCAATGTATATATTTCTTTTCTAATTTGAAAATTCTTTTTTTTTTCAATTTCTTTCCTTTGCAATTATTGATTATTTATGTAGGGAAGAAAATTCTGAGTCAGTTTAATTTTTCGACACGAAGATTTCAAAGTGTTTAAATAAACAATTACCAAGGTGCATTTTTTGTTTTTATTATATTTAAAACTCCCACCGACAGAGCTCCCATAGACTAACGGCTAGAGTGTTAGGCTTCCAAGCGAGTGGCCCTGGGTTCGATTCCCAGCCTGAACAAAAATCTTCAATGTATACTTTTAGTTTCTAATTTGAAATTTCTTCTTCTTTTTTTTTTAATTTTTCTCTTTTGCGAATATTGATTATTTATGTAGGGAGAAAAATTCTGAGTCAGTTTAATTATTCGACCTGTAAATTTCAAAGTGTTTGAATCAATAATTACCAAGGTGCATTTTTTGTTTTTATTATATTTAAGACTTCCATCGACAGAGCTCCGATAGCCTAATGGCTAGACCGTTGGGTTCCTAGCGCGTGGTACTGGGTTCGAGTCCCGGCCGGAAAGGAAATCTTAAATGCAAATATTTTTTTCTAATTTTATAATTCTTTTTTTTTTATTTTTCCCTTTTGCGAAGTCAGTCAGTCAGTCTGACAGTCAATCAGTCAAGCACTCAGTCATTCAGTCTCAGTCAGTCAGTCCAGTCAGTCAGTCACTCAGTCAGTCAGTTAGTCCTTCAGCCAGTCAGTCAAGCAGTCAGTCATTTAGTCTCAGTCAGTCAGTCATTCAGTCAGTCAGTCAGTCAGGCAGTCAGTCAGTCAGTCAGTTGGTCAGTCCTGTGCAGTCAGTTAGTCACTAAAGCAGTCAGTCAGTCTCAGTCAGTCAGTTAGACAGTCAGTCCAGTCCAGTCTCAGTCAGTCAGTCTCGGTCAGTCAGTCAGTCAGTCATTCAGTCAGTCAGTCAGTCAGGCAGTCAGTCAGTCGGTCAGCCTTATTCAGTCAGTCTGTCAGTCAGTCAGTCAGTCAGCCTTATTCAGTCAGTCTGTCACTCATCCATATTCAGTCAGTCTGTCAGTCAGTCAGTCAGTCGGTCAGTCCTGTCCAGTCAGTTAGTCAGTCAAGCAGTCAGTCAGGTAGTCAAGCAGTCAGTCAGTCAGTGTCAGTCAGTCATTTAGTCATTCAGTCAGTCAGTGAAATAGCCAGTCAGAGAGTCAAGCAGTCAGTCAGTCAGTCTCAGTCAGTCAGTTAGTCAGTCAGTCAGTCAGTCAGTCAGTCCAGTCTCAGTCAGTCAGGCAGTTAGTCAGTCAGTCTCGGTCAGTCAGTGAGTCAGTCAGTCAGTATCAGTCAGTCAGTGAGTCAGTCTGTCAGTCAGGCAGTATCAGTCAGGCAGTAAGACTCCGCTCGACAGAACTCCGATAGCCTAATGGCTAGACCGCTGGTCTTCCAAGCGAGTGGCCTGGGTTCGAGTCCCAGCCGGAGCGAATATCTTCAATGTATATATTTCTTTTCTAATTTGAAAATTCTTTTTTTTTCAATTTCTTTCCTTTGCAATTATTGATTATTTATGTAGGGAAGAAAATTCTGAGTCAGTTTAATTTTTCGACACGAAGATTTCAAAGTGTTTAAATAAACAATTACCAAGGTGCATTTTTTGTTTTTATTATATTTAAAACTCCCCCCGACAGAGCTCCCATAGACTAATGGCTAGAGTGTTAGGCTTCCAAGCGAGTGGCCCTGGGTTCGAGTCCCAGCCTGAACGAAAATCTTCAATGTATACTTTTAGTTTCTAATTTGAAATTTCTTCTTCTTTTTTTTTTAATTTTTCTCTTTTGCGAATATTGATTATTTATGTAGGGAGAAAAATTCTGAGTCAGTTTAATTATTCGACCTGTAAATTTCAAAGTGTTTGAATCAATAATTACCAAGGTGCATTTTTTGTTTTTATTATATTTAAGACTTCCATCGACAGAGCTTCGATAGCCTAATGGCTAGACCGTTGGGTTCCTAGCGCGTGGTACTGGGTTCGAGTCCCGGCCGGAAAGGAAATCTTAAATGCAAATATTTTTTTCTAATTTTATAATTCTTTTTTTTTTATTTTTCCCTTTTGCGAAGTCAGTCAGTCAGTCTGACAGTCAATCAGTCAAGCACTCAGTCATTCAGTCTCAGTCAGTCAGTCCAGTCAGTCAGTCACTCAGTCAGTCAGTTAGTCCTTCAGCCAGTCAGTCAAGCAGTCAGTCATTTAGTCTCAGTCAGTCAGTCATTCAGTCAGTCAGGCAGTCAGTCAGTCAGTCAGTCGGTCAGTCCTGTGCAGTCAGTTAGTCACTAAAGCAGTCAGTCAGTCTCAGTCAGTCAGTCAGTCCAGTCAAGTCTCAGTCAGTCAGTCAGTCAGTCTCGGTCAGTCAGTCAGTCAGTCATTCAGTCAGTCAGTCAGTCAGGCAGTCAGTCAGTCGGTCAGCCTTATTCAGTCAGTCAGTCAGTCAGTCAGTCAGCCTTATTCAGTCAGTTAGTCAGTCAAGCAGTCAGTCAGGTAGTCAAGCAGTCAGTCAGTCAGTGTCAGTCAGTCATTTAGTCATTCAGTCAGTCAGTGAAATAGCCAGTCAGAGAGTCAAGCAGTCAGTCAGTCAGTCTCAGTCAGTCAGTTAGTCAGTCAGTCAGTCAGTCAGTCAGTCAGTCCAGTCTCAGTCAGTCAGGCAGTTAGTCAGTCAGTCTCGGTCAGTCAGTGAGTCAGTCAGTCAGTATCAGTCAGTCTGTCAGTCAGGCAGTATCAGTCAGGCAGTAAGACTCCGCTCGACAGAACTCCGATAGCCTAATGGCTAGACCGCTGGTCTTCCAAGCGAGTGGCCTGGGTTCGAGTCCCAGCCGGAGCGAATATCTTCAATGTATATATTTCTTTTCTAATTTGAAAATTCTTTTTTTTTTCAATTTCTTTCCTTTGCAATTATTGATTATTTATGTAGGGAAGAAAATTCTGAGTCAGTTTAATTATTCGACCTGTAAATTTCAAAGTGTTTGAATCAATAATTACCAAGGTGCATTTTTTGTTTTTATTATATTTAAGACTTCCATCGACAGAGCTCCGATAGCCTAATGGCTAGACCGTTGGGTTCCAAGCGCGTGGTACTGGGTTCGAGTCCCGGCCGGAACGAAAATCTTCCATGTATATATTTCTCTTCTAATTTGAAGATTCTTTTTTTTTTCAATTTCTTTCTTTTGCAAATATGGATTATTTATATACGGAAGAAAATTCTGAGTCAGTTTAATCATTCGACCTTTAGATTTCAAAGATTTTAGATCAATAATTACTAAGGTGCATTTTTTGTTTTTATTATAATTAAGACACCGATCAACAGAGATCCGATAGTATATTGGCGAGAGCGTTGGGCTTCCATGAGTGTCGCCCTGGGTTCAAATCCCAGCCGGAAAGGAAATCTTAAATGCAAATATTTTTTTCTAATTTTATAATTCTTTTTTTTTATTTTTCCCTTTTGCGAAGTCAGTCAGTCAGTCTGACAGTCAATCAGTCAAGCACTCAGTCATTCAGTCTCAGTCAGTCAGTCCAGTCAGTCAGTCACTCAGTCAGTCAGTTAGTCCTTCAGCCAGTCAGTCAAGCAGTCAGTCATTTAGTCTCAGTCAGTCAGTCATTCAGTCAGTCAGTCAGTCAGGCAGTCAGTCAGTCAGTCAGTCGGTCAGTCCTGTGCAGTCAGTTAGTCACTAAAGCAGTCAGTCAGTCTCAGTCAGTCAGGCAGTCAGTCAGTCCAGTCCAGTCTCAGTCAGTCAGTCAGTCAGTCTCGGTCAGTCAGTCAGTCATTCAGTCAGTCAGTCAGTCAGGCAGTCAGTCAGTCGGTCAGCCTTATTCAGTCAGTCTGTCAGTCAGTCAGTCAGTCAGCCTTATTCAGTCAGTCAGTCAGCCTTATTCAGTCAGTCTGTCAGTCATCCTTATTCAGTCAGTCTGTCAGTCAGTCAGTCGGTCAGTCCTGTCCAGTCAGTCAGGTAGTCAAGCAGTCAGTCAGGTAGTCAAGCAGTCAGTCAGTCAGTGTCAGTCAGTCATTTAGTCATTCAGTCAGTCAGTGAAATAGCCAGTCAGAGAGTCAAGCAGTCAGTCAGTCAGTCTCAGTCAGTCAGTTAGTCAGTCAGTCAGTCAGTCAGTCAGTCAGTCCAGTCGCAGTCAGTCAGGCAGTTAGTCAGTCAGTCTCGGTCAGTCAGTGAGCCAGTCAGTCAGTATCAGTCAGGCAGTGAGTCAGTCTGTCAGTCAGGCAGTATCAGTCAGGCAGTAAGACTCCGCTCGACAGAACTCCGATAGCCTAGTGGCTACACTGCTGGTCTTCCAAGCGAGTGGCCTGGGTTCGAGTCCCAGCCGGAGCGAATATCTTCAATGTATATATTTATTTTCTAATTTGAAAATTCTTTTTTTTTTCAATTTCTTTCCTTTGCAATTATTGATTATTTATGTAGGGAAGAAAATTCTGAGTCAGTTTAATTTTTCGACACGAAGATTTCAAGGTGTTTAAATAAACAATTACCAAGGTGCATTTTTTGTTTTTATTATATTTAAAACTCCCACCGACAGAGCTCCCATAGACTAATGGCTAGAGTGTTAGGCTTACAAGCGAGTGGCCCTGGGTTCGAGTCCCAGCCTGAAAGAAAATCTTCAATGTATACTTTTAGTTTCTATTTTGAAATTTCTTCTTCTTTTTTTTTTAATTTTTCTCTTTTGCGAATATTGATTATTTATGTAGGGAGAAAAATTCTGAGTCAGTTTAATTATTCGACCTGTAAATTTCAAAGTGTTTGAATCAATAATTACCAAGGTGCATTTTTTGTTTTTATTATATTTAAGACTTCCATCGACAGAGCTCCGATAGCCTAATGGCTAGACCGTTGGGTTCCTAGCGCGTGGTACTGGGTTCGAGTCCCGGCCGGAAAGGAAATCTTAAATGCAAATATTTTTTTCTAATTTTATAATTCTTTTTTTTTTTATTTTTCCCTTTTGCGAAGTCAGTCAGTCAGTCTGACAGTCAATCAGTCAAGCACTCAGTCATTCAGTCTCAGTCAGTCAGTCCAGTCAGTCAGTCACTCAGTCAGTCAGTTAGTCCTTCAGCCAGTCAGTCAAGCAGTCAGTCATTTAGTCTCAGTCAGTCAGTCATTCAGTCAGTCAGTCAGTCAGGCAGTCAGTCAGTCTGTCAGTCGGTCAGTCCTGTGCAGTCAGTTAGTCACTAAAGCAGTCGGTCAGTCAGTCAGTCAGTCAGTCCAGTCCAGTCTCAGTCAGTCAGTCAGTCAGTCTCGGTCAGTCAGTCAGTCAGTCAGTCATTCAGTCAGTCAGTCAGTCAGGCAGTCAGTCAGTCGGTCAGCCTTATTCAGTCAGTCTGTCAGTCAGTCAGTCAGTCAGCCTTATTCAGTCAGTCTGTCAGTCATCCTTATTCAGTCAGTCTGTCAGTCAGTCAGTCGGTCAGTCCTGTCCAGTCAGTTAGTCAGTCAAGCAGTCAGTCAGGTAGTCAAGCAGTCAGTCAGTCAGTGTCAGTCAGTCATTTAGTCATTCAGTCAGTCAGTGAAATAGCCAGTCAGAGAGTCAAGCAGTCAGTCAGTCAGTCTCAGTCAGTCAGTTAGTCAGTCAGTCAGTCAGTCCAGTCGCAGTCAGTCAGGCAGTTAGTCAGTCAGTCTCGGTCAGTCAGTGAGCCAGTCAGTCAGTATCAGTCAGTCAGTGAGTCAGTCTGTCAGTCAGGCAGTATCAGTCAGGCAGTAAGACTCCGCTCGACAGAACTCCGATAGCCTAATGGCTACACTGCTGGTCTTCCAAGCGAGTGGCCTGGGTTCGAGTCCCAGCCGGAGCGAATATCTTCAATGTATATATTTCTTTTCTAATTTGAAAATTCTTTTTTTTTTCAATTTCTTTCCTTTGCAATTATTGATTATTTATGTAGGGAAGAAAATTCTGAGTCAGTTTAATTTTTCGACACGAAGATTTCAAAGTGTTTAAATAAACAATTACCAAGGTGCATTTTTTGTTTTTATTATATTTAAAACTCCCACCGACAGAGCTCCCATAGACTAATGGCTAGAGTGTTAGCCTTCCAAGCGAGTGGCCCTGGGTTCGAGTCCCAGCCTGAACGAAAATCTTCAATGTATACTTTCAGTTTCTAATTTGAAATTTCGTCTTCTTTTTTTTTTAATTTTTCTCTTTTGCGAATATTGATTATTTATGTAGGGAGAAAAATTCTGAGTCAGTTTAATTATTCGACCTGTAAATTTCAAAGTGTTTGAATCAATAATTACCAAGGTGCATTTTTTGTTTTTATTATATTTAAGACTTCCATCGACAGAGCTCCGATAGCCTAATGGCTAGACCGTTGGGTTCCTAGCGCGTGGTACTGGGTTCGAGTCCCGGCCGGAAAGGAAATCTTAAATGCAAATATTTTTTTCTAATTTTATAATTCTTTTTTTTTTTATTTTTCCCTCTTGCGAAGTCAGTCAGTCAGTCTGACAGTCAATCAGTCAAGCACTCAGTCATTCAGTCTCAGTCAGTCAGTCCAGTCAGTCAGTCACTCAGTCAGTCAGTTAGTCCTTCAGCCAGTCAGTCAAGCAGTCAGTCATTTAGTCTCAGTCAGTCAGTCATTCAGTCAGTCAGTCAGTCAGGCAGTCAGTCAGTCTGTCAGTCGGTCAGTCCTGTGCAGTCAGTTAGTCACTAAAGCAGTCAGTCAGTCAGTCAGTCAGTCAGTCCAGTCCAGTCTCAGTCAGTCAGTCAGTCAGTCTCGGTCAGTCAGTCAGTCAGTCATTCAGTCAGTCAGTCAGTCAGGCAGTCAGTCAGTCGGTCAGCCTTATTCAGTCAGTCTGTCAGTCAGTCAGTCAGTCAGCCTTATTCAGTCAGTCTGTCAGTCATCCTTATTCAGTCAGTCTGTCAGTCAGTCAGTCGGTCAGTCCTGTCCAGTCAGTTAGTCAGTCAAGCAGTCAGTCAGGTAGTCAAGCAGTCAGTCAGTCAGGTAGTCAAGCAGTCATTTAGTCATTCAGTCAGTCAGTGAAATAGCCAGTCAGAGAGTCAAGCAGTCAGTCAGTCAGTCTCAGTCAGTCAGTTAGTCAGTCAGTCAGTCAGTCAGTCAGTCAGTCCAGTCTCAGTCAGTCAGGCAGTTAGTCAGTCAGTCTCGGTCATTCAGTGAGTCAGTCAGTCAGTATCAGTCAGTCAGTGAGTCAGTCTGTCAGTCAGGCAGTATCAGTCAGGCAGTAAGACTCCGCTCGACAGAACTCCGATAGCCTAATGGCTAGACCGCTGGGCTTCCAAGCGAGTGGCCTGGGTTCGAGTCCCAGCCGGAGCGAATATCTTCAATGTATATATTTCTTTTCCAATTTGAAAATTCTTTTTTTTTTCAATTTCTTTCTTTGCAATTATTGATTATTTATGTAGGGAAGAAAATTCTGAGTCAGTTCAATTTTTCGACACAAAGATTTCAAAGTGTTTAAATAAACAATTACCAAGGTGCATTTCTTGTTTTTATTATATTTAAAACTCCCACCGACAGAGCTCCCATAGACTAATGGCTAGAGTGTTAGGCTTCCAAGCGAGTGGCTCTGGGTTCGAGTCCCAGCCTGAACGAAAATCTTCAATGTATACTTTTAGTTTCTAATTTGAAATTTCTTCTTCTTTTTTTTTTAATTTTTCTCTTTTGCGAATATTGATTATTTATGTAGGGAGAAAAATTCTGAGTCAGTTTAATTATTCGACCTGTAAATTTCAAAGTGTTTGAATCAATAATTACCAAGGTGCATTTTTTGTTTTTATTATATTTAAGACTTCCATCGACAGAGCTCCGATAGCCTAATGGCTAGACCGTTGGGTTCCTAGCGCGTGGTAATGGGTTCGAGTCCCGGCCGGAAAGGAAATCTTAAATGCAAATATTTTTTTCTAATTTTATAATTCTTTTTTTTTATTTTTCCCTTTTGCGAAGTCAGTCAGTCAGTCTGACAGTCAATCAGTCAAGCACTCAGTCATTCAGTCTCAGTCAGTCAGTCCAGTCAGTCAGTCACTCAGTCAGTCAGTTAGTCCTTCAGCCAGTCAGTCAAGCAGTCAGTCATTTAGTCTCAGTCAGTCAGTCATTCAGTCAGTCAGTCAGGCAGTCAGTCAGTCAGTCAGTCGGTCAGTCCTGTGCAGTCAGTTAGTCACTAAAGCAGTTAGTCAGTCAGTCAGTCAGTCAGTCCAGTCCAGTCTCAGTCAGTCAGTCTCGGTCAGTCAGTGAGCCAGTCAGTCAGTATCAGTCAGTCAGTGAGTCAGTCTGTCAGTCAGGCAGTATCAGTCAGGCAGTAAGACTCCGCTCGACAGAACTCCGATAGCCTAATGGCTACACTGCTGGTCTTCCAAGCGAGTGGCCTGGGTTCGAGTCCCAGCCGGAGCGAATATCTTCAATGTATATATTTCTTTTCTAATTTGAAAATTCTTTTTTTTTTCAATTTCTTTCCTTTGCAATTATTGATTATTTATGTAGGGAAGAAAATTCTGAGTCAGTTTAATTTTTCGACACGAAGATTTCAAAGTGTTTAAATAAACAATTACCAAGGTGCATTTTTTGTTTTTATTATATTTAAAACTCCCACCGACAGAGCTCCCATAGACTAATGGCTAGAGTGTTAGCCTTCCAAGCGAGTGGCCCTGGGTTCGAGTCCCAGCCTGAACGAAAATCTTCAATGTATACTTTCAGTTTCTAATTTGAAATTTCGTCTTCTTTTTTTTTTAATTTTTCTCTTTTGCGAATATTGATTATTTATGTAGGGAGAAAAATTCTGAGTCAGTTTAATTATTCGACCTGTAAATTTCAAAGTGTTTGAATCAATAATTACCAAGGTGCATTTTTTGTTTTTATTATATTTAAGACTTCCATCGACAGAGCTCCGATAGCCTAATGGCTAGACCGTTGGGTTCCTAGCGCGTGGTACTGGGTTCGAGTCCCGGCCGGAAAGGAAATCTTAAATGCAAATATTTTTTTCTAATTTTATAATTCTTTTTTTTTTTATTTTTCCCTCTTGCGAAGTCAGTCAGTCAGTCTGACAGTCAATCAGTCAAGCACTCAGTCATTCAGTCTCAGTCAGTCAGTCCAGTCAGTCAGTCACTCAGTCAGTCAGTTAGTCCTTCAGCCAGTCAGTCAAGCAGTCAGTCATTTAGTCTCAGTCAGTCAGTCATTCAGTCAGTCAGTCAGTCAGGCAGTCAGTCAGTCTGTCAGTCGGTCAGTCCTGTGCAGTCAGTTAGTCACTAAAGCAGTCAGTCAGTCAGTCAGTCAGTCAGTCCAGTCCAGTCTCAGTCAGTCAGTCAGTCAGTCTCGGTCAGTCAGTCAGTCAGTCATTCAGTCAGTCAGTCAGTCAGGCAGTCAGTCAGTCGGTCAGCCTTATTCAGTCAGTCTGTCAGTCAGTCAGTCAGTCAGCCTTATTCAGTCAGTCTGTCAGTCATCCTTATTCAGTCAGTCTGTCAGTCAGTCAGTCGGTCAGTCCTGTCCAGTCAGTTAGTCAGTCAAGCAGTCAGTCAGGTAGTCAAGCAGTCAGTCAGTCAGTGTCAGTCAGTCATTTAGTCATTCAGTCAGTCAGTGAAATAGCCAGTCAGAGAGTCAAGCAGTCAGTCAGTCAGTCTCAGTCAGTCAGTTAGTCAGTCAGTCAGTCAGTCAGTCAGTCAGTCCAGTCTCAGTCAGTCAGGCAGTTAGTCAGTCAGTCTCGGTCATTCAGTGAGTCAGTCAGTCAGTATCAGTCAGTCAGTGAGTCAGTCTGTCAGTCAGGCAGTATCAGTCAGGCAGTAAGACTCCGCTCGACAGAACTCCGATAGCCTAATGGCTAGACCGCTGGGCTTCCAAGCGAGTGGCCTGGGTTCGAGTCCCAGCCGGAGCGAATATCTTCAATGTATATATTTCTTTTCCAATTTGAAAATTCTTTTTTTTTTCAATTTCTTTCCTTTGCAATTATTGATTATTTATGTAGGGAAGAAAATTCTGAGTCAGTTTAATTTTTCGACCTGTAAATTTCAAAGTGTTTAAATAAACAATTACCAAGGTGCATTTTTTGTTTTTATTATATTTAAAACTCCCACCGACAGCGCTCCCATAGACTAATGGCTAGAGTGTTAGGCTTCCAAGCGAGTGGCCCTGGGTTCGAGTCCCAGCCTGAACGAAAATCTTCAATGTATAGTTTTAGTTTCTAATTTGAAATTTCTTCTTTTTTTTTTAATTTTTCTCTTTTGCGAATATTGATTATTTATGTAGGGAGAAAAATTCTGAGTCAGTTTAATTATTCGACCTGTAAATTTCAAAGTGTTTGAATCAATAATTACCAAGGTGCATTTTTTGTTTTTATTATATTTAAGACTTCCATCGACAGAGCTCCGATAGCTAATGGCTAGACCGTTGGGTTCCAAGCGCGTGGTACTGGGTTCGAGTCCCGGCCGGAAAGGAAATCTTAAGTGCAAATATTTTTTTCTAATTTTATAATTCTTTTTTTTTTATTTTTCCCTTTTGCGAAGTCAGTCAGTCAGTCTGACAGTCAATCAGTCAAGCACTCAGTCATTCAGTCTCAGTCAGTCAGTCCAGTCAGTCAGTCACTCAGTCTGTCAGTTAGTCCTTCAGCCAGTCAGTCAAGCAGTCAGTCATTTAGTCTCAGTCAGTCAGTCATTCAGTCAGTCAGTCAGTCAGGCAGTCAGTCAGTCAGTCGGTCAGTCCTGTGCAGTCAGTTAGTCACTAAAGCAGTCAGTCAGTCTCAGTCAGTCAGTCAGTCAGTCAGTCCAGTCTCAGTCAGTCAGTCAGTCAGTCTCGGCCAGTCAGTCAGTCAGTGATTCAGTCAGTCAGTCAGTCAGGCAGTCAGTCAGTCGGTCAGCCTTATTCAGTCAGTCTGTCAGTCAGTCAGCCTTATTCAGTCAGTCTTTCAGTCATCCTTATTCAGTCAGTCTGTCAGTCAGTCAGTCGGTCAGTCCTGTCCAGTCAGTTAGTCAGTCAAGCAGTCAGTCAGGTAGTCAAGCAGTCAGTCAGTCAGTGTCAGTCAGTCATTTAGTCATTCAGTCAGTCAGTGAAATGGCCAGTCAGAGAGTCAAGCAGTCAGTCAGTCAGTCTCAGTCAGTCAGTCCGTCAGTCAGTCCAGTCTCAGTCTTTCAGGCAGTTAGTCAGTCAGTCTTGGTCAGTCAGTGAGTCAGTCAGTCAGTATCAGTCAGTCAGTGAGTCAGTCTGTCAGTCAGGCAGTATCAGTCCGGCAGTAAGACTCCGCTCGACAGAACTCCGATAGCCTAATGGCTAGACCGCTGGTCTTCCAAGCGAGTGGCCTGGGTTCGAGACCCAGCCGGAGCGAATATCTTCAATGTATATATTTCTTTTCTAATTTGAAAATTCTTTTTTTTTTCAATTTCTTTCCTTTGCAATTATTGATTATTTATGTAGGGAAGAAAATTCTGAGTCAGTTTAATTTTTCGACACGAAGATTTTTAAGTGTTTAAATAAACAATTACCATGGTGCATTTTTTGTTTTTATTATATTTAAAACTCCCACCGACAGAGCTCCCATAGACTAATGGCTAGAGTGTTAGGCTTCCAAGCGAGTGGCCCTGGGTTCGAGTCCCAGCCTGAACGAAAATCTTCAATGTATACTTTTAGTTTCTAATTTGAAATTTCTTCTTCTTTTTTTTTAATTTTTCTCTTTTGCGAATATTGATTATTTATGTAGGGAGTTTAATTATTCGACCTGTAAATTTCAAAGTGTTTGAATCAATAATTACCAAGGTGCATTTTTTGTTTTTATTATATTTAAGACTTCCATCGACAGAGCTCCGATAGCCTAATGGCTAGACCGTTGGGTTCCTAGCGCGTGGTACTGGGTTCGAGTCCCGGCCGGAAAGGAAATCTTAAATGCAAATATTTTTTTCTAATTTTATAATTCTTTTTTTTTATTTTTCCCTTTTGCGAAGTCAGTCAGTCAGTCTGACAGTCAATCAGTCAAGCACTCAGTCATTCAGTCTCAGTCAGTCAGTCCAGTCAGTCAGTCACTCAGTCAGTCAGTTAGTCCTTCAGCCAGTCAGTCAAGCAGTCAGTCATTTAGTCTCAGTCAGTCAGTCATTCAGTCAGTCAGTCAGTCAGGCAGTCAGTCAGTCTGTCAGTCGGTCAGTCCTGTGCAGTCAGTTAGTCACTAAAGCAGTCGGTCAGTCAGTCAGTCAGTCAGTCCAGTCCAGTCTCAGTCAGTCAGTCAGTCAGTCTCGGTCAGTCAGTCAGTCAGTCAGTCATTCAGTCAGTCAGTCAGTCAGGCAGTCAGTCAGTCGGTCAGCCTTATTCAGTCAGTCTGTCAGTCAGTCAGTCAGTCAGCCTTATTCAGTCAGTCTGTCAGTCATCCTTATTCAGTCAGTCTGTCAGTCAGTCAGTCGGTCAGTCCTGTCCAGTCAGTTAGTCAGTCAAGCAGTCAGTCAGGTAGTCAAGCAGTCAGTCAGTCAGTGTCAGTCAGTCATTTAGTCATTCAGTCAGTCAGTGAAATAGCCAGTCAGAGAGTCAAGCAGTCAGTCAGTCAGTCTCAGTCAGTCAGTTAGTCAGTCAGTCAGTCAGTCAGTCAGTCAGTCCAGTCGCAGTCAGTCAGGCAGTTAGTCAGTCAGTCTCGGTCAGTCAGTGAGCCAGTCAGTCAGTATCAGTCAGTCAGTGAGTCAGTCTGTCAGTCAGGCAGTATCAGTCAGGCAGTAAGACTCCGCTCGACAGATCTCCGATAGCCTAATGGCTACACTGCTGGTCTTCCAAGCGAGTGGCCTGGGTTCGAGTCCCAGCCGGAGCGAATATCTTCAATGTATATATTTCTTTTCTAATTTGAAAATTCTTTTTTTTTTCAATTTCTTTCCTTTGCAATTATTGATTATTTATGTAGGGAAGAAAATTCTGAGTCAGTTTAATTTTTCGACACAAAGATTTCAAAGTGTTTAAATAAACAATTACCAAGGTGCATTTTTTGTTTTTATTATATTTAAAACTCCCACCGACAGAGCTCCCATAGATTAATGGCTAGAGTGTTAGGCTTCCAAGCGAGTGGCCCTGGGTTCGAGTCCCAGCCTGAACGAAAATCTTCAATGTATACTTTTAGTTTCTAATTTGAAATTTCGTCTTCTTTTTTTTTTAATTTTTCTCTTTTGCGAATATTGATTATTTATGTAGGGAGAAAAATTCTGAGTCAGTTTAATTATTCGACCTGTAAATTTCAAAGTGTTTGAATCAATAATTACCAAGGTGCATTTTTTGTTTTTATTATATTTAAGACTTCCATCGACAGAGCTCCGATAGCCTAATGGCTAGACCGTTGGGTTCTTAGCGCGTGGTACTGGGTTCGAGTCCCGGCCGGAAAGGAAATCTTAAATGCAAATATTTTTTTCTAATTTTATAATTCTTTTTTTTTTATTTTTCCCTTTTGCGAAGTCAGTCAGTCAGTCTGACAGTCAATCAGTCAAGCACTCAGTCATTCAGTCTCAGTCAGTCAGTCCAGTCAGTCAGTCACTCAGTCAGTCAGTTAGTCCTTCAGCCAGTCAGTCAAGCAGTCAGTCATTTAGTCTCAGTCAGTCAGTCATTCAGTCAGTCAGTCAGTCAGGCAGTCAGTCAGTCTGACAGTCGGTCAGTCCTGTGCAGTCAGTTAGTCACTAAAGTAGTCAGTCAGTCAGTCAGTCAGTCAGTCCAGTCCAGTCTCAGTCAGTCAGTCAGTCAGTCTCGGTCAGTCAGTCAGTCAGTCATTCAGTCAGTCAGTCAGTCAGGCAGTCAGTCAGTCGGTCAGCCTTATTCAGTCAGTCTGTCAGTCAGTCAGTCAGTCAGCCTTATTCAGTCTGTCTGTCAGTCATCCTTATTCAGTCAGTCTCTCAGTCAGTCAGTCGGTCAGTCCTGTCCAGTCAGTTAGTCAGTCAAGCAGTCAGTCAGGTAGTCAAGCAGTCAGTCAGTCAGTGTCAGTCAGTCATTTAGTCATTCAGTCAGTCAGTGAAATAGCCAGTCAGAGAGTCAAGCAGTCAGTCAGTCAGTCTCAGTCAGTCAGTTAGTCACTCAGTCAGTCAGTCAGTCAGTCAGTCCAGTCTCAGTCAGTCAGGCAGTTAGTCAGTCAGTCTCGGTCATTCAGTGAGTCAGTCAGTCAGTATCAGTCAGTCAGTGAGTCAGTCTGTCAGTCAGGCAGTATCAGTCAGGCAGTAAGACTCCGCTCGACAGAACTCCGATAGCCTAATGGCTAGACCGCTGGGCTTCCAAGCGAGTGGCCTGGGTTCGAGTCCCAGCCGGAGCGAATATCTTCAATGTATATATTTCTTTTCTAATTTGAAAATTCTTTTTTTTTTCAATTTCTTTCTTTGCAATTATTGATTATTTATGTAGGGAAGAAAATTCTGAGTCAGTTTAATTTTTCGACACGAAGATTTCAAAGTGTTTAAATAAACAATTACCAAGGTGCATTTCTTGTTTTTATTATATTTAAAACTCCCCCCGACAGAGCTCCCATAGACTAATGGCTAGAGTGTTAGGCTTCCAAGCGAGTGGCCCTGGGTTCGAGTCCCAGCCTGAACGAAAATCTTCAATGTATACTTTTAGTTTCTAATTTGAAATTTCTTCTTCTTTTTTTTTTAATTTTTCTCTTTTGCGAATATTGATTATTTATGTAGGGAGAAAAATTCTGAGTCAGTTTAATTATTCGACCTGTAAATTTCAAAGTGTTTGAATCAATAATTACCAAGGTGCATTTTTTGTTTTTATTATATTTAAGACTTCCATCGACAGAGCTTCGATAGCCTAATGGCTAGACCGTTGGGTTTCTAGCGCGTGGTACTGGGTTCGAGTCCCGGCCGGAAAGGAAATCTTAAATGCAAATATTTTTTTCTAATTTTATAATTCTTTTTTTTTTATTTTTCCCTTTTGCGAAGTCAGTCAGTCAGTCTGACAGTCAATCAGTCAAGCACTCAGTCATTCAGTCTCAGTCAGTCAGTCCAGTCAGTCAGTCACTCAGTCAGTCAGTTAGTCCTTCAGCCAGTCAGTCAAGCAGTCAGTCATTTAGTCTCAGTCAGTCAGTCATTCAGTCAGTCAGGCAGTCAGTCAGTCAGTCAGTCGGTCAGTCCTGTGCAGTCAGTTAGTCACTAAAGCAGTCAGTCAGTCTCAGTCAGTCAGTCAGTCCAGTCAAGTCTCAGTCAGTCAGTCAGTCAGTCTCGGTCAGTCAGTCAGTCAGTCATTCAGTCAGTCAGTCAGTCAGGCAGTCAGTCAGTCGGTCAGCCTTATTCAGTCAGTCAGTCAGTCAGTCAGTCAGCCTTATTCAGTCAGTTAGTCAGTCAAGCAGTCAGTCAGGTAGTCAAGCAGTCAGTCAGTCAGTGTCAGTCAGTCATTTAGTCATTCAGTCAGTCAGTGAAATAGCCAGTCAGAGAGTCAAGCAGTCAGTCAGTCAGTCTCAGTCAGTCAGTTAGTCAGTCAGTCAGTCAGTCAGTCAGTCAGTCCAGTCGCAGTCAGTCAGGCAGTTAGTCAGTCAGTCTCGGTCAGTCAGTGAGCCAGTCAGTCAGTATCAGTCAGGCAGTGAGTCAGTCTGTCAGTCAGGCAGTATCAGTCAGGCAGTAAGACTCCGCTCGACAGAACTCCGATAGCCTAATGGCTACACTGCTGGTCTTCCAAGCGAGTGGCCTGGGTTCGAGTCCCAGCCGGAGCGAATATCTTCAATGTATATATTTATTTTCTAATTTGAAAATTCTTTTTTTTTTCAATTTCTTTCCTTTGCAATTATTGATTATTTATGTAGGGAAGAAAATTCTGAGTCAGTTTAATTTTTCGACACGAAGATTTCAAAGTGTTTAAATAAACAATTACCAAGGTGCATTTTTTGTTTTTATTATATTTAAAACTCCCACCGACAGAGCTCCCATAGACTAATGGCTAGAGTGTTAGGCTTCCAAGCGAGTGGCCCTGGGTTCGAGTCCCAGCCTGAACGAAAATCTTCAATGTATACTTTTAGTTTCTAATTTGAAATTTCGTCTTCTTTTTTTTTAATTTTTCTCTTTTGCGAATATTGATTATTTATGTAGGGAGAAAAATTCTGAGTCAGTTTAATTATTCGACCTGTAAATTTCAAAGTGTTTGAATCAATAATTACCAAGGTGCATTTTTTGTTTTTATTATATTTAAGACTTCCATCGACAGAGCTCCGATAGCCTAATGGCTAGACCGTTGGGTTCCTAGCGCGTGGTACTGGGTTCGAGTCCCGGCCGGAAAGGAAATCTTAAATGCAAATATTTTTTTCTAATTTTATAATTCTTTTTTTTTTATTTTTCCCTTTTGCGAAGTCAGTCAGTCAGTCTGACAGTCAATCAGTCAAGCACTCAGTCATTCAGTCTCAGTCAGTCAGTCCAGTCAGTCAGTCACTCAGTCAGTCAGTTAGTCCTTCAGCCAGTCAGTCAAGCAGTCAGTCATTTAGTCTCAGTCAGTCAGTCATTCAGTCAGTCAGTCAGTCAGGCAGTCAGTCAGTCAGTCAGTCGGTCAGTCCTGTGCAGTCAGTTAGTCACTAAAGCAGTTAGTCAGTCAGTCAGTCAGTCAGTCCAGTCCAGTCTCAGTCAGTCAGTCTCGGTCAGTCAGTCAGTCAGTCATTCAGTCAGTCAGTCAGTCAGGCAGTCAGTCAGTCGGTCAGCCTTATTCAGTCAGTCTGTCAGTCAGTCAGTCGGTCAGTCCTGTCCAGTCAGTTAGTCAGTCAAGCAGTCAGTCAGGTAGTCAAGCAGTCAGTCAGTCAGTGTCAGTCAGTCATTTAGTCATTCAGTCAGTCAGTGAAATAGCCAGTCAGAGAGTCAAGGAGTCAGTCAGTCAGTCTCAGTCAGTCAGTTAGTCAGTCAGTCAGTCAGTCAGTCAGGCAGTCCAGTCTCAGTCAGTCAGGCAGTTAGTCAGTCAGTCTCGGTCAGTCAGTGAGTCAGTCAGTCAGTGAGTCTGTCAGTCACGCAGTATCAGTCAGGCAGTAAGACTCCGCTCGACAGAACTCCGATAGCCTAATGGCTAGACCGCTGGTCTTCCAAGCGAGTGGCCTGGGTTCGAGTCCCAGCCGGAGCGAATATCTTCAATGTATGTATTTCTTTTATAATTTGAAAATTCTTTTTTTTTTCAATTTCTTTCCTTTGCAATTATTGATTATTTATGTAGGGAAGAAAATTCTGAGTCAGTTTAATTTTTCGACTTATAAATTTCAAAGTGTTTAAATAAACAATTACCAAGGTGCATTTTTTGTTTTTATTATATTTAAAACTCCCACCGACAGCGCTCCCATAGACTAATGGCTAGAGTGTTAGGCTTCCAAGCGAGTGGCCCTGGGTTCGAGTCCCAGCCTGAACGAAAATCTTCAATGTATAGTTTTAGTTTCTAATTTGAAATTTCTTCTTTTTTTTTAATTTTTCTCTTTTGCGAATATTGATTATTTATGTAGGGAGAAAAATTCTGAGTCAGTTTAATTATTCGACCTGTAAATTTCAAAGTGTTTGAATCAATAATTACCAAGGTGCATTTTTTGTTTTTATTATATTTAAGACTTCCATCGACAGAGCTCCGATAGCTAATGGCTAGACCGTTGGGTTCCAAGCGCGTGGTACTGGGTTCGAGTCCCGGCCGGAAAGGAAATCTTAAGTGCAAATATTTTTTTCTAATTTTATAATTCTTTTTTTTTTCTTTTCCCTTTTGCGAAGTCAGTCAGTCAGTCTGACAGTCAATCAGTCAAGCACTCAGTCATTCAGTCTCAGTCAGTCAGTCCAGTCAGTCAGTCACTCAGTCAGTCAGTTAGTCCTTCAGCCAGTCAGTCAAGCAGTCAGTCATTTAGTCTCAGTCAGTCAGTCATTCAGTCAGTCAGTCAGTCAGGCAGTCAGTCAGTCAGTCAGTCGGTCAGTCCTGTGCAGTCAGTTAGTCACTAAAGCAGTCAGTCAGTCTCAGTCAGTCAGTCAGTCAGTCAGTCCAGTCTCAGTCAGTCAGTCAGTCAGTCTCGGCCAGTCAGTCAGTCAGTGATTCAGTCAGTCAGTCAGTCAGGCAGTCAGTCAGTCGGTCAGCCTTATTCAGTCAGTCTGTCAGTCAGTCAGCCTTATTCAGTCAGTCTTTCAGTCATCCTTATTCAGTCAGTCTGTCAGTCAGTCAGTCGGTCAGTCCTGTCCAGTCAGTTAGTCAGTCAAGCAGTCAGTCAGGTAGTCAAGCAGTCAGTCAGTCAGTGTCAGTCAGTCATTTAGTCATTCAGTCAGTCAGTGAAATGGCCAGTCAGAGAGTCAAGCAGTCAGTCAGTCAGTCTCAGTCAGTCAGTCAGTCAGTCAGTCCAGTCTCAGTCTTTCAGGCAGTTAGTCAGTCAGTCTTGGTCAGTCAGTGAGTCAGTCAGTCAGTATCAGTCAGTCAGTGAGTCAGTCTGTCAGTCAGGCAGTATCAGTCCGGCAGTAAAACTCCGCTCGACAGAACTCCGATAGCCTAATGGCTAGACCGCTGGTCTTCCAAGCGAGTGGCCTGGGTTCGAGTCCCAGCCGGAGCGAATATCTTCAATGTATATATTTCTTTTCTAATTTGAAAATTCTTTTTTTTTTCAATTTCTTTCCTTTGCAATTATTGATTATTTATGTAGGGAAGAAAATTCTGAGTCAGTTTAATTTTTCGACACGAAGATTTTTAAGTGTTTAAATAAACAATTACCATGGTGCATTTTTTGTTTTTATTATATTTAAAACTCCCACCGACAGAGCTCCCATAGACTAATGGCTAGAGTGTTAGGCTTCCAAGCGAGTGGCCCTGGGTTCGAGTCCCAGCCTGAACGAAAATCTTCAATGTATACTTTTAGTTTCTAATTTGAAATTTCTTCTTCTTTTTTTTTAATTTTTCTCTTTTGCGAATATTGATTATTTATGTAGGGAGTTTAATTATTCGACCTGTAAATTTCAAAGTGTTTGAATCAATAATTACCAAGGTGCATTTTTTGTTTTTATTATATTTAAGACTTCCATCGACAGAGCTCCGATAGCCTAATGGCTAGACCGTTGGGTTCCTAGCGCGTGGTACTGGGTTCGAGTCCCGGCCGGAAAGGAAATCTTAAATGCAAATATTGTTTTCTAATTTTATAATTCTTTTTTTTTTTATTTTTCCCTTTTGCGAAGTCAGTCAGTCAGTCTGACAGTCAATCAGTCAAGCACTCAGTCATTCAGTCTCAGTCAGTCAGTCCAGTCAGTCAGTCACTCAGTCAGTCAGTTAGTCCTTCAGCCAGTCAGTCAAGCAGTCAGTCATTTAGTCTCAGTCAGTCAGTCATTCAGTCAGTCAGTCAGTCAGGCAGTCAGTCAGTCAGTCAGTCGGTCAGTCCTGTGCAGTCAGTTAGTCACTAAAGCAGTTAGTCAGTCAGTCAGTCAGTCAGTCCAGTCCAGTCTCAGTCAGTCAGTCAGTCAGTCTCGGTCAGTCAGTCAGTCAGTCATTCAGTCAGTCAGTCAGTCAGGCAGTCAGTCAGTCGGTCAGCCTTATTCAGTCAGTCTGTCAGTCAGTCAGTCAGTCAGCCTTATTCAGTCAGTCTGTCAGTCATCCTTATTCAGTCAGTCTGTCAGTCAGTCAGTCGGTCAGTCCTGTCCAGTCAGTTAGTCAGTCAAGCAGTCAGTCAGGTAGTCAAGCAGTCAGTCAGTCAGTGTCAGTCAGTCATTTAGTCATTCAGTCAGTCAGTGAAATGGCCAGTCAGAGAGTCAAGCAGTCAGTCAGTTAGTCTCAGTCAGTCAGTCAGTCAGTCAGTCCAGTCTCAGTCAGTCAGGCAGTTAGTCAGTCAGTCTCGGTCAGTCAGTGAGTCAGTCAGTCAGTATCAGTCAGTCAGTGAGTCAGTCTGTCAGTCAGGCAGTATCAGTCAGGGTGTAAGACTCCGCTCGACAGAACTCCGATAGCCTAATGGCTAGACCGCTGGTCTTCCAAGCGAGTGGCCTGGGTTCGAGTCCCAGCCGGAGCGAATATCTTCAATGTATCTATTTCTTTTCTAATTTGAAAATTCTTTTTTTTTCAATTTCTTTCCTTTGCAATTATTGATTATTTATGTAGGGAAGAAAATTCTGAGTCAGTTTAATTTTTCGACCTGTAAATTTCAAAGTGTTTAAATAAACAATTACCAAGGTGCATTTTTTGTTTTTATTATATTTAAAACTCCCACCGACAGAGCTCCCATAGACTAATGGCTAGAGTGTTAGGCTTCCAAGCGAGTGGCCCTGGGTTCGAGTCCCAGCCTGAACGAAAATCTTCAATGTATACTTTTAGTTTCTAATTTGAAATTTCTTCTTCTTTTTTTTTAATTTTTCTCTTTTGCGAATATTGATTATTTATGTAGGGAGTTTAATTATTCGACCTGTAAATTTCAAAGTGTTTGAATCAGTAATTACCAAGGTGCATTTTTTGTTTTTATTATATTTAAGACTTCCATCGACAGAGCTCCGATAGCCTAATGGCTGGACCGTTGGGTTCCTAGCGCGTGGTACTGGGTTCGAGTCCCGGCCGGAAAGGAAATCTTAAATGCAAATATTTTTTTCTAATTTTATAATTCTTTTTTTTTTATTTTTCCCTTTTGCGAAGTCAGTCAGTCAGTCTGACAGTCAATCAGTCAAGCACTCAGTCATTCAGTCTCAGTCAGTCAGTCCAGTCAGTCAGTCACTCAGTCAGTCAGTTAGTCCTTCAGCCAGTCAGTCAAGCAGTCAGTCATTTAGTCTCAGTCAGTCAGTCATTCAGTCAGTCAGTCAGTCAGTCAGTCAGTCAGTCGGTCAGTCCTGTGCAGTCAGTTAGTCACTAAAGCAGTCAGTCAGTCTCAGTCAGTCAGTCAGTCAGTCAGTCCAGTCCAGTCTCAGTCAGTCAGTCAGTCAGTCAGTCTCGGTCAGTCAGTCAGTCAGTCATTCAGTCAGTCAGTCAGTCAGGCAGTCAGTCAGTCTGTCAGTCAGTCAGTCAGTCAGCCTTATTCAGTCAGTCAGTCAGTCAGCCTTATTCAGTCAGTCTGTCAGTCATCCTTATTCAGTCAGTCTGTCAGTCAGTCAGTCGGTCAGTCCTGTCCAGTCAGTTAGTCAGTCAAGCAGTCAGTCAGGTAGTCAAGCAGTCAGTCAGTCAGTGTCAGTCAGTCATTTAGTCATTCAGTCAGTCAGTGAAATAGCCAGTCAGAGAGTCAAGCAGTCAGTCAGTCAGTCAGTCAGTCAGTCAGGCAGTCAGTCAGTCGGTCAGCCTTATTCAGTCAGTCTGTCAGTCAGTCAGTCAGTCAGCCTTATTCAGTCAGTCTGTCAGTCATCCTTATTCAGTCAGTCTGTCAGTCAGTCAGTCGGTCAGTCCTGTCCAGTCAGTTAGTCAGTCAAGCAGTCAGTCAGGTAGTCAAGCAGTCAGTCAGTCAGTGTCAGTCAGTCATTTATTCATTCAGTCAGTCAGTGAAATAGCCAGTCAGAGAGTCAAGCAGTCAGTCAGTCAGTCTCAGTCAGTCAGTTAGTCAGTCAGTCAGTCAGTCAGGCAGTCCAGTCTCAGTCAGTCAGGCAGTTAGTCAGTCAGTCTCGGTCAGTCAGTGAGTCAGTCAGTCAGTATCAGTCAGTCAGTGAGTCAGTCTGTCAGTCACGCAGTATCAGTCAGGCAGTAAGACTCCGCGCGACAGAACTCCGATAGCCTAATGGCTAGACCGCTGGTCTTCCAAGCGAGTGGCCTGGGTTCGAGTCCCAGCCGGAGCGAATATCTTCAATGTATATATTTCTTTTCTAATTTGAAAATTCTTTTTTTTTTCAATTTCTTTCCTTTGCAATTATTGATTATTTATGTAGGGAAGAAAATTCTGAGTCAGTTTAATTATTCGACCTGTAAATTTCAAAGTGTTTGAATCAATAATTACCAAGGTGCATTTTTTGTTTTTATTATATTTAAGACTTCCATCGACAGAGCTCCGATAGCCTAATGGCTAGACCGTTGGGTTCCAAGCGCGTGGTACTGGGTTCGAGTCCCGGCCGGAACGAAAATCTTCCATGTATATATTTCTCTTCTAATTTGAAGATTCTTTTTTTTTTCAATTTCTTTCCTTTGCAATTATTGATTATTTATGTAGGGAAGAAAATTCTGAGTCAGTTTAATTATTCGACCTGTAAATTTCAAAGTGTTTGAATCAATAATTACCAAGGTGCATTTTTTGTTTTTATTATATTTAAGACTTCCATCGACAGAGCTCCGATAGCCTAATGGCTAGAGTGTTAGGCTTCCAAGCGAGTGGCCCTGGGTTCGAGTCCCAGCCTGAACGAAAATCTTCAATGTATAGTTTTAGTTTCTAATTTGAAATTTCTTCTTTTTTTTTTAATTTTTCTCTTTTGCGAATATTGATTATTTATGTAGGGAGAAAAATTCTGAGTCAGTTTAATTATTCGACCTGTAAATTTCAAAGTGTTTGAATCAATAATTACCAAGGTGCATTTTTTGTTTTTATTATATTTAAGACTTCCATCGACAGAGCTCCGATAGCCTAATGGCTAGACCGTTGGGTTCCAAGCGCGTATTACTGGGTTCGAGTCCCGGCCGGAAAGGAAATCTTAAGTGCAAATATTTTTTTCTAATTTTATAATTCTTTTTTTTTTATTTTTCCCTTTTGCGAAGTCAGTCAGTCAGTCTGACAGTCAATCAGTCAAGCACTCAGTCACTCAGTCTCAGTCAGTCAGTCCAGTCAGTCAGTCACTCAGTCAGTCAGTTAGTCCTTCAGCCAGTCAGTCAAGCAGTCAGTCATTTAGTCTCAGTCAGTCAGTCATTCAGTCAGTCAGGCAGTCAGTCAGTCAGTCAGTCGGTCAGTCCTGTGCAGTCAGTTAGTCACTAAAGCAGTCAGTCAGTCTCAGTCAGTCAGTCAGTCAGTCAGTCCAGTCCAGTCTCAGTCAGTCAGTCAGTCAGTCTCGGTCAGTCAGTCAGTCAGTGATTCAGTCAGTCAGTCAGTCAGGCAGTCAGTCAGTCGGTCAGCCTTATTCAGTCAGTCTGTCAGTCAGTCAGTCAGTCAGCCTTATTCAGTCAGTCTTTCAGTCATCCTTATTCAGTCAGTCTGTCAGTCAGTCAGTCGGTTAGTCCTGTCCAGTCAGTTAGTCAGTCAAGCAGTCAGTCAGGTAGTCAAGCAGTCAGTCAGTCAGTGTCAGTCAGTCATTTAGTCATTCAGTCAGTCAGTGAAATGGCCAGTCAGAGAGTCAAGCAGTCAGTCAGTCAGTCTCAGTCAGTCAGTCAGTCAGTCAGTCCAGTCTCAGTCAGTCAGGCAGTTAGTCAGTCAGTCTCGGTCAGTCAGTGAGTCAGTCAGTCAGTATCAGTCAGTCAGTGAGTCAGTCTGTCAGTCAGGCAGTATCAGTCAGGGTGTAAGACTCCGCTCGACAGAACTCCGATAGCCTAATGGCTAGACCGCTGGTCTTCCAAGCGAGTGGCCTGGGTTCGAGTCCCAGCCGGAGCGAATATCTTCAATGTATCTATTTCTTTTCTAATTTGAAAATTCTTTTTTTTTCAATTTCTTTCCTTTACAATTATTGATTATTTATGTAGGGAAGAAAATTCTGAGTCAGTTTAATTTTTCGACACGAAGATTTCAAAGTGTTTAAATAAACAATTACCAAGGTGCATTTTTTGTTTTTATTATATTTAAAATTCCCACCGACAGAGCTCCCATAGACTAATGGCTAGAGTGTTAGGCTTCTAAGCGAGTGGCCCTGGGTTCGAGTCCCAGCCTGAACGAAAATCTTCAGTGTATACTTTTAGTTTCTAATTTGAAATTTCTTCTTCTTTTTTTTTAATTTTTCTCTTTTGCGAATATTGATTATTTATGTAGGGAGAAAAATTCTGAGTCAGTTCAATTATTCGACCTGTAAATTTCAAAGTGTTTGAATCAATAATTACCAAGGTGCATTTTTTGTTTTTATTATATTTAAGACTTCCATCGACAGAGCTCCGATAGCCTAATGGCTAGACCGTTGGGTTCCTAGCGCGTGGTACTGGGTTCGAGTCCCGGCCGGAAAGGAAATCTTAAATGCAAATATTTTTTTCTAATTTTATAATTCTTTTTTTTTATTTTTCCCTTTTGCGAAGTCAGTCAGTCAGTCTGACAGTCAATCAGTCAAGCACTCAGTCATTCAGTCTCAGTCAGTCAGTCCAGTCAGTCAGTCACTCAGTCAGTCAGTTAGTCCTTCAGCCAGTCAGTCAAGCAGTCAGTCATTTAGTCTCAGTCAGTCAGTCATTCAGTCAGTCAGTCAGTCAGTCAGTCAGTCAGTCGGTCAGTCCTGTGCAGTCAGTTAGTCACTAAAGCAGTCAGTCAGTCTCAGTCAGTCAGTCAGTCAGTCAGTCCAGTCCAGTCTCAGTCAGTCAGTCAGTCAGTCAGTCTCGGTCAGTCAGTCAGTCAGTCATTCAGTCAGTCAGTCAGTCAGGCAGTCAGTCAGTCTGTCAGTCAGTCAGTCAGTCAGCCTTATTCAGTCAGTCAGCCTTACTCAGTCAGTCAGTCAGTCAGCCTTATTCAGTCAGTCTGTCAGTCATCCTTATTCAGTCAGTCTGTCAGTCAGTCAGTCGGTCAGTCCTGTCCAGTCAGTTAGTCAGTCAAGCAGTCAGTCAGGTAGTCAAGCAGTCAGTCAGTCAGTGTCAGTCAGTCATTTAGTCATTCAGTCAGTCAGTGAAATAGCCAGTCAGAGAGTCAAGCAGTCAGTCAGTCAGTCTCAGTCAGTCAGTTAGTCAGTCAGTCAGTCAGTCAGTCCAGTCTCAGTCAGTCAGGCAGTTAGTCAGTCAGTCTCGGTCAGTCAGTGAGTCAGTCAGTCAGTATCAGTCAGTCAGTGAGTCAGTCTGTCAGTCAGGCAGTATCAGTCAGGCAATAAGACTCCGCTCGACAGAACTCCGATAGCCTAATGGCTAGACCGCTGGTCTTCCAAGCAAGTGGCCTCGGTTCGAGTCCCAGCCTGAGCGAATATCTTCAATGTATATATTTCTTTTCTAATTTGAAAATTCTTTTTTTTTCAATTTCTTTCCTTTGCAATTATTGATTATTTATGTAGGGAAGAAAATTCTGAGTCAGTTTAATTTTTCGACACGAAGATTTCAAAGTGTTTAAATAAACAATTACCAAGGTACATTTTTTGTTTTTATTATATTTAAAACTCCCACCAACAGAGCTCCCATAGACTAATGGCTAGAGTGTTAGGCTTCCAAGCGAGTGGCCCTGGGTTCGAGTCCCAGCCTGAACGAAAATCTTCAATGTATACTTTTAGTTTCTAATTTGAAATTTCTTCTTTTTTTTTAATTTTTCTCTTTTGCGAATATTGATTATTTATGTAGGGAGAAAAATTCTGAGTCAGTTTAATTATTCGACATGTAAATTTCAAAGTGTTTGAATCAATAATTACCAAGGTGCATTTTTTGTTTTTATTATATTTAAGACTTCCATCGACAGAGCTCCGATAGCCTAATGGCTAGACCGTTGGGTTCCTAGCGCGTGGTACTGGGTTCGAGTCCCGGCCGGAAAGGAAATCTTAAATGCAAATATTTTTTTCTAATTTTATAATTATTTTTTTTTTATTTTTCCCTTTTGCGAAGTCAGTCAGTCAGTCTGACAGTCAATCAGTCAAGCGCTCAGTCATTCAGTCTCAGTCAGTCAGTCCAGTCAGTCAGTCACTCAGTCAGTCAGTTAGTCCTTCAGCCAGTCAGTCAAGCAGTCAGTCATTTAGTCTCAGTCAGTCAGTCATTCATTCAGTCAGTCAGTCAGGCAGTCAGTCAGTCAGTCAGTCGGTCAGTCCTGTGCAGTCAGTTAGTCACTAAAGCAGTCAGTCAGTCTCAGTCAGTCAGTCAGTCAGTCAGTCAGTCAGTCTCGGTCAGTCAGTCAGTCAGTCTCGGTCAGTCAGTCAGTCAGTCATTCAGTCAGTCAGTCAGTCAGGCAGTCAGTCAGTCGGTCAGCCTTATTCAGTCAGTCTGTCAGTCAGTCAGTCAGTCAGCCTTATTCAGTCAGTCTGTCAGTCAGTCAGTCAGTCAGCCTTATTCAGTCAGTCTGTCAGTCATCCTTATTCAGTCAGTCTGTCAGTCAGTCAGTCGGTCAGTCCTGTCCAGTCAGTTAGTCAGTCAAGCAGTCAGTCAGGTAGTCAAGCAGTCAGTCAGTCAGTGTCAGTCAGTCATTTAGTCATTCAGTCAGTCAGTGAAATAGCCAGTCAGAGAGTCAAGCAGTCAGTCAGTCAGTCTCAGTCAGTCAGTTAGTCAGTCAGTCAGTCAGTCAGTCAGTCAGTCCAGTCTCAGTCAGTCAGGCAGTTAGTCAGTCAGTCTCGGTCAGTCAGTGAGTCAGTCAGTCAGTATCAGTCAGTCAGTGAGTCAGTCTGTCAGTCAGGCAGTATCAGTCAGGCAGTAAGACTCCGCTCGACAGAACTCCGATAGCCTAATGGCTAGACCGCTGGTCTTCCAAGCGAGTGGCCTGGGTTCGAGTCCCAGCCGGAGCGAATATCTTCAATGTATATATTTCTTTTCTAATTTGAAAATTCTTTTTTTTTTCAATTTCTTTCCTTTGCAATTATTGATTATTTATGTAGGGAAGAAAATTCTGAGTCAGTTTAATTTTTCGACACGAAGATTTCAAAGTGTTTAAATAAACAATTACCAAGGTGCATTTTTTGTTTTTATTATATTTAAGACTTCCATCGACAGAGCTCCGATAGCCTAATGGCTAGACCGTTGGGTTCCTAGCGCGTGGTACTGGGTTCGAGTCCCGGCCGGAAAGGAAATCTTAAATGCAAGTATTTTTTTTTCTAATTTTATAATTCTTTTTTTTTTTATTTTTCCCTTTTGCGAAGTCAGTCAGTCAGTCTGACAGTCAATCAGTCAAGCACTCAGTCATTCAGTCTCAGTCAGTCAGTCCAGTCAGTCAGTCACTCAGTCAGTCAGTTAGTCCTTCAGCCATTCAGTCAAGCAGTCAGTCATTTAGTCTCAGTCAGTCAGTCATTCAGTCAGTCAGTCATTCAGTCAGTCAGTCAGTCGGTCAGTCCTGTGCAGTCAGTTAGTCACTAAAGCAGTCAGTCAGTCTCAGTCAGTCAGTCAGTCAGTCAGTCCAGTCCAGTCTCAGTCAGTCAGTCAGTCAGTCTCGGTCAGTCAGTCAGTCAGTCATTCAGTCAGTCAGTCAGTCAGGCAGTCAGTCAGTCGGTCAGCCTTATTCAGTCAGTCTGTCAGTCAGTCAGTCAGCCTTATTCAGTCAGTCTGTCAGTCAGTCAGTCGGTCAGTCCTGTCCAGTCAGTTAGTCAATCAAGCAGTCAGTCAGGTAGTCAAGCAGTCAGTCAGTCAGTGTCAGTCAGTCATTTAGTCATTCAGTCAGTCAGTGAAATTGCCAGTCAGAGAGTCAAGCAGTCAATCAGTCAGTCTCAGTCAGTCAGTTAGTCAGTCAGTCAGTCAGTAAGTCAGTCAGTCCAGTCTCAGTCAGTCAGGCAGTTAGTCAGTCAGTCTCGGTCAGTCAGTGAGTCAGTCAGTCAGTATCAGTCAGTCAGTGAGTCAGTCTGTCAGTCAGGCAGTATCAGTCAGGCAGTAAGACTCCGCTCGACAGAACTCCGATAGCCTAATGGCTAGACCGCTGGTCTTCCAAGCGAGTGGCCTGGGTTCGAGTCCCAGCCGGAGCGAATATCTTCAATGTATATATTTCTTTTCTAATTTGAAAATTCTTTTTTTTTTCAATTTCTTTCCTTTGCAATTATTGATTATTTATGTAGGGAAGAAAATTCTGAGTCAGTTTAATTTTTCGACACGAAGATTTCAAAGTGTTTAAATAAACAATTACCAAGGTGCATTTTTTGTTTTTATTATATTTAAAATTCCCACCGACAGAGCTCCCATAGTCTAATGGCTAGAGTGTTAGGCTTCCAAGCGAGTGGCCCTGGGTTCGAGTCCCAGCCTGAACGAAAATCTTCAATGTATACTTTTAGTTTCTAATTTGAAATTTCTTCTTCTTTTTTTTTAATTTTTCTCTTTTGCGAATATTGATTATTTATGTAGGGAGAAAAATTCTGAGTCAGTTTAATTATTCGACCTGTAAATTTCAAAGTGTTTGAATCAATAATTACCAAGGTGCATTTTTAGTTTTTATTAAATTTAAGACTTCCATCGACAGAGCTCCGATAGCCTAATGGCTAGACCGTTGGGTTCCAAGCGCGTGGTACTGGGTTCGAGTCCCGGCCGGAACGAAAATCTTCCATGTATATATTTCTCTTCTAATTTGAAGATTCTTTTTTTTTTCAATTTCTTTCTTTTGCAAATATGGATTATTTATGTACGGAAGAAAATTCTGAGTCAGTTTAATCATTCGACCTTTAGATTTCAAAGATTTTAGATCAATAATTACTAAGGTGCATTTTTTGTTTTTATTATAATTAAGACACCGATCAACAGAGATCCGATAGTATATTGGCGAGAGCGTTGGGCTTCCATAAGTGTCGCCCTGGGTTCAAATCCCAGCCGGAAAGGAAATCTTAAATGCAAATATTTTTTTCCAATTTTATAATTCTTTTTTTTTTATTTTTCCCTTTTGCGAAGTCAGTCAGTCAGTCTGACAGTCAATCAGTCAAGCACTCAGTCATTCAGTCTCAGTCAGTCAGTCCAGTCAGTCAGTCACTCAGTCAGTCAGTTAGTCCTTCAGCCAGTCAGTCAAGCAGTCAGTCATTTAGTCTCAGTCAGTCAGGCAGTCAGTCAGTCAGTCAGTCGGTCAGTCCTGTGCAGTCAGTTAGTCACTAAAGCAGTCAGTCGGTCAGTCCTGTGCAGTCAGTTAGTCACTAAAGCAGTCAGTCAGTCTCAGTCAGTCAGTCAGTCAGTCAGTCCAGTCCAGTCTCAGTCAGTCAGTCAGTCAGTCTCGGTCAGTCAGTCAGTCAGTCATTCAGTCAGTCAGTCAGTCAGGCAGTCAGTCAGTCGGTCAGCCTTATTCAGTCAGTCTGTCAGTCAGTCAGTCAGTCAGCCTTATTCAGTCAGTCTGTCAGTCATCCTTATTCAGTCAGTCTGTCAGTCAGTCAGTCGGTCAGTCCTGTCCAGTCAGTTAGTCAGTCAAGCAGTCAGTCAGGTAGTCAAGCAGTCAGTCAGTCAGTGTCAGTCAGTCATTTAGTCATTCAGTCAGTCAGTGAAATAGCCAGTCAGAGAGTCAAGCAGTCAGTCAGTCAGTCTCAGTCAGTCAGTTAGTCAGTCAGTCAGTCAGTCCAGTCTCAGTCAGTCAGGCAGTTAGTCAGTCAGTCTCGGTCAGTCAGTGAGTCAGTCCAGTCTCAGTCAGTCAGTCAGTGAGTCAGTCTGTCAGTCAGGCAGTA
Organism: Uloborus diversus; assembly: GCF_026930045.1. Taxonomy (NCBI): domain Eukaryota; kingdom Metazoa; phylum Arthropoda; class Arachnida; order Araneae; family Uloboridae; genus Uloborus; species Uloborus diversus. The sequence continues at coordinate 190,832 of NW_026558483.1, read as the reverse complement.
TCAGTCAGGCAGTAAGACTCCGCGCGACAGAACTCCGATAGCCTAATGGCTAGACCGCTGGTCTTCCAAGCGAGTGGCCTGGGTTCGAGTCCCAGCCGGAGCGAATATCTTCAATGTATATATTTCTTTTCTAATTTGAAAATTCTTTTTTTTTTCAATTTCTTTCCTTTGAAATTATTATTGATTATTTATGTAGGGAGAAAAATTCTGAGTCAGTTTAATTATTCGACCTGTAAATTTCAAAGTGTTTGAATCAATAATTACCAAGGTGCATTTTTAGTTTTTATTATATTTAAGACTTCCATCGACAGAGCTCCGATAGCCTAATGGCTAGACCGTTGGGTTCCAAGCGCGTGGTACTGGGTTCGAGTCCCGGCCGGAACGAAAATCTTCCATGTATATATTTCTCTTCTAATTTGAAGATTTTTTTTTTTTTCAATTTCTTTCTTTTGCAAATATGGATTATTTATGTACGGAAGAAACTTCTGAGTCAGTTTAATCATTCGACCTTTAGATTTCAAAAAATTTAGATCAATAATTACTAAGGTGCATTTTTTGTTTTTATTATAATTAAGACATCGATCAACAGAGATCCGATAGTATATTGGCGAGAGCGTTGGGCTTCCATGAGTGTCGCCCTGGGTTCAAATCCCAGCCGGAAAGGAAATCTTAAATGCAAATATTTTTTTCTAATTTTATAATTCTTTTTTTTTTATTTTTCCCTTTTGCGAAGTCAGTCAGTCAGTCTGACAGTCAATCAGTCAAGCACTCAGTCATTCAGTCTCAGTCAGTCAGTCCAGTCAGTCAGTCACTCAGTCAGTCAGTTAGTCCTTCAGCCAGTCAGTCAAGCAGTCAGTCATTTAGTCTCAGTCAGTCAGTCATTCAGTCAGTCAGTCAGTCAGGCAGTCAGTCAGTCAGTCAGTCGGTCAGTCCTGTGCAGTCAGTTAGTCACTAAAGCAGTCAGTCAGTCTCAGTCAGTCAGTCTCAGTCAGTCAGTCCAGTCCAGTCTCAGTCAGTCAGTCAGTCAGTCTCGGTCAGTCAGTCAGTCAGTCATTCAGTCAGTCAGGCAGTCAGTCAGTCGGTCAGCCTTATTCAGTCAGTCAGTCAGTCAGCCTTATTCAGTCAGTCTGTCAGTCATCCTTATTCAGTCAGTCAGTCAGTCAGCCTTATTCAGTCAGTCTGTCAGTCATCCTTATTCAGTCAGTCTGTCAGTCAGTCAGTCGGTCAGTCCTGTCCAGTCAGTTAGTCAGTCAAGCAGTCAGTCAGGTAGTCAAGCAGTCAGTCAATCAGTGTCAGTCAGTCATTTAGTCCTTCAGTCAGTCAGTGAAATAGCCAGTCAGAGAGACAAGCAGTCAGTCAGTCTCAGTCAGTCAGTTAGTCAGTCAGTCAGTCAGTCAGTCAGTCCAGTCTCAGTCAGTCAGGCAGTTAGTCAGTCAGTCTCGGTCAGTCAGTGAGTCAGTCCAGTCTCAGTCAGTCAGTCAGTGAGTCAGCCTGTCAGTCAGGCAGTATCAGTCAGGCAGTAAGACTCCGCTCGACAGAACTCCGATAGCCTAATGGCTAGACCGCTGGTCTTCCAAGCGAGTGGCCTGGGTTCGAGTCCCAGCCGGAGCGAATATCTTCAATGTATATATTTCTTTTCTAATTTGAAAATTCTTTTTTTTTTCAATTTCTTTCCTTTGCAATTATTGATTATTTATGTAGGGAAGAAAATTCTGAGTCAGTTTAATTTTTCGACACGAAGATTTCAAAGTGTTTAAATAAACAATTACCAAGGTGCATTTTTTGTTTTAATTATATTTAAAACTCCCACCGACAGAGCTCCCATAGACTAATGGCTAGAGTGTTAGGCTTCCAAGCGAGTGGCCCTGGGTTCGAGTCCCAGCCTGAACGAAAATCTTCAATGTATACTTTTAGTTTCTAATTTGAAATTTCTTCTTCTTTTTTTTTTAATTTTTCTCTTTTGCGAATATTGATTATTTATGTAGGGAGAAAAATTCTGAGTCAGTTTAATTATTCGACCTGTAAATTTCAAAGTGTTTGAATCAATAATTACCAAGGTGCATTTTTAGTTTTTATTATATTTAAGACTTCCATCGACAGAGCTCCGATAGCCTAATGGCTAGACCGTTGGGTTCCAAGCGCGTGGTACTGGGTTCGAGTCCCGGCCGGAACGAAAATCTTCCATGTATATATTTCTCTTCTAATTTGAAGATTTTTTTTTTTTTCAATTTCTTTCTTTTGCAAATATGGATTATTTATGTACGGAAGAAACTTCTGAGTCAGTTTAATCATTCGACCTTTAGATTTCAAAAATTTTAGATCAATAATTACTAAGGTGCATTTTTTGTTTTTATTATAATTAAGACATCGATCAACAGAGATCCGATAGTATATTGGCGAGAGCGTTGGGCTTCCATGAGTGTCGCCCTGGGTTCAAATCCCAGCCGGAAAGGAAATCTTAAATGCAAATATTTTTTTCTAATTTTATAATTCTTTTTTTTTTATTTTTCCCTTTTGCGAAGTCAGTCAGTCAGTCTGACAGTCAATCAGTCAAGCACTCAGTCATTCAGTCTCAGTCAGTCAGTCCAGTCAGTCAGTCACTCAGTCAGTCAGTTAGTCCTTCAGCCAGTCAGTCAAGCAGTCAGTCATTTAGTCTCAGTCAGTCAGTCATTCAGTCAGTCAGTCAGTCAGGCAGTCAGTCAGTCAGTCAGTCGGTCAGTCCTGTGCAGTCAGTTAGTCACTAAAGCAGTCAGTCAGTCTCAGTCAGTCAGTCTCAGTCAGTCAGTCCAGTCCAGTCTCAGTCAGTCAGTCAGTCAGTCTCGGTCAGTCAGTCAGTCAGTCATTCAGTCAGTCAGGCAGTCAGTCAGTCGGTCAGCCTTATTCAGTCAGTCAGTCAGTCAGCCTTATTCAGTCAGTCTGTCAGTCATCCTTATTCAGTCAGTCAGTCAGTCAGCCTTATTCAGTCAGTCTGTCAGTCATCCTTATTCAGTCAGTCTGTCAGTCAGTCAGTCGGTCAGTCCTGTCCAGTCAGTTAGTCAGTCAAGCAGTCAGTCAGGTAGTCAAGCAGTCAGTCAATCAGTGTCAGTCAGTCATTTAGTCCTTCAGTCAGTCAGTGAAATAGCCAGTCAGAGAGACAAGCAGTCAGTCAGTCTCAGTCAGTCAGTTAGTCAGTCAGTCAGTCAGTCAGTCAGTCCAGTCTCAGTCAGTCAGGCAGTTAGTCAGTCAGTCTCGGTCAGTCAGTGAGTCAGTCCAGTCTCAGTCAGTCAGTCAGTGAGTCAGCCTGTCAGTCAGGCAGTATCAGTCAGGCAGTAAGACTCCGCTCGACAGAACTCCGATAGCCTAATGGCTAGACCGCTGGTCTTCCAAGCGAGTGGCCTGGGTTCGAGTCCCAGCCGGAGCGAATATCTTCAATGTATATATTTCTTTTCTAATTTGAAAATTCTTTTTTTTTTCAATTTCTTTCCTTTGCAATTATTGATTATTTATGTAGGGAAGAAAATTCTGAGTCAGTTTAATTTTTCGACACGAAGATTTCAAAGTGTTTAAATAAACAATTACCAAGGTGCATTTTTTGTTTTAATTATATTTAAAACTCCCACCGACAGAGCTCCCATAGACTAATGGCTAGAGTGTTAGGCTTCCAAGCGAGTGGCCCTGGGTTCGAGTCCCAGCCTGAACGAAAATCTTCAATGTATACTTTTAGTTTCTAATTTGAAATTTCTTCTTCTTTTTTTTTTAATTTTTCTCTTTTGCGAATATTGATTATTTATGTAGGGAGAAAAATTCTGAGTCAGTTTAATTATTCGACCTGTAAATTTCAAAGTGTTTGAATCAATAATTACCAAGGTGCATTTTTTGTTTTTATTATATTTAAGACTTCCATCGACAGAGCTCCGATAGCCTAATGGCTAGACCGTTGGGTTCCTAGCACGTGGTACTGGGTTCGAGTCCCGGCCGGAAAGGAAATTTTAAATGCAAATATTTTTTTCAAATTTTAAAATTCTTTTTTTTTTATTTTTCCCTTTTGCGAAGTCAGTCAGTCAGTCTGACAGTCAATCAGTCAAGCACTCAGTCATTCAGTCTCAGTCAGTCAGTCCAGTCAGTCAGTCACTCAGTCAGTCAGTTAGTCCTTCAGCCAGTCAGTCAAGCAGTCAGTCATTTAGTCTCAGTCAGTCAGTCATTCAGTCAGTCAGTCAGTCAGTCAGGCAGTCAGTCAGTCAGTCAGTCGGTCAGTCCTGTGCAGTCAGTTAGTCATTAAAGCAGTCAGTCAGTCTCAGTCAGTCAGTCAGTCAGTCAGCCTTATTCAGTCAGTCTGTCAGTCATCCTTATTCAGTCAGTCTGTCAGTCAGTCAGTCGGTCAGTCCTGTCAAGTCAGTTAGTCAGTCAAGCAGTCAGTCAGGTAGTCAAGCAGTCAGTCAGTCATTGTCAGTCAGTCATTTAGTCATTCAGTCAGTCAGTGAAATAGCCAGTCAGAGAGTCAAGCAGTCAGTCAGTCAGTCTCAGTCAGTCAGTCAGTCTCAGTCAGTCAGTTAGTCAGTCAGTCAGTCAGTCAGTCAGTCAGTCCAGTCTCAGTCAGTCAGGCAGTCAGTCAGTCCAGTCTCAGTCAGTCAGGCAGTTAGTCAGTCAGTCTCGGTCAGTCAGTGAGTCAGTCAGTCAGTATCAGTCAGTCAGTGAGTCAGTCTGTCAGTCAGGCAGTATCAGTCAGGCAATAAGACTCCGCTCGACAGAACTCCGATAGCCTAATGGCTAGACCGCTATTCTTCCAAGCAAGTGGCCTCGGTTCGAGTCCCAGCCTGAGCGAATATCTTCAATGTGTATATTTCTTTTCTAATTTGAAAATTCTTTTTTTTTTCAATTTCTTTCCTTTGCAATTATTGATTATTTATGTAGGGAAGAAAATTCTGAGTCAGTTTAATTTTTCGACACGAAGATTTCAAAGTGTTTAAATAAACAATTACCAAGGTACATTTTTTGTTTTTATTATGTTTAAAACTCCCACCAACAGAGCTCCCATAGACTAATGGCTAGAGTGTTAGGCTTCCAAGCGAGTGGCCCTGGGTTCGAGTCCCAGCCTGAACGAAAATCTTCAATGTATACTTTTAGTTTCTAATTTGAAATTTCTTCTTTTTTTTTAATTTTTCTCTTTTGCGAATATTGATTATTTATGTAGGGAGAAAAATTCTGAGTCAGTTTAATTATTCGACATGTAAATTTCAAAGTGTTTGAATCAATAATTACCAAGGTGCATTTTTTGTTTTTATTATATTTAAGACTTCCATCGACAGAGCTCCGATAGCCTAATGGCTAGACCGTTGGGTTCCTAGCGCGTGGTACTGGGTTCGAGTCCCGGCCGGAAAGGAAATCTTAAATGCAAATATTTTTTTCTAATTTTATAATTCTTTTTTTTTTATTTTTCCCTTTTGCGAAGTCAGTCAGTCAGTCTGACAGTCAATCAGTCAAGCGCTCAGTCATTCAGTCTCAGTCAGTCAGTCCAGTCAGTCAGTCACTCAGTCAGTCAGTTAGTCCTTCAGCCAGTCAGTCAAGCAGTCAGTCATTTAGTCTCAGTCAGTCAGTCATTCATTCAGTCAGTCAGTCAGGCAGTCAGTCAGTCAGTCAGTCGGTCAGTCAGTCTCGGTCAGTCAGTCAGTCAGTCTCGGTCAGTCAGTCAGTCAGTCATTCAGTCAGTCAGTCAGTCAGGCAGTCAGTCAGTCGGTCAGCCTTATTCAGTCAGTTTGTCAGTCAGTCAGTCAGTCAGCCTTATTCAGTCAGTCTGTCAGTCAGTCAGTCAGTCAGTCTCGGTCAGTCAGTCAGTCAGTCTCGGTCAGTCAGTCAGTCAGTCATTCAGTCAGTCAGTCAGTCAGGCAGTCAGTCAGTCGGTCAGCCTTATTCAGTCAGTCTGTCAGTCAGTCAGTCAGTCAGCCTTATTCAGTCAGTCTGTCAGTCAGTCAGTCAGTCAGCCTTATTCAGTCAGTCTGTCAGTCAGTCAGTCGGTCAGTCCTGTCCAGTCAGTTAGTCAGTCAAGCAGTCAGTCAGGTAGTCAAGCAGTCAGTCAGTCAGTGTCAGTCAGTCATTTAGTCATTCAGTCAGTCAGTGAAATAGCCAGTCAGAGAGTCAAGCAGTCAGTCAGTCAGTCTCAGTCAGTCAGTTAGTCAGTCAGTCAGTCAGTCAGTCAGTCAGTCCAGTCTCAGTCAGTCAGGCAGTTAGTCAGTCAGTCTCGGTCAGTCAGTGAGTCAGTCAGTCAGTATCAGTCAGTCAGTGAGTCAGTCTGTCAGTCAGGCAGTATCAGTCAGGCAGTAAGACTCCGCTCGACAGAACTCCGATAGCCTAATGGCTAGACCGCTGGTCTTCCAAGCGGGTGGCCTGGGTTCGAGTCCCAGCCGGAGCGAATATCTTCAATGTATATATTTCTTTTCTAATTTGAAAATTCTTTTTTTTTTCAATTTCTTTCCTTTGCAATTATTGATTATTTATGTAGGGAAGAAAATTCTGAGTCAGTTTAATTTTTCGACACGAAGATTTCAAAGTGTTTAAATAAACAATTACCAAGGTGCATTTTTTGTTTTTATTATATTTAAGACTTCCATCGACAGAGCTCCGATAGCCTAATGGCTAGACCGTTGGGTTCCTAGCGCGTGGTACTGGGTTCGAGTCCCGGCCGGAAAGGAAATCTTAAATGCAAGTATTTTTTTTTCTAATTTTATAATTCTTTTTTTTTTATTTTTCCCTTTTGCGAAGTCAGTCAGTCAGTCTGACAGTCAATCAGTCAAGCACTCAGTCATTCAGTCTCAGTCAGTCAGTCCAGTCAGTCAGTCACTCAGTCAGTCAGTTAGTCCTTCAGCAATTCAGTCAAGCAGTCAGTCATTTAGTCTCAGTCAGTCAGTCATTCAGTCAGTCAGTCATTCAGTCAGTCAGTCAGTCGGTCAGTCCTGTGCAGTCAGTTAGTCACTAAAGCAGTCAGTCAGTCTCAGTCAGTCAGTCAGTCAGTCAGTCCAGTCCAGTCTCAGTCAGTCAGTCAGTCAGTCTCGGTCAGTCAGTCAGTCAGTCATTCAGTCAGTCAGTCAGTCAGGCAGTCAGTCAGTCGGTCAGCCTTATTCAGTCAGTCTGTCAGTCAGTCAGTCAGTCAGCCTTATTCAGTCAGTCTGTCAGTCAGTCAGTCGGTCAGTCCTGTCCAGTCAGTTAGTCAGTCAAGCAGTCAGTCAGGTAGTCAAGCAGTCAGTCAGTCAGTGTCAGTCAGTCATTTAGTCATTCAGTCAGTCAGTGAAATTGCCAGTCAGAGAGTCAAGCAGTCAATCAGTCAGTCTCAGTCAGTCAGTTAGTCAGTCAGTCAGTCAGTAAGTCAGTCAGTCCAGTCTCAGTCAGTCAGGCAGTTAGTCAGTCAGTCTCGGTCAGTCAGTGAGTCAGTCAGTCAGTATCAGTCAGTCAGTGAGTCAGTCTGTCAGTCAAGCAGTATCAGTCAGGCAGTAAGACTCCGCTCGACAGAACTCCGATAGCCTAATGGCTAGACCGCTGGTCTTCCAAGCGAGTGGCCTGGGTTCGAGTCCCAGCCGGAGCGAATATCTTCAATGTATATATTTCTTTTCTAATTTGAAAATTCTTTTTTTTTTTCAATTTCTTTCCTTTGCAATTATTGATTATTTATGTAGGGAAGAAAATTCTGAGTCAGTTTAATTTTTCGACACAAAGATTTCAAAGTGTTTAAATAAACAATTACCAAGGTGCATTTTTTGTTTTTATTATATTTAAGACTTCCATCGACAGAGCTCCGATAGCCTAATGGCTAGACCGTTGGGTTCCTAGCGCGTGGTACTGGGTTCGAGTCCCGGCCGGAAAGGAAATCTTAAATGCAAGTATTTTTTTCTAATTTTATAATTCTTTTTTTTTTTATTTTTCCCTTTTGCGAAGTCAGTCAGTCAGTCTGACAGTCAATCAGTCAAGCACTCAGTCATTCAGTCTCAGTCAGTCAGTCCAGTCAGTCCGTCACTCAGTCAGTCAGTTAGTCCTTCAGCCAGTCAGTCAAGCAGTCAGTCATTTAGTCTCAGTCAGTCAGTCATTCAGTCAGTCAGTCAGTCAGTCAGTCAGTCAGTCGGTCAGTCCTGTGCAGTCAGTTAGTCACTAAAGCAGTCAGTCAGTCTCAGTCAGTCAGTCAGTCAGTCAGTCCAGTCCAGTCTCAGTCAGTCAGTCAGTCAGTCAGTCTCGGTCAGTCAGTCAGTCAGTCATTCAGTCAGTCAGTCAGTCAGGCAGTCAGTCAGTCTGTCAGTCAGTCAGTCAGTCAGCCTTACTCAGTCAGTCAGTCAGCCTTATTCAGTCAGTCTGTCAGTCATCCTTATTCAGTCAGTCTGTCAGTCAGTCAGTCGGTCAGTCCTGTCCAGTCAGTTAGTCAGTCAAGCAGTCAGTCAGGTAGTCAAGCAGTCAGTCAGTCAGTGTCAGTCAGTCATTTAGTCATTCAGTCAGTCAGTGAAATAGCCAGTCAGAGAGTCAAGCAGTCAGTCAGTCAGTCTCAGTCAGTCAGTTAGTCAGTCAGTCAGTCAGTCAGTCAGTCAGTCAGTCCAGTCTCAGTCAGTCAGGCAGTTAGTCAGTCAGTCTCGGTCAGTCAGTGAGTCAGTCAGTCAGTATCAGTCAGTCAGTGAGTCAGTCTGTCAGTCAGGCAGTATCAGTCAGGCAGTAAGACTCCGCTCGACAGAACTCCGATAGCCTAATGGCTAGACCGCTGGTCTTCCAAGCGAGTGGCCTGGGTTCGAGTCCCAGCCGGAGCGAATATCTTCAATGTATATATTTCTTTTCTAATTTGAAAATTCTTTTTTTTTTTCAATTTCTTTCCTTTGCAATTATTGATTATTTATGTAGGGAAGAAAATTCTGAGTCAGTTTAATTTTTCGACACGAAGATTTCAAAGTGTTTAAATAAACAATTACCAAGGTGCATTTTTTGTTTTTATTATATTTAAGACTTCCATCGACAGAGCTCCGATAGCCTAATGGCTAGACCGTTGGGTTCCTAGCGCGTGGTACTGGGTTCGAGTCCCGGCCGGAAAGGAAATCTTAAATGCAAGTATTTTTTTCTAATTTTATAATTCTTTTTTTTTTATTTTTCCCTTTTGCGAAGTCAGTCAGTCAGTCTGACAGTCAATCAGTCAAGCACTCAGTCATTCAGTCTCAGTCAGTCAGTCCAGTCAGTCAGTCACTCAGTCAGTCAGTTAGTCCTTCAGCCAGTCAGTCAAGCAGTCAGTCATTTAGTCTCAGTCAGTCAGTCATTCAGTCAGCCAGTCAGTCAGTCAGTCAGTCAGTCGGTCAGTCCTGTGCAGTCAGTTAGTCACTAAAGCAGTCAGTCAGTCTCAGTCAGTCAGTCAGTCAGTCAGTCCAGTCCAGTCTCAGTCAGTCAGTCAGTCAGTCTCGGTCAGTCAGTCAGTCAGTCATTCAGTCAGTCAGTCAGTCAGGCAGTCAGTCAGTCGGTCAGCCTTATTCAGTCAGTCTGTCAGTCAGTCAGTCAGTCAGCCTTATTCAGTCAGCCTGTCAGTCAGTCAGTCGGTCAGTCCTGTCCAGTCAGTTAGTCAGTCAAGCAGTCAGTCAGGTAGTCAAGCAGTCAGTCAGTCAGTGTCAGTCAGTCATTTAGTCATTCAGTCAGTCAGTGAAATAGCCAGTCAGAGAGTCAAGCAGTCAATCAGTCAGTCTCAGTCAGTCAGTTAGTCAGTCAGTCAGTCAGTAAGTCAGTCAGTCCAGTCTCAGTCAGTCAGGCAGTTAGTCAGTCAGTCTCGGTCAGTCAGTGAGTCAGTCAGTCAGTATCAGTCAGTCAGTGAGTCAGTCTGTCAGTCAGGCAGTATCAGTCAGGCAGTAAGACTCCGCTCGACAGAACTCCGATAGCCTAATGGCTAGACCGCTGGTCTTCCAAGCGAGTGGCCTGGGTTCGAGTCCCAGCCGGAGCGAATATCTTCAATGTATATATTTCTTTTCTAATTTGAAAATTCTTTTTTTTTTTCAATTTCTTTCCTTTGCAATTATTGATTATTTATGTAGGGAAGAAAATTCTGAGTCAGTTTAATTTTTCGACACGAAGATTTCAAAGTGTTTAAATAAACAATTACCAAGGTGCATTTTTTGTTTTTATTATATTTAAAACTCCCACCGACAGAGCTCCCATAGACTAATGGCTAGAGTGTTAGGCTTCCAAGCGAGTGGCCCTGGGTTCGAGTCGCAGCCTGAACGAAAATCTTCAATGTATACTTTTAGTTTCTAATTTGAAATTTCTTCTTCTTTTTTTTTAATTTTTCTCTTTTGCGAATATTGATTATTTATGTAGGGAGAAAAATTCTGAGTCAGTTTAATTATTCGACCTGTAAATTTCAAAGTGTTTGAATCAATAATTACCAAGGTGCATTTTTAGTTTTTATTAAATTTAAGACTTCCATCGACAGAGCTCCGATAGCCTAATGGCTAGACCGTTGGGTTCCAAGCGCGTGGTACTGGGTTCGAGTCCCGGCCGGAACGAAAATCTTCCATGTATATATTTCTCTTCTAATTTGAAGATTCTTTTTTTTTTCAATTTCTTTCTTTTGCAAATATGGATTATTTATGTACGGAAGAAAATTCTGAGTCAGTTTAATCATTCGACCTTTAGATTTCAAAGATTTTAGATCAATAATTACTAAGGTGCATTTTTTGTTTTTATTATAATTAAGACACCGATCAACAGAGATCCGATAGTATATTGGCGAGAGCGTTGGGCTTCCATGAGTGTCGCCCTGGGTTCAAATCCCAGCCGGAAAGGAAATCTTAAATGCAAATATTTTTTTCTAATTTTATAATTCTTTTTTTTTTATTTTTCCCTTTTGCGAAGTCAGTCAGTCAGTCTGACAGTCAATCAGTCAAGCACTCAGTCATTCAGTCTCAGTCAGTCAGTCCAGTCAGTCAGTCACTCAGTCAGTCAGTTAGTCCTTCAGCCAGTCAGTCAAGCAGTCAGTCATTTAGTCTCAGTCAGTCAGGCAGTCAGTCAGTCAGTCAGTCGGTCAGTCCTGTGCAGTCAGTTAGTCACTAAAGCAGTCAGTCGGTCAGTCCTGTGCAGTCAGTTAGTCACTAAAGCAGTCAGTCAGTCTCAGTCAGTCAGTCAGTCAGTCAGTCCAGTCCAGTCTCAGTCAGTCAGTCAGTCAGTCTCGGTCAGTCAGTCAGTCAGTCATTCAGTCAGTCAGTCAGTCAGGCAGTCAGTCAGTCGGTCAGCCTTATTCAGTCAGTCTGTCAGTCAGTCAGTCAGTCAGCCTTATTCAGTCAGTCTGTCAGTCATCCTTATTCAGTCAGTCTGTCAGTCAGTCAGTCGGTCAGTCCTGTCCAGTCAGTTAGTCAGTCAAGCAGTCAGTCAGGTAGTCAAGCAGTCAGTCAGTCAGTGTCAGTCAGTCATTTAGTCATTCAGTCAGTCAGTGAAATAGCCAGTCAGAGAGTCAAGCAGTCAGTCAGTCAGTCTCAGTCAGTCAGTTAGTCAGTCAGTCAGTCAGTCCAGTCTCAGTCAGTCAGGCAGTTAGTCAGTCAGTCTCGGTCAGTCAGTGAGTCAGTCCAGTCTCAGTCAGTCAGTCAGTGAGTCAGTCTGTCAGTCAGGCAGTATCAGTCAGGCAGTAAGACTCCGCGCGACAGAACTCCGATAGCCTAATGGCTAGACCGCTGGTCTTCCAAGCGAGTGGCCTGGGTTCGAGTCCCAGCCGGAGCGAATATCTTCAATGTATATATTTCTTTTCTAATTTGAAAATTCTTTTTTTTTTCAATTTCTTTCCTTTGAAATTATTATTGATTATTTATGTAGGGAGAAAAATTCTGAGTCAGTTTAATTATTCGACCTGTAAATTTCAAAGTGTTTGAATCAATAATTACCAAGGTGCATTTTTAGTTTTTATTATATTTAAGACTTCCATCGACAGAGCTCCGATAGCCTAATGGCTAGACCGTTGGGTTCCAAGCGCGTGGTACTGGGTTCGAGTCCCGGCCGGAACGAAAATCTTCCATGTATATATTTCTCTTCTAATTTGAAGATTTTTTTTTTTTTCAATTTCTTTCTTTTGCAAATATGGATTATTTATGTACGGAAGAAACTTCTGAGTCAGTTTAATCATTCGACCTTTAGATTTCAAAAATTTTAGATCAATAATTACTAAGGTGCATTTTTTGTTTTTATTATAATTAAGACATCGATCAACAGAGATCCGATAGTATATTGGCGAGAGCGTTGGGCTTCCATGAGTGTCGCCCTGGGTTCAAATCCCAGCCGGAAAGGAAATCTTAAATGCAAATATTTTTTTCTAATTTTATAATTCTTTTTTTTTTATTTTTCCCTTTTGCGAAGTCAGTCAGTCAGTCTGACAGTCAATCAGTCAAGCACTCAGTCATTCAGTCTCAGTCAGTCAGTCCAGTCAGTCAGTCACTCAGTCAGACAGTTAGTCCTTTAGCCAGTCAGTCAAGCAGTCAGTCATTTAGTCTCAGTCAGTCAGTCATTCAGTCAGTCAGTCAGTCAGGCAGTCAGTCAGTCAGTCAGTCGGTCAGTCCTGTGCAGTCTGTTAGTCACTATAGCAGTCAGTCAGTCTCAGTCAGTCAGTCAGTCAGTCAGTCCAGTCCAGTCTCAGTCAGTCAGTCAGTCAGTCTCGGTCAGTCAGTCAGTCAGTCATTCAGTCAGTCAGGCAGTCAGTCAGTCGGTCAGCCTTATTCATTCAGTCAGTCAGTCAGCCTTATTCAGTCAGTCTGTCAGTCATCCTTATTCAGTCAGTCTGTCAGTCAGTCAGTCGGTCAGTCCTGTCCAGTCAGTTAGTCAGTCAAGCAGTCAGTCAGGTAGTCAAGCAGCCAGTCAATCAGTGTCAGTCAGTCATTTAGTCCTTCAGTCAGTCAGTGAAATAGCCAGTCAGAGAGTCAAGCAGTCAGTCAGTCTCAGTCAGTCAGTTAGTCAGTCAGTCAGTCAGTCAGTCAGTCAGTCAGTCCAGTCTCAGTCAGTCAGGCAGTTAGTCAGTCAGTCTCGGTCAGTCAGTGAGTCAGTCCAGTCTCAGTCAGTCAGTCAGTGAGTCAGCCTGTCAGTCAGGCAGTATCAGTCAGGCAGTAAGACTCCGCTCGACAGAACTCCGATAGCCTAATGGCTAGACCGCTGGTCTTCCAAGCGAGTGGCCTGGGTTCGAGTCCCAGCCGGAGCGAATATCTTCAATGTATATATTTCTTTTCTAATTTGAAAATTCTTTTTTTTTCAATTTCTTTCCTTTGCAATTATTGATTATTTATGTAGGGAAGAAAATTCTGAGTCAGTTTAATTTTTCGACACGAAGATTTCAAAGTGTTTAAATAAACAATTACCAAGGTGCATTTTTTGTTTTTATTATATTTAAAACTCCCACCGACAGAGCTCCCATAGACTAATGGCTAGAGTGTTAGGCTTCCAAGCGAGTGGCCCTGGGTTCGAGTCCCAGCCTGAACGAAAATCTTCAATGTATACTTTTAGTTTCTAATTTGAAATTTCTTCTTCTTTTTTTTTAATTTTTCTCTTTTGCGAATATTGATTATTTATGTAGGGAGACAAATTCTGAGTCAGTTTAATTATTCGACCTGTAAATTTCAAAGTGTTTGAATCAATAATTACCAAGGTGCATTTTTTGTTTTTATTATATTTAAGACTTCCATCGACAGAGCTCCGATAGCCTAATGGCTAGACCGTTGGGTTCCTAGCACGTGGTACTGGGTTCGAGTCCCGGCCGGAAAGGAAATTTTAAATGCAAATATTTTTTTCTAATTTTATAATTCTTTTTTTTTTATTTTTCCCTTTTGCGAAGTCAGTCAGTCAGTCTGACAGTCAATCAGTCAAGCACTCAGTCATTCAGTCTCAGTCAGTCAGTCCAGTCAGTCAGTCACTCAGTCAGTCAGTTAGTCCTTCAGCCAGTCAGTCAAGCAGTCAGTCATTTAGTCTCAGTCAGTCAGTCATTCAGTCAGTCAGTCATTCAGTCAGTCAGTCAGTCGGTCAGTCCTGTGCAGTCAGTTAGTCACTAAAGCAGTCAGTCAGTCTCAGTCAGTCAGTCAGTCAGTCAGTCCAGTCCAGTCTCAGTCAGTCAGTCAGTCAGTCTCGGTCAGTCAGTCAGTCAGTCATTCAGTCAGTCAGTCAGTCAGGCAGTCAGTCAGTCGGTCAGCCTTATTCAGTCAGTCTGTCAGTCAGTCAGTCAGTCAGCCTTATTCAGTCAGTCTGTCAGTCAGTCAGTCGGTCAGTCCTGTCCAGTCAGTTAGTCAGTCAAGCAGTCAGTCAGGTAGTCAAGCAGTCAGTCAGTCAGTGTCAGTCAGTCATTTAGTCATTCAGTCAGTCAGTGAAATTGCCAGTCAGAGAGTCAAGCAGTCAATCAGTCAGTCTCAGTCAGTCAGTTAGTCAGTCAGTCAGTCAGTAAGTCAGTCAGTCCAGTCTCAGTCAGTCAGGCAGTTAGTCAGTCAGTCTCGGTCAGTCAGTGAGTCAGTCAGTCAGTATCAGTCAGTCAGTGAGTCAGTCTGTCAGTCAAGCAGTATCAGTCAGGCAGTAAGACTCCGCTCGACAGAACTCCGATAGCCTAATGGCTAGACCGCTGGTCTTCCAAGCGAGTGGCCTGGGTTCGAGTCCCAGCCGGAGCGAATATCTTCAATGTATATATTTCTTTTCTAATTTGAAAATTCTTTTTTTTTTCAATTTCTTTCCTTTGCAATTATTGATTATTTATGTAGGGAAGAAAATTCTGAGTCAGTTTAATTTTTCGACACGAAGATTTCAAAGTGTTTAAATAAACAATTACCAAGGTGCATTTTTTGTTTTTATTATATTTAAGACTTCCATCGACAGAGCTCCGATAGCCTAATGGCTAGACCGTTGGGTTCCTAGCGCGTGGTACTGGGTTCGAGTCCCGGCCGGAAAGGAAATCTTAAATGCAAGTATTTTTTTCTAATTTTATAATTCTTTTTTTTTTTATTTTTCCCTTTTGCGAAGTCAGTCAGTCAGTCTGACAGTCAATCAGTCAAGCACTCAGTCATTCAGTCTCAGTCAGTCAGTCCAGTCAGTCAGTCACTCAGTCAGTCAGTTAGTCCTTCAGCCAGTCAGTCAAGCAGTCAGTCATTTAGTCTCAGTCAGTCAGTCATTCAGTCAGTCAGTCAGTCAGTCAGTCAGTCAGTCAGTCGGTCAGTCCTGTGCAGTCAGTTAGTCACTAAAGCAGTCAGTCAGTCTCAGTCAGTCAGTCAGTCAGTCAGTCCAGTCCAGTCTCAGTCAGTCAGTCAGTCAGTCAGTCTCGGTCAGTCAGTCAGTCAGTCATTCAGTCAGTCAGTCAGTCAGGCAGTCAGTCAGTCTGTCAGTCAGTCAGTCAGTCAGCCTTATTCAGTCAGTCAGTCAGCCTTATTCAGTCAGTCTGTCAGTCATCCTTATTCAGTCAGTCTGTCAGTCAGTCAGTCGGTCAGTCCTGTCCAGTCAGTTAGTCAGTCAAGCAGTCAGTCAGGTAGTCAAGCAGTCAGTCAGTCAGTGTCAGTCAGTCATTTAGTCATTCAGTCAGTCAGTGAAATAGCCAGTCAGAGAGTCAAGCAGTCAGTCAGTCAGTATCAGTCAGTCAGTGAGTCAGTCTGTCAGTCAGGCAGTATCAGTCAGGCAGTAAGACTCCGCTCGACAGAACTCCGATAGCCTAATGGCTAGACCGCTGGTCTTCCAAGCGAGTGGCCTGGGTTCGAGTCCCAGCCGGAGCGAATATCTTCAATGTATATATTTCTTTTCTAATTTGAAAATTCTTTTTTTTTTTCAATTTCTTTCCTTTGCAATTATTGATTATTTATGTAGGGAAGAAAATTCTGAGTCAGTTTAATTTTTCGACACGAAGATTTCAAAGTGTTTAAATAAACAATTACCAAGGTGCATTTTTTGTTTTTATTATATTTAAGACTTCCATCGACAGAGCTCCGATAGCCTAATGGCTAGACCGTTGGGTTCCTAGCGCGTGGTACTGGGTTCGAGTCCCGGCCGGAAAGGAAATCTTAAATGCAAGTATTTTTTTCTAATTTTATAATTCTTTTTTTTTTATTTTTCCCTTTTGCGAAGTCAGTCAGTCAGTCTGACAGTCAATCAGTCAAGCACTCAGTCATTCAGTCTCAGTCAGTCAGTCCAGTCAGTCAGTCACTCAGTCAGTCAGTTAGTCCTTCAGCCAGTCAGTCAAGCAGTCAGTCATTTAGTCTCAGTCAGTCAGTCATTCAGTCAGCCAGTCAGTCAGTCCGTCAGGCAGTCGGTCAGTCCTGTGCAGTCAGTTAGTCACTAAAGCAGTCAGTCAGTCTCAGTCAGTCAGTCAGTCAGTCAGTCCAGTCCAGTCTCAGTCAGTCAGTCAGTCAGTCTCGGTCAGTCAGTCAGTCAGTCATTCAGTCAGTCAGTCAGTCAGGCAGTCAGTCAGTCGGTCAGCCTTATTCAGTCAGTCTGTCAGTCAGTCAGTCAGTCAGCCTTATTCAGTCAGCCTGTCAGTCAGTCAGTCGGTCAGTCCTGTCCAGTCAGTTAGTCAGTCAAGCAGTCAGTCAGGTAGTCAAGCAGTCAGTCAGTCAGTGTCAGTCAGTCATTTAGTCATTCAGTCAGTCAGTGAAATAGCCAGTCAGAGAGTCAAGCAGTCAATCAGTCAGTCTCAGTCAGTCAGTTAGTCAGTCAGTCAGTCAGTAAGTCAGTCAGTCCAGTCTCAGTCAGTCAGGCAGTTAGTCAGTCAGTCTCGGTCAGTCAGTGAGTCAGTCAGTCAGTATCAGTCAGTCAGTGAGTCAGTCTGTCAGTCAGGCAGTATCAGTCAGGCAGTAAGACTCCGCTCGACAGAACTCCGATAGCCTAATGGCTAGACCGCTGGTCTTCCAAGCGAGTGGCCTGGGTTCGAGTCCCAGCCGGAGCGAATATCTTCAATGTATATATTTCTTTTCTAATTTGAAAATTCTTTTTTTTTCAATTTCTTTCCTTTGCAATTATTGATTATTTATGTAGGGAAGAAAATTCTGAGTCAGTTTAATTTTTCGACACGAAGATTTCAAAGTGTTTAAATAAACAATTACCAAGGTGCATTTTTTGTTTTTATTATATTTAAAACTCCCACCGACAGAGCTCCCATAGACTAATGGCTAGAGTGTTAGGCTTCCAAGCGAGTGGCCCTGGGTTCGAGTCCCAGCCTGAACGAAAATCTTCAATGTATACTTTTAGTTTCTAATTTGAAATTTCTTCTTCTTTTTTTTTAATTTTTCTCTTTTGCGAATATTGATTATTTATGTAGGGAGAAAAATTCTGAGTCAGTTTAATTATTCGACCTGTAAATTTCAAAGTGTTTGAATCAATAATTACCAAGGTGCATTTTTAGTTTTTATTAAATTTAAGACTTCCATCGACAGAGCTCCGATAGCCTAATGGCTAGACCGTTGGGTTCCAAGCGCGTGGTACTGGGTTCGAGTCCCGGCCGGAACGAAAATCTTCCATGTATATATTTCTCTTCTAATTTGAAGATTCTTTTTTTTTTCAATTTCTTTCTTTTGCAAATATGGATTATTTATGTACGGAAGAAAATTCTGAGTCAGTTTAATCATTCGACCTTTAGATTTCAAAGATTTTAGATCAATAATTACTAAGGTGCATTTTTTGTTTTTATTATAATTAAGACACCGATCAACAGAGATCCGATAGTATATTGGCGAGAGCGTTGGGCTTCCATGAGTGTCGCCCTGGGTTCAAATCCCAGCCGGAAAGGAAATCTTAAATGCAAATATTTTTTTCTAATTTTATAATTCTTTTTTTTTTATTTTTCCCTTTTGCGAAGTCAGTCAGTCAGTCTGACAGTCAATCAGTCAAGCACTCAGTCATTCAGTCTCAGTCAGTCAGTCCAGTCAGTCAGTCACTCAGTCAGTCAGTTAGTCCTTCAGCCAGTCAGTCAAGCAGTCAGTCATTTAGTCTCAGTCAGTCAGGCAGTCAGTCAGTCAGTCAGTCGGTCAGTCCTGTGCAGTCAGTTAGTCACTAAAGCAGTCAGTCGGTCAGTCCTGTGCAGTCAGTTAGTCACTAAAGCAGTCAGTCAGTCTCAGTCAGTCAGTCAGTCAGTCAGTCCAGTCCAGTCTCAGTCAGTCAGTCAGTCAGTCTCGGTCAGTCAGTCAGTCAGTCATTCAGTCAGTCAGTCAGTCAGGCAGTCAGTCAGTCGGTCAGCCTTATTCAGTCAGTCTGTCAGTCAGTCAGTCAGTCAGCCTTATTCAGTCAGTCTGTCAGTCATCCTTATTCAGTCAGTCTGTCAGTCAGTCAGTCGGTCAGTCCTGTCCAGTCAGTTAGTCAGTCAAGCAGTCAGTCAGGTAGTCAAGCAGTCAGTCAGTCAGTGTCAGTCAGTCATTTAGTCATTCAGTCAGTCAGTGAAATAGCCAGTCAGAGAGTCAAGCAGTCAGTCAGTCAGTCTCAGTCAGTCAGTTAGTCAGTCAGTCAGTCAGTCCAGTCTCAGTCAGTCAGGCAGTTAGTCAGTCAGTCTCGGTCAGTCAGTGAGTCAGTCCAGTCTCAGTCAGTCAGTCAGTGAGTCAGTCTGTCAGTCAGGCAGTATCAGTCAGGCAGTAAGACGCCGCGCGACAGAACTCCGATAGCCTAATGGCTAGACCGCTGGTCTTCCAAGCGAGTGGCCTGGGTTCGAGTCCCAGCCGGAGCGAATATCTTCAATGTATATATTTCTTTTCTAATTTGAAAATTCTTTTTTTTTTTCAATTTCTTTCCTTTGAAATTATTATTGATTATTTATGTAGGGAGAAAAATTCTGAGTCAGTTTAATTATTCGACCTGTAAATTTCAAAGTGTTTGAATCAATAATTACCAAGGTGCATTTTTAGTTTTTATTATATTTAAGACTTCCATCGACAGAGCTCCGATAGCCTAATGGCTAGACCGTTGGGTTCCAAGCGCGTGGTACTGGGTTCGAGTCCCGGCCGGAACGAAAATCTTCCATGTATATATTTCTCTTCTAATTTGAAGATTTTTTTTTTTTTTCAATTTCTTTCTTTTGCAAATATGGATTATTTATGTACGGAAGAAACTTCTGAGTCAGTTTAATCATTCGACCTTTAGATTTCAAAAATTTTAGATCAATAATTACTAAGGTGCATTTTTTGTTTTTATTATAATTAAGACATCGATCAACAGAGATCCGATAGTATATTGGCGAGAGCGTTGGGCTTCCATGAGTGTCGCCCTGGGTTCAAATCCCAGCCGGAAAGGAAATCTTAAATGCAAATATTTTTTTCTAATTTTATAATTCTTTTTTTTTTATTTTTCCCTTTTGCGAAGTCAGTCAGTCAGTCTGACAGTCAATCAGTCAAGCACTCAGTCATTCAGTCTCAGTCAGTCAGTCCAGTCAGTCAGTCACTCAGTCAGACAGTTAGTCCTTCAGCCAGTCAGTCAAGCAGTCAGTCATTTAGTCTCAGTCAGTCAGTCATTCAGTCAGTCAGTCAGTCAGGCAGTCAGTCAGTCAGTCAGTCGGTCAGTCCTGTGCAGTCAGTTAGTCACTAAAGCAGTCAGTCAGTCTCAGTCAGTCAGTCAGTCAGTCAGTCCAGTCCAGTCTCAGTCAGTCAGTCAGTCAGTCTCGGTCAGTCAGTCAGTCAGTCATTCAGGCAGTCAGTCAGTCGGTCAGCCTTATTCAGTCAGTCAGTCAGTCAGCCTTATTCAGTCAGTCTGTCAGTCATCCTTATTCAGTCAGTCTGTCAGTCAGTCAGTCGGTCAGTCCTGTCCAGTCAGTCAGTCAGTGAGTCAGCCTGTCAGTCAGGCAGTATCAGTCAGGCAGTAAGACTCCGCTCGACAGAACTCCGATAGCCTAATGGCTAGACCGCTGGTCTTCCAAGCGAGTGGCCTGGGTTCGAGTCCCAGCCGGAGCGAATATCTTCAATGTATATATTTCTTTTCTAATTTGAAAATTCTTTTTTTTTCAATTTCTTTCCTTTGCAATTATTGATTATTTATGTAGGGAAGAAAATTCTGAGTCAGTTTAATTTTTCGACACGAAGATTTCAAAGTGTTTAAATAAACAATTACCAAGGTGCATTTTTTGTTTTTATTATATTTAAAACTCCCACCGACAGAGCTCCCATAGACTAATGGCTAGAGTGTTAGGCTTCCAAGCGAGTGGCCCTGGGTTCGAGTCCCAGCCTGAACGAAAATCTTCAATGTATACTTTTAGTTTCTAATTTGAAATTTCTTCTTCTTTTTTTTTTAATTTTTCTCTTTTGCGAATATTGATTATTTATGTAGGGAGAAAAATTCTGAGTCAGTTTAATTATTCGACCTGTAAATTTCAAAGTGTTTGAATCAATAATTACCAAGGTGCATTTTTTGTTTTTATTATATTTAAGACTTCCATCGACAGAGCTCCGATAGCCTAATGGCTAGACCGTTGGGTTCCTAGCACGTGGTACTGGGTTCGAGTCCCGGCCGGAAAGGAAATTTTAAATGCAAATATTTTTTTCTAATTTTATAATTCTTTTTTTTTATTTTTCCCTTTTGCGAAGTCAGTCAGTCAGTCTGACAGTCAATCAGTCAAGCACTCAGTCATTCAGTCTCAGTCAGTCAGTCCAGTCAGTCAGTCACTCAGTCAGTCAGTTAGTCCTTCAGCCAGTCAGTCAAGCAGTCAGTCATTTAGTCTCAGTCAGTCAGTCATTCAGTCAGTCAGTCAGTCAGGCAGTCAGTCAGTCAGTCAGTCGGTCAGTCCTGTGCAGTCAGTTAGTCATTAAAGCAGTCAGTCAGTCTCAGTCAGTTAGTCAGTCAGTCAGCCTTATTCAGTCAGTCTGTCAGTCATCCTTATTCAGTCAGTCTGTCAGTCAGTCAGTCGGTCAGTCCTGTCAAGTCAGTTAGTCAGTCAAGCAGTCAGTCAGGTAGTCAAGCAGTCAGTCAGTCAGTGTCAGTCAGTCATTTAGTCATTCAGTCAGTCAGTGAAATAGCCAGTCAGAGAGTCAAGCAGTCAGTCAGTCAGTCTCAGTCAGTCAGTCAGTCTCAGTCAGTCAGTCAGTCTCAGTCAGTCAGTTAGTCAGTCAGTCAGTCAGTCAGTCAGTCAGTCCAGTCTCAGTCAGTCAGGCAGTCAGTCAGTCCAGTCTCAGTCAGTCAGGCAGTTAGTCAGTCAGTCTCGGTCAGTCAGTGAGTCAGTCAGTCAGTATCAGTCAGTCAGTGAGTCAGTCTGTCAGTCAGGCAGTATCAGTCAGGCAGTAAGACTCCGCTCGACAGAACTCCGATAGCCTAATGGCTAGACCGCTGGTCTTCCAAGCGAGTGGCCTGAGTTCGAGTCCCAGCCGGAGCGAATATCTTCAATGTATATATTTCTTTTCTAATTCGAAAATTCTTTTTTTTTTCAATTTCTTTCCTTTGCAATTATTGATTATTTATGTAGGGAAGAAAATTCTGAGTCAGTTTAATTTTTCGACACGAAGATTTCAAAGTGTTTAAATAAACAATTACCAAGGTGCATTTTTAGTTTTTATTATATTTAAGACTTCCATCGACAGAGCTCCGATAGCCTAATGGCTAGACCGTTGGGTTCCAAGCGCGTGGTACTGGGTTCGAGTCCCGGCCGGAACGAAAATCTTCCATGTATATATTTCTCTTCTAATTTGAAGATTCTTTTTTTTTTCAATTTCTTTCTTTTGCAAATATGGATTATTTATGTACGGAAGAAAATTCTGAGTCAGTTTAATCATTCGACCTTTAGATTTCAAAGATTTTAGATCAATAATTACTAAGGTGCATTTTTTGTTTTTATTATAATTAAGACACCGATCAACAGAGATCCGATAGTATATTGGCGAGAGCGTTGGGCTTCCATGAGTGTCGCCCTGGGTTCAAATCCCAGCCGGAAAGGAAATCTTAAATGCAAATATTTTTTTCTAATTTTATAATTCTTTTTTTTAATTTTTCCCTTTTGCGAAGTCAGTCAGTCAGTCTGACAGTCAATCAGTCAAGCACTCAGTCATTCAGTCTCAGTCAGTCAGTCCAGTCAGTCAGTCACTCAGTCAGTCAGTTAGTCCTTCAGCCAGTCAGTCAAGCAGTCAGTCATTTAGTCTCAGTCAGTCAGTCATTCAGTCAGTCAGTCAGTCAGGCAGTCAGTCAGTCAGTCAGTCGGTCAGTCCTGTGCAGTCAGTTAGTCACTAAAGCAGTCAGTCAGTCTCAGTCAGTCAGTCAGTCAGTCAGTCCAGTCCAGTCTCACTCAGTCAGTCATTCAGTCAGTCAGTCAGTCAGGCAGTCAGTCAGTCGGTCAGCCTTATTCAGTCAGTCTGTCAGTCAGTCAGTCAGTCAGCCTTATTCAGTCAGTCTGTCAGTCATCCTTATTCAGTCAGTCTGTCAGTCAGTCAGTCGGTCAGTCCTGTCCAGTCAGTTAGTCAGTCAAGCAGTCAGTCAGGTAGTCAAGCAGTCAGTCAGTCAGTGTCAGTCAGTCATTTAGTCATTCAGTCAGTCAGTGAAATAGCCAGTCAGAGAGTCAAGCAGTCAGTCAGTCAGTCTCAGTCAGTCAGTTAGTCAGTCAGTCAGTCAGTCAGTCAGTCAGTCCAGTCTCAGTCAGTCAGGCAGTTATTCAGTCAGTCTCGGTCAGTCAGTGAGTCAGTCCAGTCTCAGTCAGTCAGTCAGTGAGTCAGTCTGTCAGTCAGGCTTTATCAGTCAGGCAGTAAGACTCCGCTCGACAGAACTCCGATAGCCTAATGGCTAGACCGCTGGTCTTCCAAGCGAGTGGCCTGGTTTCGAGTCCCAGCCGGAGCGAATATCTTCAATGTATATATTTCTTTTCTAATTTGAAAATTCTTTTTTTTTTCAATTTCTTTCCTTTGCAATTATTGATTATTTATGTAGGGAAGAAAATTCTGAGTCAGTTTAATTTTTCGACACGAAGATTTCAAAGTGTTTAAATAAACAATTACCAAGGTGCATTTTTTGTTTTTATTATATTTAAAACTCCCACCGACAGAGCTCCCATAGACTAATGGCTAGAGTGTTAGGCTTCCAAGCGAGTGGCCCTGGGTTCGAGTCCCAGCCTGAACGAAAATCTTCAATGTATACTTTTAGTTTCTAATTTGAAATTTCTTCTTCTTTTTTTTTTTAATTTTTCTCTTTTGCGAATATTGATTATTTATGTACGGAAGAAAATTCTGAGTCAGTTTAATCATTCGTCCTTTAGATTTCAAAGATTTTAGATCAATAATTACTAAGGTGCATTTTTTGTTTTTATTATAATTAAGACACCGATCAACAGAGATCCGATAGTATATTGGCGAGAGCGTTGGGCTTCCATGAGTGTCGCCCTGGGTTCAAATCCCAGCCGGAAAGGAAATCTTAAATGCAAATATTTTTTTCTAATTTTATAATTCTTTTTTTTTTATTTTTCCCTTTTGCGAAGTCAGTCCATCAGTCTGACAGTCAATCAGTCAAGCACTCAGTCATTCAGTCTCAGTCAGTCAGTCCAGTCAGTCAGTCACTCAGTCAGTCAGTTAGTCCTTCAGCCAGTCAGTCAAGCAGTCAGTCATTTAGTCTCAGTCAGTCAGTCAGTCAGTCAGTCAGGCAGTCAGTCAGTCAGTCAGTCGGTCAGTCCTGTGCAGTCAGTTAGTCACTAAAGCAGTCAGTCAGTCAGTCAGTCAGTCCAGTCCAGTCTCAGTCAGTCAGTCAGTCTCGGTCAGTCAGTCAGTCAGTCATTCAGTCAGTCAGTCAGTCAGGCAGTCAGTCATTCGGTCAGCCTTATTCAGTCAGTCTGTCAGTCAGTCAGTCAGTCAGCCTTATTCAGTCAGTCTGTCAGTCATCCTTATTCAGTCAGTCTGTCAGTCAGTCAGTCGGTCAGTCCTGTCCAGTCAGTTAGTCAGTCAAGCAGTCAGTCAGGTAGTCAAGCAGTCAGTCAGTCAGTGTCAGTCAGTCATTTAGTCATTTAGTCAGTCAGTGAAATAGCCAGTCAGAGAGTCAAGCAGTCAGTCAGTCAGTCTCAGTCAGTCAGTTAGTCAGTCAGTCAGTCAGTCAGTCAGTCAGTCCAGTCTCAGTCAGTCAGGCAGTTAGTCAGTCAGTCTCGGTCAGTCAGTGAGTCAGTCAGTCAGTATCAGTCAGTCAGTGAGTCAGTCTGTCAGTCAGGCAGTATCAGTCAGGCAGTAAGACTCCGCTCGACAGAACTCCGATAGCCTAATGGCTAGACCGCTGGTCTTCCAAGCGAGTGGCCTGGGTTCGAGTCCCAGCCGGAGCGAATATCTTCAATGTATATATTTCTTTTCTAATTTGAAAATTCTTTTTTTTTCAATTTCTTTCCTTTGCAATTATTGATTATTTATGTAGGGAAGAAAATTCTGAGTCAGTTTAATTTTTCGACACGAAGATTTCAAAGTGTTTAAATAAACAATTACCAAGGTGCATTTTTTGTTTTTATTATATTTAAAACTCCCACCGACAGAGCTCCCATAGACTAATGGCTAGAGTGTTAGGCTTCCAAGCGAGTGGAACTGGGTTCGAGTCCCAGCCTGAACGAAAATCTTCAATGTATACTTTTAGTTTCTAATTTGAAATTTCTTCTTCTTTTTTTTTTATATTTCTCTTTTGCGAATATTGATTATTTATGTAGGGAGAAAAATTCTGAGTCAGTTTAATTATTCGACCTGTAAATTTCAAAGTGTTTGAATCAATAATTACCAAGGTGCATTTTTTGTTTTTATTATATTTAAGACTTCCATCGACAGAGCTCCGATAGCCTAATGGCTAGACCGTTGGGTTCCAAGCGCGTGGTACTGGGTTCGAGTCCCGGCCGGAACGAAAATCTTCCATGTATATATTTCTCTTCTAATTTGAAGATTCTTTTTTTTTTTTCAATTTCTTTCTTTTGCAAATATGGATTATTTATGTACGGAAGAAAATTCTGAGTCAGTTTAATCATTCGACCTTTAGATTTCAAAGATTTTAGATCAATAATTACTAAAGTGCATTTTTTGTTTTTATTATAATTAAGACACCGATCAACAAAGATCCGATAGTATATTGGCGAGAGCGTTGGGCTTCCATGAGTGTCGCCCTGGGTTCAAATCCCAGCCGGAAAGGAAATCTTAAATGCAAATATTTTTTTCTAATTTTATAATTCTTTTTTTTTTATTTTTCCCTTTTGCGAAGTCAGTCAGTCAGTCTGACAGTCAATCAGTCAAGCACTCAGTCATTCAGTCTCAGTCAGTCAGTCCATTCAGTCAGTCACTCAGTCAGTCAGTTAGTCCTTCAGCCAGTCAGTCAAGCAGTCAGTCATTTAGTCTCAGTCAGTCAGTCATTCAGTCAGTCAGTCAGTCAGGCAGTCAGTCAGTCAGTCAGTCGGTCAGTCCTGTGCAGTCAGTTAGTCACTAAAGCAGTCAGTCAGTCTCAGTCAGTCAGTCAGTCAGTCAGTCCAGTCCAGTCTCAGTCAGTCAGTCAGTCATTCAGTCAGTCAGTCAGTCAGGCAGTCATTCAGTCAGTCAGTCAGTCTCTCAGTCAGTCAGTCAGTCAGCCTTATTCAGTCAGTCTGTCAGTCATCCTTATTCAGTCAGTCTGTCAGTCAGTCAGTCGGTCAGTCCTGTCCAGTCAGTTAGTCAGTCAAGCAGTCAGTCAGGTAGTCAAGCAGTCAGTCAGGTAGTCAAGCAGTCAGTCAGTCAGTGTCAGTCAGTCATTTAGTCATTCAGTCAGTCAGTGAAATAGCCAGTCAGAGAGTCAAGCAGTCAGTCAGTCAGTCTCAGTCAGTCAGTTAGTCAGTCAGTCAGTCAGTCAGTCAGTCAGTCCAGTCTCAGTCAGTCAGGCCGTTAGTCAGTCAGTCTCGGTCAGTGAGTCAGTCAGTCAGTATCAGTCAGTCAGTGAGTCAGTCTGTCAGTTAGGCAGTATCAGTCAGGCAGTAAGACTCCGCTCGACAGAACTCCGATAGCCTAATGGCTAGACCGCTGGTCTTCCAAGCGAGTGGCCTGTGTTCGAGTCCCAGCCGGAGCGAATATCTTCAATGTATATATTTCTTTTCTAATTTGAAAATTCTTTTTTTTTTCAATTTCTTTCCTTTGCAATTATTGATTATTTATGTAGGGAAGAAAATTCTGAGTCAGTTTAATTTTTCGACACGAAGATTTCAAAGTGTTTAAATAAACAATTACCAAGGTGCATTTTTTGTTTTTATTATATTTAAAACTCCCACCGACAGAGCTCCCATTGACTAATGGCTAGAGTGTTAGGCTTCCAAGCGAGTGGCCCTGGGTTCGAGTCCCAGCCTGAACGAAAATCTTCAATGTATACTTTTAGTTTCTAATTTGAAATTTCTTCTTCTTTTTTTTTTAATTTTTCTCTTTTGCGAATATTGATTATTTATGTAGGGAGAAAAATTCTGAGTCAGTTTAATTATTCGACCTGTAAATTTCAAAGTGTTTGAATCAATAATTACCAAGGTGCATTTTTTGTTTTTATTATATTTAAGACTTCCATCGACAGAGCTCCGATAGCCTAATGGCTAGACCGTTGGGTTCCAAGCGCGTGGTACTGGGTTCGAGTCCCGGCTGGAACGAAAATCTTCCATGTATATATTTCTCTTCTAATTTGAAGATTCTTTTTTTTTCAATTTCTTTCTTTTGCAAATATGGATTATTTATGTACGGAAGAAAATTCTGAGACAGTTTAATCATTCGACCTTTAGATTTCAAAGATTTTAGATCAATAATTACTAAGGTGCATTTTTTGTTTTTATTATAATTAAGACACCGATCAACAGAGATCCGATAGTATATTGGCGAGAGCGTTGGGCTTCCATGAGTGTCGCCCTGGGTTCAAATCCCAGCCGGAAAGGAAATCTTAAATGCAAATATTTTTTTCTAATTTTATAATTCTTTTTTTTTTATTTTTCCCTTTTGCGAAGTCAGTCAGTCAGTCTGACAGTCAATCAGTCAAGCACTCAGTCATTCTGTCTCAGTCAGTCAGTCCAGTCAGTCAGTCACTCAGTCAGTCATTTAGTCCTTCAGCCAGTCAGTCAAGCAGTCAGTCATTTAGTCTCAGTCAGTCAGTCATTCAGTCAGTCAGTCAGTCAGGCAGTCAGTCAGTCGGTCAGTCCTGTGCATTCAGTTAGTCACTAAAGCAGTCAGTCAGTCTCAGTCAGTCAGTCAGTCAGTCAGTCCAGTCCAGTCTCAGTCAGTCAGTCAGTCAGTCTCGGTCAGTCAGTCTGTCAGTCATTCAGTCAGTCAGTCAGTCAGGCAGTCAGTCAGTCGGTCAGCCTTATTCAGTCAGTCTGTCAGTCAGTCAGTCAGTCAGCCTTATTCAGTCAGTCTGTCAGTCATCCTTATTCAGTCAGTCTGTCAGTCAGTCAGTCGGTCAGTCCTGTCCAGTCCGTTAGTCAGTCAAGCAGTCAGTCAGGTAGTCAAGCAGTCAGTCAGTCAGTGTCAGTCAGTCATTTAGTCATTCAGTCAGTCAGTGAAATAGCCAGTCAGAGAGTCAAGCAGTCAGTCAGTCAGTCTCAGTCAGTCAGTTAGTCAGTCAGTCAGTCAGTCAGTCAGTCAGTCCAGTCTCAGTCAGTCAGGCAGTTAGTCAGTCAGTCTCGGTCAGTCAGTGAGTCAGTCAGTCAGTATCAGTCAGTCAGTGAGTCAGTCTGTCAGTCAGGCAGTATCAGTCAGGCAGTAAGACTCCGCTCGACAGAACTCCGATAGCCTAATGGCTAGACCGCTGGTCTTCCAAGCGAGTGGCCTGGGTTCGAGTCCCAGCCGGAGCGAATATCTTCAATGTATATATTTCTTTTCTAATTTGAAAATTCTTTTTTTTTTCAATTTCTTTCCTTTGCAATTATTGATTATTTATGTAGGGAAGAAAATTCTGAGTCAGTTTAATTTTTCGACACGAAGATTTCAAAGTGTTTAAATAAACAATTACCAAGGTGCATTTTTTGTTTTTATTATATTTAAAACTCCCACCGACAGAGCTCCCATAGACTAATGGCTAGAGTGTTAGGCTTCCAAGCGAGTGGCCCTGGGTTCGAGTCCCAGCCTGAACGAAAATCTTCAATGTATACTTTTAGTTTCTAATTTGAAATTTCTTCTTCTTTTTTTTTAAATTTTTCTCTTTTGCGAATATTGATTATTTATGTAGGGAGAAAAATTCTGAGTCAGTTTAATTATTCGACCTGTAAATTTCAAAGTGTTTGAATCAATAATTACCAAGGTGCATTTTTTGTTTTTATTATATTTAAGACTTCCATCGACAGAGCTCCGATAGCCTAATGGCTAGACCGTTGGGTTCCAAGCGCGTGGTACTGGGTTCGAGTCCCGGCTGGAACGAAAATCTTCCATGTATATATTTCTCTTCTAATTTGAAGATTCTTTTTTTTTCAATTTCTTTCTTTTGCAAATATGGATTATTTATGTACGGAAGAAAATTCTGAGTCAGTTTAATCATTCGACCTTTAGATTTCAAAGATTTTAGATCAATAATTACTAAGGTGCATTTTTTGTTTTTATTATAATTAAGACACCGATCAACAGAGATCCGATAGTATATTGGCGAGAGCGTTGGGCTTCCATGAGTGTCGCCCTGGGTTCAAATCCCAGCCGGAAAGGAAATCTTAAATGCAAATATTTTTTTCTAATTTTATAATTCTTTTTTTTTTATTTTTCCCTTTTGCGAAGTCAGTCAGTCAGTCTGACAGTCAATCAGTCAAGCACTCAGTCATTCTGTCTCAGTCAGTCAGTCCAGTCAGTCAGTCACTCAGTCAGTCATTTAGTCCTTCAGCCAGTCAGTCAAGCAGTCAGTCATTTAGTCTCAGTCAGTCAGTCATTCAGTCAGTCAGTCAGTCAGGCAGTCAGTCAGTCGGTCAGTCCTGTGCATTCAGTTAGTCACTAAAGCAGTCAGTCAGTCTCAGTCAGTCAGTCAGTCAGTCAGTCCAGTCCAGTCTCAGTCAGTCAGTCAGTCAGTCTCGGTCAGTCAGTCTGTCAGTCATTCAGTCAGTCAGTCAGTCAGGCAGTCAGTCAGTCGGTCAGCCTTATTCAGTCAGTCTGTCAGTCAGTCAGTCAGTCAGCCTTATTCAGTCAGTCTGTCAGTCATCCTTATTCAGTCAGTCTGTCAGTCAGTCAGTCGGTCAGTCCTGTCCAGTCCGTTAGTCAGTCAAGCAGTCAGTCAGGTAGTCAAGCAGTCAGTCAGTCAGTGTCAGTCAGTCATTTAGTCATTCAGTCAGTCAGTGAAATAGCCAGTCTGAGAGTCAAGCAGTCAGTCAGTCAGTCTCAGTCAGTCAGTTAGTCAGTCAGTCAGTCAGTCAGTCAGTCAGTCCAGTCTCAGTCAGTCAGGCAGTTAGTCAGTCAGTCTCGGTCAGTCAGTGAGTCAGTCAGTCAGTATCAGTCAGTCAGTGAGTCAGTCTGTCAGTCAGGCAGTATCAGTCAGGCAGTAAGACTCCGCTCGACAGAACTCCGATAGCCTAATGGCTAGACCGCTGGTCTTCCAAGCGAGTGGCCTGGGTTCGAGTCCCAGCCGGAGCGAATATCTTCAATGTATATATTTCTTTTCTAATTTCAAAATTCTTTTTTTTTTTCAATTTCTTTCCTTTGCAATTATTGATTATTTATGTAGGGAAGAAAATTCTGAGTCAGTTTAATTTTTCGACACGAAGATTTCAAAGTGTTTAAATAAACAATTACCAAGGTGCATTTTTTGTTTTTATTATATTTAAAACTCCCACCGACAGAGCTCCCATAGACTAATGGCTAGAGTGTTAGGCTTCCAAGCGAGTGGCCCTGGGTTCGAGTCCCAGCCTGAACGAAAATCTTCAATGTATACTTTTAGTTTCTAATTTGAAATTTCTTCTTCTTTTTTTTTTTAATTTTTCTCTTTTGCGAATATTGATTATTTATGTAGGGAGAAAAATTCTGAGTCAGTTTAATTATTCGACCTGTAAATTTCAAAGTGTTTGAATCAATAATTACCAAGGTGCATTTTTTGTTTTTATTATATTTAAGACTTCCATCGACAGCGCTCCGATAGCCTAATGGCTAGACCGTTGGGTTCCTAGCGCGTGTTACTGGGTTCGAGTCCCGGCCGGAAAGGAAATCTTAAATGCAAATATTTTTTTCTAATTTTATAATTCTTTTTTTTTTATTTTTCCCTTTTGCGAAGTCAGTCAGTCAGTGTGACAGTCAATCAGTCAAGCACTCAGTCATTCAGTCTCAGTCAGTCAGTCCAGTCAGTCAGTCACTCAGTCAGTCAGTTAGTCCTTCAGCCAGTCAGTCAAGCAGTCAGTCATTTAGTCTCAGTCAGTCAGTCATTCAGTCAGGCAGGCAGTCAGTCAGTCAGTCGGTCAGTCCTGTGCAGTCAGTTAGTCACTAAAGCAGTCAGTCAGTCTCAGTCAGTCAGTCAGTCAGTCAGTCCAGTCCAGTCTCAGTCAGTCAGTCAGTCAGTCTCGGTCAGTCAGTCAGTCAGTCATTCAGTCAGTCAGTCAGTCAGGCAGTCAGTCAGTCGGTCAGCCTTATTCAGTCAGTCTCTCAGTCAGTCAGTCAGTCAGCCTTATTCAGTCAGTCTGTCAGTCATCCTTATTCAGTCAGTCTGTCAGTCAGTCAGTCGGTCAGTCCTGTCCAGTCAGTTAGTCAGTCAAGCAGTCAGTCAGGTAGTCAAGCAGTCAGTCAGTCAGTGTCAGTCAGTCATTTAGTCATTCAGTCAGTCAGTGAAATAGCCAGTCAGAGAGTCAAGCAGTCAGTCAGTCAGTTTCAGTCAGTCAGTCAGTCAGTCAGTCCAGTCTCAGTCAGTCAGGCAGTTAGTCAGTCAGTCTCGGTCAGTCAGTGAGTCAGTCAGTCAGTATCAGTCAGTCAGTGAGTCAGTCTGTCAGTCAGGCAGTATCAGTCAGGCAGTAAGACTCCGCTCGACAGAACTCCGATAGCCTAATGGCTAGACCGCTGGTCTTCCAAGCGAGTGGCCTGTGTTCGAGTCCCAGCCGGAGCGAATATCTTCAATGTATATATTTCTTTTCTAATTTGAAAATTCTTTTTTTTTCAATTTCTTTCCTTTGCATTTATTGATTATTTATGTAGGGAAGAAAATTCTGAGTCAGTTTAATTTTTCGACACGAAGATTTCAAAGTGTTTAAATAAACAATTACCAAGGTGCATTTTTTGTTTTTATTATATTTAAAACTCCCACCGACAGAGCTCCCATAGACTAATGGCTAGAGTGTTAGGTTTCCAAGCGAGTGGCCCTGGGTTCGAGTCCCAGCCTGAACGAAAATCTTCAATGTATACTTTTAGTTTCTAATTTGAAATTTCTTCTTCTTTTTTTTTTAATTTTTCTCTTTTGCGAATATTGATTATTTATGTAGGGAGAAAAATTCTGAGTCAGTTTAATTATTCGACCTGTAAATTTCAAAGTGTTTGAATCAATAATTACCAAGGTGCATTTTTTGTTTTTATTATATTTAAGACTTCCATCGACAGAGCTCCGATAGCCTAATGGCTAGACCGTTGGGTTCCAAGCGCGTGGTACTGGGTTCGAGTCCCGGCCGGAACGAAAATCTTCCATGTATATATTTTTCTTCTAATTTGAAGATTCTTTTTTTTTCAATTTCTTTCTTTTGCAAATATGGATTATTTATGTACGGAAGAAAATTCTGAGTCAGTTTAATCATTCGACCTTTAGATTTCAAAGATTTCAGATCAATAATTACTAAGGTGCATTTTTTGTTTTTATTATAATTAAGACACCGATCAACAGAGATCCGATAGTATATTGGCGAGAGCGTTGGGCTTCCATGAGTGTCGCCCTGGGTTCAAATCCCAGCCGGAAAGGAAATCTTAAATGCAAATATTTTTTTCTAATTTTATAATTCTTTTTTTTTTATTTTTCCCTTTTGCGAAGTCAGTCAGTCAGTCTGACAGTCAATCAGTCAAGCACTCAGTCATTCAGTCTCAGTCAGTCAGTCCAGTCAGTCAGTCACTCAGTCAGTCAGTTAGTCCTTCAGCCAGTCAGTCAAGCAGTCAGTCATTTAGTCTCAGTCAGTCAGTCATTCAGTCAGTCAGTCAGTCAGGCAGTCAGTCAGTCAGTCAGTCAGTCAGTCTCGGTCAGTCAGTCAGTCAGTCATTCAGTCAGTCATTCAGTCAGGCAGTCAGTCAGTCGGTCAGCCTTATTCAGTCAGTCTCTCAGTCAGTCAGTCAGTCAGCCTTATTCACTCAGTCTGTCAGTCATCCTTATTCAGTCAGTCTGTCAGTCAGTCAGTCGGTCAGTCCTGTCCAGTCAGTTAGTCAGTCAAGCAGTCAGTCAGGTAGTCAAGCAGTCAGTCAGTCAGTGTCAGTCAGTCATTTAGTCATTCAGTCAGTCAGTGAAATAGCCAGTCAGAGAGTCAAGCAGTCAGTCAGTCAGTTTCATTCAGTCAGTCAGTCAGTCAGTCCAGTCTCAGTCAGTCAGGCAGTTAGTCAGTCAGTCTCGGTCAGTCAGTGAGTCAGTCAGTCAGTATCAGTCAGTCAGTGAGTCAGTCTGTCAGTCAGTCAGTCAGTCAGGCAGTCAGTCAGTCGGTCAGCCTTATTCAGTCAGTCTGTCAGTCAGTCAGTCAGTCAGCCTTATTCAGTCAGTCTGTCAGTCATCCTTATTCAGTCAGTCTGTCAGTCAGTCAGTCGGTCAGTCCTGTCCAGTCAGTTAGTCAGTCAAGCAGTCAGTCAGGTAGTCAAGCAGTCAGTCAGTCTGTCAGTCAGTCAGTCAGTCAGCCTTATTCAGTCAGTCTGTCAGTCATCCTTATTTAGTCAGTCTGTCAGTCAGTCAGTCGGTCAGTCCTGTCCAGTCAGTTAGTCAGTCAAGCAGTCAGTCAGGTAGTCAAGCAGTCAGTCAGTCAGTGTCAGTCAGTCATTTAGTCATTCAGTCAGTCAGTGAAATAGCCAGTCAGAGAGTCAAGCAGTCAGTCAGTCAGTCTCAGTCAGTCAGTTAGACAGTCAGTCAGTCAGTCAGTCAGTCAGTCCTGTCTCAGTCAGTCAGGCAGTTAGTCAGTCAGTCTCGGTCAGTCAGTGAGTCAGTCAGTCAGTATCAGTCAGTCAGTGAGTCAGTCTGTCAGTCAGGCAGTATCAGTCAGGCAGTAAGACTCCGCTCGACAATACTCCGATAGCCTTATGGCTAGACCGCTGGTCTTCCAAGCGAGTGGCCTGGGTTCGAGTCCCAGCCGGAGCGAATATCTTCAATGTATATATTTCTTTTCTAATTTGAAAATTCTTTTTTTTTTCAATTTCTTTCCTTTGCAATTATTGATTATTTATGTAGGGAAGAAAATTCTGAGTCAGTTTAATTTTTCGACACGAAGATTTCAAGGTGTTTAAATAAACAATTACCAAGGTGCATTTTTTGTTTTTATTATATTTAAAACTCCCACCGACAGAGCTCCCATAGACTAATGGCTAGAGTGTTAGGCTTACAAGCGAGTGGCCCTGGGTTCGAGTCCCAGCCTGAAAGAAAATCTTCAATGTATACTTTTAGTTTCTATTTTGAAATTTCTTCTTCTTTTTTTTTTAATTTTTCTCTTTTGCGAATATTGATTATTTATGTAGGGAGAAAAATTCTGAGTCAGTTTAATTATTCGACCTGTAAATTTCAAAGTGTTTGAATCAATAATTACCAAGGTGCATTTTTTGTTTTTATTATATTTAAGACTTTCATCGACAGAGCTCCGATAGCCTAATGGCTAGACCGTTGGGTTCCTAGCGCGTGGTACTGGGTTCGAGTCCCGGCCGGAAAGGAAATCTTAAATGCAAATATTTTTTTCTAATTTTATAATTCTTTTTTTTTTATTTTTCCCTTTTGCGAAGTCAGTCAGTCAGTCTGACAGTCAATCAGTCAAGCACTCAGTCATTCAGTCTCAGTCAGTCAGTCCAGTCAGTCAGTCACTCAGTCAGTCAGTTAGTCCTTCAGCCAGTCAGTCAAGCAGTCAGTCATTTAGTCTCAGTCAGTCAGTCATTCAGTCAGTCAGTCAGTCAGGCAGTCAGTCAGTCAGTCAGTCGGTCAGTCCTGTGCAGTCAGTTAGTCACTAAAGCAGTCAGTCAGTCTCAGTCAGTCAGTCAGTCAGTCAGTCCAGTCCAGTCTCAGTCAGCCAGTCAGTCAGTCTCGGTCAGTCAGTCAGTCAGTCATTCAGTCAGTCAGTCAGTCAGGCAGTCAGTCAGTCGGTCAGCCTTATTCAGTCAGTCTGTCAGTCAGTCAGTCAGTCAGCCTTATTCAGTTAGTCTGTCAGTCATCCTTATTCAGTCAGTCTGTCAGTCAGTCAGTCGGTCAGTCCTGTCCAGTCAGTTAGTCAGTCAAGCAGTCAGTCAGGTAGTC
Source organism: Uloborus diversus (assembly GCF_026930045.1). Lineage (NCBI taxonomy): Eukaryota > Metazoa > Arthropoda > Arachnida > Araneae > Uloboridae > Uloborus > Uloborus diversus. The sequence continues at coordinate 156,635 of NW_026558483.1, read as the reverse complement.
AAGCAGTCAGTCAGTCTGTCAGTCAGTCAGTCAGTCAGCCTTATTCAGTCAGTCTGTCAGTCATCCTTATTCAGTCAGTCTGTCAGTCGGTCAGTCCTGTCCAGTCAGTTAGTCAGTCAAGCAGTCAGTCAGGTAGTCAAGCAGTCAGTCAGTCAGTGTCAGTCAGTCATTTAGTCATTCAGTCAGTCAGTGAAATAGCCAGTCAGAGAGTCAAGCAGTCAGTCAGTCAGTCTCAGTCAGTCAGTTAGTCAGTCAGTCAGTCAGTCAGTCCAGTCTCAGTCAGTCAGGCAGTTAGTCAGTCAGTCTCGGTCAGTCAGTGAGTCAGTCAGTCAGTATCAGTCAGTCAGTGAGTCAGTCTGTCAGTCAGGCAGTATCAGTCAGGCAGTAAGACTCCGCTCGACAGAACTCCGATAGCCTAATGGCTAGACCGCTGGTCTTCCAAGCGAGTGGCCTGGGTTCGATTCCCAGCCGGAGCGAATATCTTCAATGTATATATTTCTTTTCTAATTTGAAAATTCTTTTTTTTTTCAATTTCTTTCCTTTGCAATTATTGATTATTTATGTAGGGAAGAAAATTCTGAGTCAGTTTAATTTTTCGACACGAAGATTTCAAAGTGTTTAAATAAACAATTACCAAGGTGCATTTTTTGTTTTTATTACATTTAAAACTCCCACCGACAGAGCTCCCATAGACTAATGGCTAGAGTGTTAGGCTTCGAAGGGAGTGGCCCTGGGTTCGAGTCCCAGCCTGAACGAAAATCTTCAATGTATACTTTCAGTTTCTAATTTGAAATTTCTTCTTCTTTTTTTTTAATTTTTCTCTTTTGCGAATATTGATTATTTATGTAGGGAGAAAAATTCTGAGTCAGTTTAATTATTCGACCAGTAAATTTCAAAGTGTTTGAATCAATAATTACCAAGGTGCATTTTTTGTTTTTATTATATTTAAGACTTCCATCGACAGAGCTCCGATAGCCTAATGGCTAGACCGTTGGGTTCCTAGCGCGTGGTACTGGGTTCGAGTCCTGGCCGGAAAGGAAATCTTAAATGCAAATATTTTTTTCTAATTTTATAATTCTTTTTTTTTTATTTTTCCCTTTTGCGAAGTCAGTCAGTCAGTCTGACAGTCAATCAGTCAAGCACTCGGTCATTCAGTCTCAGTCAGTCAGTCCAGTCAGTCAGTCACTCAGTCAGTCAGTTAGTCCTTCAGCCAGTCAGTCAAGCAGTCAGTCATTTAGTCTCAGTGAGTCAGTCATTCAGTCAGTCAGTCAGTCAGGCAGTCAGTCAGTCAGTCGGTCAGTCCTGTGCAGTCAGTTAGTCACTAAAGCAGTCAGTCAGTCTCAGTCAGTCAGTCAGTCAGTCAGTCCAGTCCAGTCTCAGTCAGTCAGTCAGTCAGTCTCGGTCAGTCAGTCAGTCAGTCATTCAGTCAGTCAGGCAGTCAGTCAGTCGGTCAGCCTTATTCAGTCAGTCTGTCAGTCAGTCAGTCAGTCAGCCTTATTCAGTCAGTCTGTCAGTCATCCTTATTCAGTCAGTGTGTCAGTCAGTCAGTCGGTCAGTCCTGTCCAGTCAGTTAGTCAGTCAAGCAGTCAGTCAGGTAGTCAAGCAGTCAGTCAGTCAGTGTCAGTCAGTCATTTAGTCATTCAGTCAGTCAGTGAAATAGCCAGTCAGAGAGTCAGTCAGTCAGTCAGTCAGTCCAGTCTCAGTCAGTCAGGCAGTTAGTCAGTCAGTCAGTATCAGTCAGTCAGTGAGTCAGTCTGTCAGTCATCCAGTATCAGTCAGGCAGTAAGACTCCGCTCGACAGAACTCCGATAGCCTAATGGCTAGACCGCTGGTCTTCCAAGCGAGTGGCCTGGGTTCGAGTCCCAGCCGGAGCGAATATCTTCAATGTATATATTTCTTTTCTAATTTGAAAATTCTTTTTTTTTTCAATTTCTTTCCTTTGCAATTATTGATTATTTATGTAGGGAAGAAAATTCTGAGTCAGTTTAATTTTTCGACACGAAGATTTCAAAGTGTTTAAATAAAGAATTACCAAGGTGCATTTTTTGTTTTTATTATATTTAAAACTCCCACCGACAGAGCTCCCATAGACTAATGGCTAGAGTGTTAGGCTTCCAAGCGAGTGGCCCTGGGTTCGAGTCCCAGCCTGAAAGAAAATCTTCAATGTATACTTTTAGTTTCTATTTTGAAATTTCTTCTTCTTTTTTTTTTAATTTTTCTCTTTTGCGAATATTGATTATTTATGTAGGGAGAAAAATTCTGAGTCAGTTTAATTATTCGACCTGTAAATTTCAAAGTGTTTGAATCAATAATTACCAAGGTGCATTTTTTGTTTTTATTATATTTAAGACTTTCATCGACAGAGCTCCGATAGCCTAATGGCTAGACCGTTGGGTTCCTAGCGCGTGGTACTGGGTTCGAGTCCCGGCCGGAAAGGAAATCTTAAATGCAAATATTTTTTTCTAATTTTATAATTCTTTTTTTTTTTATTTTTCCCTTTTGCGAAGTCAGTCAGTCAGTCTGACAGTCAATCAGTCAAGCACTCAGTCATTCAGTCTCAGTCAGTCAGTCCACTCAGTCAGTCACTCAGTCAGTCAGTTAGTCCTTCAGCCAGTCAGTCAAGCAGTCAGTCATTTAGTCTCAGTCAGTCAGTCATTCAGTCAGTCAGTCAGTCAGGCAGTCAGTCAGTCAGTCAGTCGGTCAGTCCTGTGCAGTCAGTTAGTCACTAAAGCAGTCAGTCAGTCTCAGTCAGTCAGTCAGTCAGTCAGTCCAGTCCAGTCTCAGTCAGTCAGTCAGTCAGTCTCGGTCAGTCAGTCAGTCAGTCATTCAGTCAGTCAGTCAGTCAGGCAGTCAGTCAGTCGGTCAGCCTTATTCAGTCAGTCTGTCAGTCAGTCAGTCAGTCAGCCTTATTCAGTCAGTCTGTCAGTCATCCTTATTCAGTCAGTCTGTCAGTCAGTCAGTCGGTCAGTCCTGTCCAGTCAGTTAGTCAGTCAAGCAGTCAGTCAGGTAGTCAAGCAGTCAGTCAGTCTGTCAGTCAGTCAGTCAGTCAGCCTTATTCAGTCAGTCTGTCAGTCATCCTTATTCAGTCAGTCTGTCAGTCAGTCAGTCGGTCAGTCCTGTCCAGTCAGTTAGTCAGTCAAGCAGTCAGTCAGGTAGTCAAGCAGTCAGTCAGTCAGTGTCAGTCAGTCATTTAGTCATTCAGTCAGTCAGTGAAATAGCCAGTCAGAGAGTCAAGCAGTCAGTCAGTCAGTCTCAGTCAGTCAGTCTCAGTCAGTCAGTCAGTCAGTCAGTCCAGTCTCAGTCCGTCAGGCAGTTAGTCAGTCAGTCTCGGTCAGTCAGTGAGTCAGTCAGTCAGTATCAGTCAGTCAGTGAGTCAGTCTGTCAGTCAGGCAGTATCAGTCAGGCAGTAAGACTCCGCTCGACAGAACTCCGATAGCCTAATGGCTAGACCGCTGGTCTTCCAAGCGAGTGGCCTGGGTTCGATTCCCAGCCGGAGCGAATATCTTCAATGTATATATTTCTTTTCTAATTTGAAAATTCTTTTTTTTTTCAATTTCTTTCCTTTGCAATTATTGATTATTTATGTAGGGAAGAAAATTCTGAGTCAGTTTAATTTTTCGACACGAAGATTTCAAAGTGTTTAAATAAACAATTACCAAGGTGCATTTTTTGTTTTTATTACATTTAAAACTCCCACCGACAGAGCTCCCATAGACTAATGGCTAGAGTGTTAGGCTTCGAAGCGAGTGGCCCTGGGTTCGAGTCCCAGCCTGAACGAAAATCTTCAATGTATACTTTCAGTTTCTAATTTGAAATTTATTCTTCTTTTTTTTAATTTTTCTCTTTTGCGAATATTGATTATTTATGTAGGGAGAAAAATTCTGAGTCAGTTTAATAATTCGACCTGTAAATTTCAAAGTGTTTGAATCAATAATTACCAAGGTGCATTTTTTGTTTTTATTATATTTAAGACTTCCATCGACAGAGCTCCGATAGCCTAATATCTAGACCGTTGGGTTCCTAGCGCGTGGTACTGGGTTCGAGTCCCGGCCGGAAAGGAAATCTTAAATGCAAATATTTTTTTCTAATTTTATAATTCTTTTTTTTTTATTTTTCCCTTTTGCGAAGTCAGTCAGTCAGTCTGACAGTCAATCAGTCAAGCACTCGGTCATTCAGTCTCAGTCAGTCAGTCCAGTCAGTCAGTCACTCAGTCAGTCAGTTAGTCCTTCAGCCAGTCAGTCAAGCAGTCAGTCATTTAGTCTCAGTGAGTCAGTCATTCAGTCAGTCAGTCAGTCAGGCAGTCAGTCAGTCAGTCGGTCAGTCCTGTGCAGTCAGTTATTCACTAAAGCAGTCAGTCAGTCTCAGTCAGTCAGTCAGTCAGTCAGTCCAGTCCAGTCTCAGTCAGTCAGTCAGTCAGTCTCGGTCAGTCAGTCAGTCAGTCATTCAGTCAGTCAGGCAGTCAGTCAGTCGGTCAGCCTTATTCAGTCAGTCTGTCAGTCAGTCAGTCAGTCAGCCTTATTTAGTCAGTCTGTCAGTCATCCTTATTCAGTCAGTCTGTCAGTCAGTCAGTCGGTCAGTCCTGTCCAGTCAGTTAGTCAGTCAAGCAGTCAGTCAGGTAGTCAAGCAGTCAGTCAGTCAGTGTCAGTCAGTCATTTAGTCATTCAGTCAGTCAGTGAAATAGCCAGTCAGAGAGTCAGTCAGTCAGTCAGTCAGTCCAGTCTCAGTCAGTCAGTCAGTCCAGTCTCAGTCAGTCAGGCAGTTAGTCAGTCAGTCAGTATCAGTCAGTCAGTGAGTCAGTCTGTCAGTCATCCAGTATCAGTCAGGCAGTAAGACTCCGCTCGACAGAACTCCGATAGCCTAATGGCTAGACCGCTGGTCTTCCAAGCGAGTGGCCTGGGTTCGAGTCCCAGCCGGAGCGAATATCTTCAATGTATATATTTCTTTTCTAATTTGAAAATTCTTTTTTTTTTCAATTTCTTTCCTTTGCAATTATTGATTATTTATGTAGGGAAGAAAATTCTGAGTCAGTTTAATTTTTCGACACGAAGATTTCAAAGTGTTTAAATAAAGAATTACCAAGGTGCATTTTTTGTTTTTATTATATTTAAAACTCCCACCGACAGAGCTCCCATAGACTAATGGCTAGAGTGTTAGGCTTCCAAGCGAGTGGCCCTGGGTTCGAGTCCCAGCCTGAACGAAAATCTTCAAAGTATACTTTTAGTTTCTAATTTGAAATTTCTTCTTCTTTTTTTTTTAATTTTTCTCTTTTGCGAATATTGATTATTTATGTAGGGAGAAAAATTCTGAGTCAGTTTAATTATTCGACCTGTAAATTTCAAAGTGTTTGAATCAATAATTACCAAGGTGCATTTTTTGTTTTTATTATATTTAAGACTTCCATCGACAGAGCTCCGATAGCCTAATGGCTAGACCGTTGGGTTCCAAGCGCGTGGTACTGGGTTCGAGTCCCGGCCGGAACGAAAATCTTCCATGTATATATTTCTCTTCTAATTTGAAGATTCTTTTTTTTTTCAATTTCTTTCTTTTGCAAATATGGATTATTTATGTACGGAAGAAAATTCTGAGTCAGTTTAATCATTCGACCTTTAGATTTCAAAGATTTTAGATCAATAATTACTAAGGTGCATTTTTTGTTTTCATTATAATTAAGACACCGATCAACAGAGATCCGATAGTATATTGGCGAGAGCGTTGGGCTTCCATGAGTGTCGCCCTGGGTTCAAATCCCAGCCGGAAAGGTAATCTTAAATGCAAATATTTTTTTCTAATTTTATAATTCTTTTTTTTTTATTTTTCCCTTTTGCGAAGTCAGTCAGTCAGTCTGACAGTCAATCAGTCAAGCACTCAGTCATTCAGTCTCAGTCAGTCAGTCCAGTCAGTCAGTCACTCAGTCAGTCAGTTAGTCCTTCAGCCAGTCAGTCAAGCAGTCACTCATTTAGTCTCAGTCAGTCAGTCATTCAGTCAGTCAGTCAGTCAGTCAGTCAGTCAGTCAGTCGGTCAGTCCTGTGCAGTCAGTTAGTCACTAAAGCAGTCAGTCAGTCTCAGTCAGTCAGTCAGTCAGTCAGTCCAGTCCAGTCTTAGTCAGTCAGTCAGTCAGTCTCGGTCAGTCAGTCAGTCAGTCATTCAGTCAGTCAGGCAGTCAGTCAGTCGGTCAGCCTTATTCAGTCTGTCTGTCAGTCAGTCAGTCAGTCAGCCTTATTCAGTCAGTCTGTCAGTCATCCTTATTCAGTCAGTCTGTCAGTCAGTCAGTCGATCAATCCTGTCCAGTCAGTTAGTCAGTCAAGCAGTCAGTCAGTCAGTGTCGGTCAGTCATTTAGTCATTCAGTCAGTCAGTGAAATAGCCAGTCAGAGAGTCAAGCAGTCAGTCAGTCAGTCTCAGTCAGTCAGTTAGTCAGTCAGTCAGTCAGTCAGTCAGTCCAGTCTCAGTCAGTCAGGCAGTTAGTCAGTCTCGGTCAGTCAGTGAGTCAGTCAGTCAGTATCAGTCAGTCAGTGAGTCAGTCTGTCAGTCAGGAAGTAAGACTCCGCTCGACAGAACTCCGATAGCCTAATGGCTAGACCGCTGGTCTTCCAAGCGAGTGGCCTGGGTTCGAGTCCAAGCCGGAGCGAATATCTTCAATGTATATATTTCTTTTCTAATTTGAAAATTCTTTTTTTTTCAATTTCTTTCCTTTGCAATTATTGATTATTTATGTAGGGAAGAAAATTCTGAGTCAGTTTAATTTTTCGACACGAAGATTTCAAAGTGTTTATATAAACAATTACCAAGGTGCATTTTTTGTTTTTATTATATTTAAAACTCCCACCGACAGAGCTCCCATAGACTAATGGCTAGAGTGTTAGGCTTCCAAGCGAGTGGCCCTGGGTTCGAGTCCCAGCCTGAACGAAAATCTTCAATGTATACTTTTAGTTTCTAATTTGAAATTTCTTCTTCTTTTTTTTTTAATTTTTCTCTTTTGCGAATATTGATTATTTATGTAGGGAGAAAAATTCTGAGTCAGTTTAAATATTCGACCTGTAAATTTCAAAGTGTTTGAATCAATAATTACCAAGGTGCATTTTTTGTTTTTATTATATTTAAGACTTCCATCGACAGAGCTCCGATAGCCTAATGGCTAGACCGTTGGCTTCGAAGCGCGTGGTACTGGGTTCGAGTCCCGGCCGGAACGAAAATCTTCCATGTATATATTTCTCTTCTAATTTGAAGATTCTTTTTTTTTTCAATTTCTTTCTTTTGCAAATATGGATTATTTATGTACGGAAGAAAATTCTGAGTCAGTTTAATCATTCGACCTTTAGATTTCAAAGATTTTAGATCAATAATTACTAAGGTGCATTTTTTGTTTTTATTATAATTAAGACACCGATCAACAGAGATCCGATAGTATATTGGCGAGAGCGTTGGGCTTCCATGAGTGTCGCCCTGGGTTCAAATCCCAGCCGGAAAGGAAATCTTAAATGCAAATATTTTTTTCTAATTTTATAATTCTTTTTTTTTTTATTTTTCCCTTTTGCGAAGTCAGTCAGTCAGTCTGACAGTCAATCAGTCAAGCACTCAGTCATTCAGTCTCAGTCAGTCAGTCCAGTCAGTCAGTCACTCAGTCAGTCAGTTAGTCCTTCAGCCAGTCAGTCAAGCAGTCAGTCATTTAGTCTCAGTCAGTCAGTCATTCAGTCAGTCAGTCAGTCAGTCAGTCAGTCAGTCAGTCAGTCTTTCAGTCCTGTGCAGTCAGTTAGTCACTAAAGCAGTCAGTCAGTCTCAGTCAGTCAGTCAGTCCAGTCCAGTCTCAGTCAGTCAGTCAGTCAGTCTCGGTCAGTCAGTCAGTCAGTCATTCAGTCAGTCAGTCAGTCAGGCAGTCAGTCAGTCGGTCAGCCTTATTCAGTCAGTCTGTCAGTCAGTCAGACAGTCAGCCTTATTCAGTCAGTCTGTCAGTCATCCTAATTCAGTCAGTCTGTCAGTCAGTCAGTCGGTCAGTCCTGTCCAGTCAGTTAGTCAGTCAAGCAGTCAGTCAGGTAGTCAAGCAGTCAGTCAGTCAGTGTCAGTCAGTCATTTAGTCATTCAGTCAGTCAGTGAAATAGCCAGTCAGAGAGTCAAGCAGTCAGTCAGTCAGTCTCAGTCAGTCAGTTAGTCAGTCAGTCAGTCAGTCAGTCAGTCAGTCCAGTCTCAGTCAGTCAGTCAGTCAGTCCAGTCTCAGTCAGTCAGGCAGTTAGTCAGTCAGTCTCGGTCAGTCAGTGAGTCAGTCAGTCAGTATCAGTCAGTCAGTGAGTCAGTCTGTCAGTCAGGCAGTATCAGTCAGGCAGTAAGACTCCGCTCGACAGAACTCCGATAGCCTAATGGCTAGACCGCTGGTCTTCCAAGCGAGTGGCCTGGGTTCGAGTCCAAGCCGGAGCGAATATCTTCAATGTATATATTTCTTTTCTAATTTGAAAATTCTTTTTTTTTTCAATTTCTTTCCTTTGCAATTATTGATTATTTATGTAGGGAAGAAAATTCTGAGTCAGTTTAATTTTTCGACACGAAGATTTCAAAGTGTTTAAATAAACAATTACCAAGGTGCATTTTTTGTTTTTATTATATTTAAAACTCCCACCGACAGAGCTCCCATAGACTAATGGCTAGAGTGATAGGCTTCCAAGCGAGTGGCCCTGGGTTCGAGTCCCAGCCTGAGCGAAAATCTTCAATGTATACTTTTAGTTTCTAATTTGAAATTTCTTCTTCTTTTTTTTAAATTTTTCTCTTTTGCGAATATTGATTATTTATGTAGGGAGAAAAATTCTGAGTCAGTTTAATTATTCGACCTGTAAATTTCAAAGTGTTTGAATCAATAATTACCAAGGTGTATTTTTTGTTTTTATTATATTTAAGACTTCCATCGACAGAGCTCCGATAGCCTAATGGCTAGACCGTTGGGCTCCTAGCGCGTGGTACTGGGTTCGAGTCCCGGCCGGAAAGGAAATCTTAAATGCAAATATTTTTTTCTAATTTTATAATTCTTTTTTTTTTATTTTTCCCTTTTGCGAAGTCAGTCAGTCAGTCTGACAGTCAATCAGTCAAGCACTCAGTCATTCAGTCTCAGTCAGTCAGTCCAGTCAGTCAGTCACTCAGTCAGTCAGTTAGTCCTTCAGCCAGTCAGTCAAGCAGTCAGTCATTTAGTCTCAGTCAGTCAGTCATTCAGTCAGTCAGTCAGTCAGGCAGTCAGTCAGTCAGTCAGTCGGTCAGTCCTGTGCAGTCAGTTAGTCACTAAAGCAGTCAGTCAGTCTCAGTCAGTCAGTCAGTCCAGTCCAGTCTCAGTCAGTCAGTCAGTCAGTCTCGGTCAGTCAGTCAGTCAGTCATTCAGTCAGTCAGTCAGTCAGGCAGTCAGTCAGTCAGTCAGCCTTATTCAGTCAGTCTGTCAGTCAGTCAGTCGGTCAGTCCTGTCCAGTCAGTTAGTCAGTCAAGCAGTCAGTCAGGTAGTCAAGCAGTCAGTCAGTCAGTGTCAGTCAGTCATTTAGTCATTCAGTCCGTCAGTGAAATAGCCAGTCAGAGAGTCAAGCAGTCAGTCAGTCAGTCTCAGTCAGTCAGTTAGTCAGTCAGTCAGTCAGTCAGTCAGTCAGTCCAGTCTCAGTCAGTCAGGCAGTTAGTCAGTCAGTCTCGGTCAGTCAGTGAGTCAGTCAGTCAGTATCAGTCAGTCAGTGAGTCAGTCTGTCAGTCAGGCAGTATCAGTCAGGCAGTAAGACTCCGCTCGACAGAACTCCGATAGCCTAATGGCTAGACCGCTGGTCTTCCAAGCGAGTGGCCTGGGTTCGAGTCCAAGCCGGAGCGAATATCTTCAATGTATATATTTCTTTTCTAATTTGAAAATTCTTTTTTTTTTCAATTTCTTTCCTTTGCAATTATTGATTATTTATGTAGGGAAGAAAATTCTGAGTCAGTTTAATTTTTCGACACGAATATTTCAAAGTGTTTAAATAAACAATTACCAAGGTGCATTTTTTGTTTTTATTATATTTAAAACTCCCACCGACAGAGCTCCCATAGACTAATGGCTAGAGTGATAGGCTTCCAAGCGAGTGGCCCTGGGTTCGAGTCCCAGCCTGAGCGAAAATCTTCAATGTATACTTTTAGTTTCTAATTTGAAATTTCTTCTTCTTTTTTTTTAATTTTTCTCTTTTGCGAATATTGATTATTTATGTAGGGAGAAAAATTCTGAGTCAGTTTAATTGTTCGACCTGTAAATTTCAAAGTGTTTGAATCAATAATTACCAAGGTGCATTTTTTGTTTTTATTATATTTAAGACTTCCATCGACAGAGCTCCGATAGCCTAATGGCTAGACCGTTGGGTTCCTAGCGCGTGGTACTGGGTTCGAGTCCCGGCCGGAAAGGAAATCTTAAATGCAAATGTTTTTTTCTAATTTTATAATTCTTTTTTTTTATTTTTCCCTTTTGCGAAGTCAGTCAGTCAGTCTGACAGTCAATCAGTCAAGTACTCAGTCATTCAGTCTCAGTCAGTCAGTCCAGTCAGTCAGACACTCAGTCAGTCAGTTAGTCCTTCAGCCAGTCAGTCAAGCAGTCAGTCATTTAGTCTCAGTCAGTCAGTCATTCAGTCAGTCAGTCAGTCAGGCAGTCAGTCAGTCAGTCAGTCGGTCAGTCCTGTGCAGTCAGTTAGTCACTAAAGCAGTCAGTCAGTCTCAGTCAGTCAGTCAGTCAGTCAGTCCAGTCCAGTCTCAGTCAGTCAGTCAGTCAGTCAGTCACTCAGTCAGTCAGTTAGTCCTTCAGCCAGTCAGTCAAGCAGTCAGTCATTTAGTCTCAGTCAGTCAGTCATTCAGTCAGTCAGTCAGTCAGTCCAGTCCAGTCTCAGTCAGTCAGTCAGTCAGTCAGTCTCGGTCAGTCAGTCAGTCAGTCATTCAGTCAGTCAGTCAGTCAGGCAGTCAGTCAGTCGGTCAGCCTTATTCAGTCAGTCTGTCAGTCAGTCAGTCAGTCAGCCTTATTCAGTCAGTCTGTCAGTCATCCTTATTCAGTCAGTCTGTCAGTCAGTCAGTCGGTCAGTCCTGTCCAGTCAGTTAGTCAGTCAAGCAGTCAGTCAGGTAGTCAAGCAGTCAGTCAGTCAGTGTCAGTCAGTCATTTAGTCATTCAGTCAGTCAGTGAAATAGCCAGTCAGAGAGTCAAGCAGTCAGTCAGTCAGTCTCAGTCAGTCAGTTAGACAGTCAGTCAGGCAGTCAGTCAGTCAGTCAGTCGGTCAGTCCTGTGCAGTCAGTTAGTCACTAAAGCAGTCAGTCAGTCTCAGTCAGTCAGTCAGTCAGTCAGTCCAGTCCAGTCTCAGTCAGTCAGTCAGTCAGTCTCGGTCAGTCAGTCAGTCAGTCATTCAGTCAGTCAGTCAGTCAGGCAGTCAGTCAGTCGGTCAGCCTTATTCAGTCAGTCTGTCAGTCAGTCTGTCAGTCAGTCAGTCAGTCAGCCTTATTCAGTCAGTCTGTCAGTCATCCTTATTCAGTCAGTCTGTCAGTCAGTCAGTCGGTCAGTCCTGTCCAGTCAGTTAGTCAGTCAAGCAGTCAGTCAGGTAGTCAAGCAGTCAGTCAGTCAGTGTCAGTCAGTCATTTAGTCATTCAGTCAGTCAGTGAAATAGCCAGTCAGAGAGTCAAGCAGTCAGTCAGTCAGTCTCAGTCAGTCAGTTAGTCAGTCAGTCAGTCAGTCAGTCAGTCCAGTCTCAGTCAGTCAGGCTGTTAGTCAGTCAGTCTCGGTCAGTCAGTGAGTCAGTCAGTCAGTATCAGTCAGTCAGTGAGTCAGTCTGTCAGTCAGGCAGTATCAGTCAGGCAGTAAGACTCCACTCGACAGAACTCCGATAGCCTAATGGCTAGACCGCTGGTCTTCCAAGCGAGTGGCCTGGGTTCGAGTCCCAGCCGGAGCGAATATCTTCAATGTATATATTTCTTTTCTAATTTGAAATTTTTTTTTTTCAATTTCTTTCCTTTGCAATTATTGATTATTTATGTAGGGAAGAAAATTCTGAGTCAGTTTAATTTTTCGACACGAAGATTTCAAAGTGTTTAAATAAACAATTACCAAGGTGCATTTTTTGTTTTTATTATATTTAAAACTCCCACCGACACAGCTCCCATAGACTAATGGCTAGAGTGATAGGCTTCCAAGCGAGTGGCCCTGGGTTCGAGTCCCAGCCTGAGCGAAAATCTTCAATGTATACTTTTAGTTTCTAATTTGAAATTTCTTCTTCTTTTTTTTTAATTTTTCTCTTTTGCGAATATTGATTATTTATGTAGGGAGAAAAATTCTGAGTCAGTTTAATTGTTCGACCTGTAAATTTCAAAGTGTTTGAATCAATAATTACCAAGGTGCATTTTTTGTTTTTATTATATTTAAGACTTCCATCGACAGAGCTCCGATAGCCTAATGGCTAGACCGTTGGGTTCCTAGCGCGTGGTACTGGGTTCGAGTCCCGGCCGGAAAGGAAATCTTAAATGCAAATGTTTTTTTCTAATTTTATAATTCTTTTTTTTTATTTTTCCCTTTTGCGAAGTCAGTCAGTCAGTCTGACAGTCAATCAGTCAAGTACTCAGTCATTCAGTCTCAGTCAGTCAGTCCAGTCAGTCAGACACTCAGTCAGTCAGTTAGTCCTTCAGCCAGTCAGTCAAGCAGTCAGTCATTTAGTCTCAGTCAGTCAGTCATTCAGTCAGTCAGTCAGGCAGTCAGTCAGTCAGTCAGTCGGTCAGTCCTGTGCAGTAAGTTAGTCACTAAAGCAGTCAGTCAGTCTCAGTCAGTCAGTCAGTCAGTCAGTCCAGTCCAGTCTCAGTCAGTCAGTCAGTCAGTCAGTCACTCAGTCAGTCAGTTAGTCCTTCAGCCAGTCAGTCAAGCAGTCAGTCATTTAGTCTCAGTCAGTCAGTCATTCAGTCAGTCAGTCAGTCAGTCAGTCGGTCAGTCCTGTGCAGTCAGTTAGTCACTAAAGCAGTCAGTCAGTCTCAGTCAGTCAGCCAGTCAGTCAGTCCAGTCCAGTCTCAGTCAGTCAGTCAGTCAGTCAGTCTCGGTCAGTCAGTCAGTCAGTCATTCAGTCAGTCAGTCAGTCAGGCAGTCAGTCAGTCGGTCAGCCTTATTCAGTCAGTCTGTCAGTCAGTCAGTCAGTCAGCCTTATTCAGTCAGTCTGTCAGTCATCCTTATTCAGTCAGTCTGTCAGTCAGTCAGTCGGTCAGTCCTGTCCAGTCAGTTAGTCAGTCAAGCAGTCAGTCAGGTAGTCAAGCAGTCAGTCAGTCAGTGTCAGTCAGTCATTTAGTCATTCAGTCACTCAGTGAAATAGCCAGTCAGAGAGTCAAGCAGTCAGTCAGTCAGTCTCAGTCAGTCAGTTAGACAGTCAGTCAGTCAGTCAGTCAGTCAGTCAGTCCAGTCTCAGTCAGTCAGGCAGTTAGTCAGTCAGTCTCGGTCAGTCAGTGAGTCAGTCAGTCAGTATCAGTCAGTCAGTGAGTCAGTCTGTCAGTCAGGCAGTATCAGTCAGGGAGTAAGACTCCGCTCGACAGAACTCCGATAGCCTAATGGCTAGACCGCTGGTCTTCCAAGCGAGTGGCCTGGGTTCGAGTTCCAGCCGGAGCGAATATCTTCAATGTATATATTTCTTTTCTAATTTGAAAATTCTTTTTTTTTTCAATTTCTTTCCTTTGCAATTATTGATTATTTATGTAGGGAAGAAAATTCTGAGTCAGTTTAATTTTTCGACACGAATATTTCAAAGTGTTTAAATAAACAATTACCAAAGTGCATTTTTTGTTTTTATTATATTTAAAACTCCCACCGACAGAGCTCCCATAGACTAATGGCTAGAGTGATAGGCTTCCAAGCGAGTGGCCCTGGGTTCGAGTCCCAGCCTGAGCGAAAATCTTCAATGTATACTTTTAGTTTCTAATTTGAAATTTCTTCTTCTTTTTTTTTAATTTTTCTCTTTTGCGAATATTGATTATTTATGTAGGGAGAAAAATTCTGAGTCAGTTTAATTGTTCGACCTGTAAATTTCAAAGTGTTTGAATCAATAATTACCAAGGTGCATTTTTTGTTTTTATTATATTTAAGACTTCCATCGACAGAGCTCCGATAGCCTAATGGCTAGACCGTTGGGTTCCTAGCGCGTGGTACTGGGTTCGAGTCCCGGCCGGAACGAAAATCTTCCATGTATATATTTCGCTTCTAATTTGAAGATTCTTTTTTTTTTTTTTTCAATTTCTTTCTTTTGCAAATATGGATTATTTATGTACGGAAGAAAATTCTGAGTCAGTTTAATCATTCGACCTTTAGATTTCAAAGATTTTAGATCAATAATTACTAAGGTGCATTTTTTGTTTTTATTATAATTAAGACACCGATCAACAGAGATCCGATAGTATATTGGCGAGAGCGTTGGGCTTCCGTGAGTGTCGCCCTGGGTTCAAATCCCAGCCGGAAAGGAAATCTTAAATGCAAATATTTTTTTCTAATTTTATAATTCTTTTTTTTTTATTTTTCCCTTTTGCGAAGTCAGTCAGTCAGTCTGACAGTCAATCAGTCAAGCACTCAGTCATTCAGTCTCAGTCAGTCAGTCCAGTCAGTTAGTCCTTCAGCCAGTCAGTCAAGCAGTCAGTCATTTAGTCTCAGTCAGTCAGTCATTCAGTCAGTCAGTCAGTCAGGCAGTCAGTCAGTCAGGCAGTCAGTCAGTCCTGTGCAGTCAGTTAGTCACTAAAGCAGTCAGTCAGTCTCAGTCAGTCAGTCAGTCAGTCAGTCCAGTCCAGTCTCAGTCAGTCAGTCAGTCCAGTCCAGTCTCAGTCAGTCAGTCAGTCATTCAGTCAGTCAGTCAGTCATTCAGTCAGTCAGTCAGTCAGGCAGTCAGTCAGTCGGTCAGCCTTATTCAGTCAGTCTGTCAGTCAGTCAGTCAGTCAGCCTTATTCAGTCAGTCTGTCAGTCATCCTTATTCAGTCAGTCTGTCAGTCAGTCAGTCGGTCAGTCCTGTCCAGTCAGTTAGTCAGTCAAGCAGTCAGTCAGGTAGTCAAGCAATCAGTCAGTCAGTGTCAGTCAGTCATTTAGTCATTCAGTCAGTCAGTGAAATAGCCAGTCAGAGAGTCAAGCAGTCAGTCAGTCAGTCTCAGTCAGTCAGTTAGTCAGTCAGTCAGTCAGTCAGTCAGTCAGTCAGTCAGTTAGTCCAGTCTCAGTCAGTCAGGCAGTTAGTCAGTAAGTCTCGGTCAGTCAGTGAGTCAGTCAGTCAGTATCAGTCAGTCAGTGAGTCAGTCTGTCAGTCAGGCAGTATCAGTCAGGCAGTAAGACTCCGCTCGACAGAACTCCGATAGCCTAATGGCTAGACCGCTGGTCTTCCAAGCGAGTGGCCTGGGTTCGAGTCCCAGCCGGAGCGAATATCTTCAATGTATATATTTCTTTTCTAATTTGAAAATTCTTTTTTTTTCAATTTCTTTCCTTTGCAATTATTGATTATTTATGTAGGGAAGAAAATTCTGAGTCCGTTTAATTTTTTGACACGAAGATTTCAAAGTGTTTAAATAAACAATTACCAAGGTGCATTTTTTGTTTTTATTATATTTAAAACTCCCACCGACAGAGCTCCCATAGACTAATGGCTAGAGTGTTAGGCTTCCAAGCGAGTGGCCCTGGGTTCGAGTCCCAGCCTGAACGAAAATCTTCAATGTATACTTTTAGTTTCTAATTTGAAATTTCTTCTTCTTTTTTTTTAAATTTTTCTCTTTTGCGAATATTGATTATTTATGTAGGGAGAAAAATTCTGAGTCAGTTTAATTATTCGACCTGTAAATTTCAAAGTGTTTGAATCAATAATTACCAAGGTGCATTTTTTGTTTTTATTATATTTAAGACTTCCATCGACAGAGCTCCGATAGCCTAATGGCTAGACCGTTGGGTTCCTAGCGCGTGGTACTGGGTTCGAGTCCCGGCCGGAAAGGAAATCTTAAATGCAAATATTTTTTTCTAATTTTATAATTCTTTTCTTTTATTTTTCCCTTTTGCGAAGTCAGTCAGTCAGTCTGACAGTCAATCAGTCAAGCACTCAGTCATTCAGTCTCAGTCAGTCAGTCCAGTCAGTCAGTCACTCAGTCAGTCAGTCAGTCAAGCAGTCAGTCAGTCAAGCAGTCAGTCATTTAGTCTCAGTCAGTCAGTCATTCAGTCAGTCAGTCAGTCGGTCAGTCCTGTGCAGTCAGTTAGTCACTAAAGCAGTCAGTCAGTCTCAGTCAGTCAGTCAGTCAGTCAGTCCAGTCCAGTCCAGTCTCAGTCAGTCAGTCAGTCAGTCTCGGTCAGTCAGTCAGTCAGTCATTCAGTCAGTCAGTCAGGCAGTCAGTCAGTCGGTCAGCCTTATTCTCTCAGTCTGTCAGTCAGTCAGTCAGTCAGCCTTATTCAGTCAGTCTGTCAGTCATCCTTATTCAGTCAGTCTGTCAGTCAGTCAGTCGGTCAGTCCTGTCCAGTCAGTTAGTCAGTCAAGCAGTCAGTCAGGTAGTCAAGCAGTCAGTCAGTCAGTGTCAGTCAGTCATTTAGTCATTCAGTCAGTCAGTGAAATAGCCAGTCAGAGAGTCAAGCAGTCAGTCAGTCAGTCTCAGTCAGTCAGTCAGTCAGTCAGTCAGTCCAGTCTCAGTCAGTCAGGCAGTTAGTCAGTCAGTCTCGGTCAGTCAGTGAGTCAGTCAGTCAGTATCAGTCAGTCAGTGAGTCAGTCTGTCAGTCAGGCAGTATCAGTCAGGCAGTAAGACTCCGCTCGACAGAACTCCGATAGCCTAATGGCTAGACCGCTGGTCTTCCAAGCGAGTGGCCTGGGTTCGAGTCCCAGCCGGAGCGAATATCTTCAATGTATATATTTCTTTTCTAATTTGAAAATTCTTTTTTTTTCAATTTCTTTCCTTTGCAATTATTGATTATTTATGTAGGGAAGAAAATTCTGAGTCAGTTTAATTTTTCGACACTAAGATTTCAAAGTGTTTAAATAAACAATTACCAAGGTGCATTTTTTGTTTTTATTATATTTAAAACTCCCACCGACAGAGCTCCCATAGACTAATGGCAAGAGTGTTAGGCTTCCAAGCGAGTGGCCCTGGGTTCGAGTCCCAGCCTGAACGAAAATCTTCAATGTATACTTTTAGTTTCTAATTTGAAATTTCTTCTTCTTTTTTTTTTAATTTTTCTCTTTTGCGAATATTGATTATTTATGTAGGGAGAAAAATTCTGAGTCAGTTTAATTATTCGACCTGTAAATTTCAAAGTGTTTGAATCAATAATTACCAAGGTGCATTTTTTGTTTTTATTATATTTAAGACTTCCATCGACAGAGCTCCGATAGCCTAATGGCTAGACCGTTGGGTTCCAAGCGCGTGGTACTGGGTTCGAGTCCCGGCCGGAACGAAAATCTTCCATGTATATATTTCTCTTCTAATTTGAAGATTCTTTTTTTTTTCAATTTCTTTCTTTTGCAAATATGGATTATTTATGTACGGAAGAAAATTCTGAGTCAGTTTAATCATTCGACCTTTAGATTTCAAAGATTTTAGATCAATAATTACTAAGGTGCATTTTTTGTTTTTTTATAATTAAGACACCGATCAACAGAGATCCGATAGTATATTGGCGAGAGCGTTGGGCTTCCATGAGTGTCGCCCTGGGTTCAAATCCCAGCCGGAAAGGAAATCTTAAATGCAAATATTTTTTTCTAATTTTATAATTCTTTTTTTTTTATTTTTCCCTTTTGCGAAGTCAGTCAGTCAGTCTGACAGTCAATCAGTCAAGCACTCAGTCATTCAGTCTCAGTCAGTCAGTCCAGTCAGTCAGTCACTCAGTCAGTCAGTTAGTCCTTCAGCCAGTCAGTCAAGCAGTCAGTCATTTAGTCTCAGTCAGTCAGTCATTCAGTCAGTCAGTCAGTCAGGCAGTCAGTCACTCAGTCAGTCGGGCAGTCCTGTGCAGTCAGATAGTCACTAAAGCAGTCAGTCAGTCTCAGTCAGTCAGTCAGTCAGTCAGTCCAGTCCAGTCCAGTCTCAGTCAGTCAGTCAGTCAGTCTCGGTCAGTCAGTCAGTCAGTCATTCAGTCAGTCAGTCAGTCAGGCAGTCAGTCAGTCGGTCAGCCTTATTCAGTCAGTCTGTCAGTCAGTCTGTCAGTCAGCCTTATTCAGTCAGTCTGTCAGTCATCCTTATTCAGTCAGTCTGTCAGTCAGTCAGTCAAGCAGTCAGTCAGGTAGTCAAGCAGTCAGTCAGTCAGTGTCAGTCAGTCATTTAGTCATTCAGTCAGTCAGTGAAATAGCCAGTCAGAGAGTCAAGCAGTCAGTCAGTCAGTCTCAGTCAGTCAGTTAGTCAGTCAGTCAGTCAGTCAGTCCAGTCTCAGTCAGTCAGGCAGTTAGTCAGTCAGTCTCGGTCAGTCAGTGGGTCAGTCATTCAGTGAGTCAGTCTGTCAGTCAGGCAGTATCAGTCAGGCAGTAAGACCCCGCTCGACAGAACTCCGATAGCCTAATGGCTAGACCGCTGGTCTTCCAAGCGAGTGGCCTGGGTTCGAGTCCCAGCCGGAGCGAATATCTTCAATGTATATATTTCTTTTCTAATTTGAAAATTCTTTTTTTTTTCAATTTCTTTCCTTTGCAATTATTGATTATTTATGTAGGGAAGAAAATTCTGAGTCAGTTTAATTTTTTGACACGAAGATTTCAAAGTGTTTAAATAAACAATTACCAAGGTGCATTTTTTGTTTTTATTATATTTAAAACTCCCACCGACAGAGCTCCCATAGACTAATGGCTAGAGTGTTAGGCTTCCAAGCGAGTGGCCCTGGGTTCGAGTCCCAGCCTGAACGAAAATCTTCAATGTATACTTTAGTTTCTAATTTGAAATTTTATCTTCTTTTTTTTTTAATTTTTCTCTTTTGCGAATATTGATTATTTATGTAGGGAGAAAAATTCTGAGTCAGTTTAATTATTCGACCTGTAAATTTCAAAGTGTTTGAATCAATAATTACCAAGGTGCATTTTTTGTTTTTATTATATTTAAGACTTCCATCGACAGAGCTCCGATAGCCTAATGGCTAGACCGTTGGGTTCCAAGCGCGTGGTACTGGGTTCGAGTCCCGGCCGGAACGAAAATCTTCGATGTATAAATTTCTCTTCTAATTTGAAGATTCTTTTTTTTTTCAATTTCTTTCTTTTGCAAATATGGATTATTTATGTACGGAAGAAAATTCTGAGTCAGTTTAATCATTCGACTTTTAGATTTCAAAGATTTTAGATCAATAATTACTAAGATGCATTTTTTGTTTTTATTATAATTAAGACACCGATCAACAGAGATCCGATAGTATATTGGCGAGAGCGTTGGGCTTCCATGAGTGTCGCCCTGGGTTCAAATCCCAGCCGGAAAGGAAATCTTAAATGCAAATATTTTTTTATAATTTTATAATTCTTTTTTTTTATTTTTCCCTTTTGCGAAGTCAGTCAGTCAGTCTGACAGTCAATCAGTCAAGCACTCAGTCATTCAGTCTCAGTCAGTCAGTCCAGTCAGTCAGTCACTCAGTCAGTCAGTTAGTCCTTCAGCCAGTCAGTCAAGCAGTCAGTCATTTAGTCTCAGTCAGTCAGTCAGTCAGTCAGTCCAGTCCAGTCTCAGTCAGTCAGTCAGTCAGTCATTCAGTCAGGCAGTCAGTCAGGCAGTCAGTCAGTCGGTCAGCCTTATTCAGTCAGTCTGTCAGTCAGTGAGTCAGTCAGCCTTATTCAGTCAGTCTGTCAGTCATCCTTATTCTGTCAGTCTGTCAGTCAGTCAGTCGGTCAGTCCTGTCCAGTCAGTTAGTCAGTCAAGCAGTCAGTCAGGTAGTCAAGCAGTCAGTCAGTCAGTGTCAGTCAGTCATTTAGTCATTCAGTCAGTCAGTGAAATAGCCAGTCAGAGAGTCAAGCAGTCAGTCAGTCAGTCTCAGTCAGTCAGTTAGTCAGTCAGTCAGTCAGTCAGTCAGTCAGTCCAGGGTCAGTCAGTCAGGCAGTTAGTCAGTCAGTCTCGGTCAGTCAGTGAGTCAGTCAGTCAGTATCAGTCAGTCAGTGAGTCAGTCTGTCAGTCAGGCAGTATCAGTCAGGCAGTAAGACTCCGCTCGACAGAACTCCGATAGCCTAATGGCTAGACCGCTGGTCTTCCAAGCGAGTGGCCTGGGTTCGAGTCCCAGCCGGAGCGAATATCTTCAATGTATATATTTCTTTTCTAATTTGAAAATTCTTTTTTTTTTCAATTTCTTTCCTTTGCAATTATTGATTATTTATGTAGGGAAGAAAATTCTGAGTCAGTTTAATTTTTCGACACAAAGATTTCAAAGTGTTTAAATAAACAATTACCAAGGTGCATTTTTTGTTTTTATTATGTTTAAAACTCCCACCGACAGAGCTCCCATAGACTAATGGCTAGAGTGTTAGGCTTCCAAGCGAGTGGCCCTGGGTTCGAGTCCCAGCCAGAACGAAAATCTTCAATGTATACTTTAGTTTCTAATTTGAAATATCTTCTTCTTTTTTTTTTAATTTTTCTCTTTTGCGAATATTGATTATTTATGTAGGGAGAAAAATTCTGAGTCAGTTTAATTATTCGACCTGTAAATTTCAAAGTGTTTGAATCAATAATTACCAAGGTGCATTTTTTGTTTTTATTATATTTAAGACTTCCATCGACAGAGCTCCGATAGCCTAATGGCTAGACCGTTGGGTTCCAAGCGCGTGGTACTGGGTTCGAGTCCCGGCCGGAACGAAAATCTTCCATGTATATATTTCTCTTCTAATTTGAAGATTCTTTTTTTTTCAATTTCTTTCTTTTGCAAATATGGATTATTTATGTACGGAAGAAAATTCTGAGTCAGTTTAATCATTCGACCTTTAGATTTCAAAGATTTTAGATCAATAATTACTAAGGTGCATTTTTTGTTTTTATTATAATTAAGACACCGATCAACAGAGATCCAATAGTATATTGGCGAGAGCGTTGGGCTTCCATGAGTGTCGCCCTGGGTTCAAATCCCAGCCGGAAAGGAAATCTTAAATGCAAATATTTTTTTCTAATTTTATAATTCTTTTTTTTTTTATTTTTCCCTTTTGCGAAGTCAGTCAGTCAGTCTGACAGTCAATCAGTCAAGCACTCAGTCATTCAGTCTCAGTCAGTCAGTCCAGTCAGTCAGTCACTCAGTCAGTCAGTTAGTCCTTCAGCCAGTCAGTCAAGCAGTCAGTCATTTAGTCTCAGTCAGTCAGTCATTCAGTCAGTCAGTCATTCAGTCAGTCAGTCACTCAGGCAGTCAGTCAGTCACTCAGTCGGTCAGTCCTGTGCAGTCAATTAGTCACTAAAGCAGTCAGTCAGTCTCAGTCAGTCAGTCAGTCAGTCAGTCCAGTCCAGTCTCAGTCAGTCAGTCAGTCAGTCTCGGTCAGTCAGTCAGTCAGTCATTCAGTCAGTCAGTCAGTCAGGCAGTCAGTCAGTCGGTCAGCCTTATTCAGTCAGTCTGTCAGTCAGTCAGTCAGTCAGCCTTATTCAGTCAGTCTGTCAGTCATCCTTATTCAGTCAGTCTGTCAGTCAGTCAGTCGGTCAGTCCTGTCCAGTCAGTCTGTCAGTCAGGCAGTCAAGCAGTCAGTCAGTAAGACTCCGCTCGACAGAACTCCGATAGCCTAATGGCTAGACCGCTGGTCTTCCAAGCGAGTGGCCTGGGTTCGAGTCCCAGCCGGAGCGAATATCTTCAATGTATATATTTCTTTTCTAATTTGAAAATTCTTTTTTTTTTCAATTTCTTTCCTTTGCAATTATTGATTATTTATGTAGGGAAGAAAATTCTGAGTCAGTTTAATTTTTCGACACGAAGATTTCAAAGTGTTTAAATAAACAATTACCAAGGTGCATTTTTTGTTTTTATTATATTTAAAACTCCCACCGACAGAGCTCCCATAGACTAATGGCTAGAGTGTTAGGCTTCCAAGCGAGTGGCCCTGGGTTCGAGTCCCGGCCCGAACGAAAATCTTCAATGTATACTTTTAGTTTCTAATTTGAAATTTCTTCTTCTTTTTTTTTTTAATTTTTCTCTTTTGCGAATATTGATTATTTATGTAGGGAGAAAAATTCTGAGTCAGTTTAATTATTCGACCTGTAAATTTCAAAGTGTTTGAATCAATAATTACCAAGGTGCAATTTTTGTTTTTATTATATTTAAGACGTCCATCGACAGAGCTCCGATAGCCTAATGGCTAGACCGTTGGGTTCCAAGCGCGTGGTACTGGGTTCGAGTCCCGGCCGGAACGAAAATCTTCCATGTATATATTTCTCTTCTAATTTGAAGATTCTTTTTTTTTCAATTTCTTTCTTTTGCAAATATGGATTATTTATGTACGGAAGAAAATTCTGAGTCAGTTTAATCATTCGACCTTTAGATTTCAAAGATTTTAGATCAATAATTACTAAGGTGCATTTTTTGTTTTTATTATAATTAAGACACCGATCAACAGAGATCCGATAGTATATTGGCGAGAGCGTTGGGCTTCCATGAGTGTCGCCCTGGGTTCAAATCCCAGCCGGAAAGGAAATCTTAAATGCAAATACTTTTTTCTAATTTTATAATTCTTTTTTTCTTATTTTTCCCTTTTGCGAAGTCAGTCAGTCAGTCTGACAGTCAATCAGTCAAGCACTCAGTCATTCAGTCTCAGTCAGTCAGTCCAGTCAGTCAGTCACTCAGTCAGTCAGTTAGTCCTTCAGCCAGTCAGTCAAGCAGTCAGTCATTTAGTCTCAGTCAGTCAGTCATTAAGTCAGTCAGTCAGTCAGGCAGTCAGTCAGTCAGTCAGTCGGTCAGTCCTGTGCAGTCAGTTAGTCACTAAAGCAGTCAGTCAGTCTCAGTCAGTCAGTCAGTCAGTCAGTCCAGTCCAGTCTCAGTCAGTCAGTCAGTCAGTCTCGGTCAGTCAGTCAGTCAGTCATTCAGTCAGTCAGTCAGTCAGGCAGTCAGTCAGTCGGTCAGCCTTATTCAGTCAGTCAGTCAGTCAGTCAGCCTTATTCAGTCAGTCTGTCAGTCATCCTTATTCAGTCAGTCTGTCAGTCAGTCAGTCGGTCAGTCCTGTCCAGTCAGTTAGTCAGTCAAGCAGTCAGTCAGGTAGTCAAGCAGTCAGTCAGTCAGTGTCAGTCAGTCATTTAGTCATTCAGTCAGTCAGTGAAATAGCCAGTCAGAGAGTCAAGCAGTCAGTCAGTCGGTCAGCCTTATTCAGTCAGTCTGTCAGTCAGTCAGTCAGTCAGCCTTATTCAGTCAGTCTGTCAGTCATCCTTATTCAGTCAGTCTTTCAGTCAGTCAGTCGGTCAGTCCTGTCCAGTCAGTTAGTCAGTCAAGCAGTCAGTCAGGTAGTCAAGCAGTCAGTCACTCAGTGTCAGTCAGTCATTTAGTCATTCAGTCAGTCAGTGAAATAGCCAGTCAGAGAGTCAAGCAGTCAGTCAGTCAGTCTCAGTCAGTCAGTTAGTCAGTCAGTCAGTCAGTCAGTCAGTCCAGTCTCAGTCAGTCAGGCAGTTAGTCAGTCAGTCTCGGTCAGTCAGTGAGTCAGTCAGTCAGTATCAGTCAGTCAGTGAGTCAGACTGTCAGTCAGGCAGTATCAGTCAGGCAGTAAGACTCCGCTCGACAGAACTCCGATAGCCTAATGGCTAGACCGCTGGTCTTCCAAGCGAGTGGCCTGGGTTCGAGTCCCAGCCGGAGCGAATATCGTCAATGTATATATTTCTTTTCTAATTTGAAAATTCTTTTTTTTTTCAATTTCTTTCCTTTGCAATTATTGATTATTTATGTAGGGAAGAAAATTCTGAGTCAGTTTAATTTTTCGACACGAAGATTTCAAAGTGTTTAAATAAACAATTACCAAGGTGCATTTTTTGTTTTTATTATATTTAAAACTCCCACCGACAGAGCTCCCATAGACTAATGGCTAGAGTGTTAGGCTTCCAAGCGAGTGGCCCTGGGTTCGAGTCCCAGCCTGAACGAAAATCTTCAATGTATACTTTTAGTTTCTAATTTGAAATTTCTTCTTCTTTTTTTTTAATTTTTCTCTTTTGCGAATATTGATTATTTTTGTAGGGAGAAAAATTCTGAGTCAGTTTAATTATTCGACCTATAAATTTCAAAGTGTTTGAATCAATAATTACCAAGGTGCATTTTTTGTTTTTATTATATTTAAGACTTCCATCGACAGAGCTCCGATAGCCTAATGGCTAGACCGTTGGGTTCCAAGCGCGTGGTACTGGGTTCGAGTCCCGGCCGGAACGAAAATCTTCCATGTATATATTTCTCTTCTAATTCGAAGATTCTTTTTTTTTTCAATTTCTTTCTTTTGCAAATATGGATTATTTATGTACGGAAGAAAATTCTGAGTCAGTTTAATCATTCGACCTTTAGATTTCAAAGATTTTAGATCAATAATTACTAAGGTGCATTTTTTGTTTTTATTATAATTAAGACACCGATCAACAGAGATCCGATAGTATATTGGCGAGAGCATTGGGCTTCCATGAGTGTCGCCCTGGGTTCAAATCCCAGCCGGAAAAGAAATCTTAAATGCAAATACTTTTTTCTAATTTTATAATTCTTTTTTTTTTATTTTTCCCTTTTGCGAAGTCAGTCAGTCAGTCTGACAGTCAATCAGTCAAGCACTCAGTCATTCAGTCTCAGTCAGTCAGTCCAGTCAGTCAGTCACTCAGTCAGTCAGTTAGTCCTTCAGCCAGTCAGTCAAGCAGTCAGTCATTTAGTCTCAGTCAGTCAGTCATTCAGTCAGTCAGTCAGTCAGGCAGTCAGTCAGTCAGTCAGTCGGTCAGTCCTGTGCAGTCAGTTAGTCACTAAAGCAGTCAGTCAGTCTCAGTCAGTCAGTCAGTCAGTCAGTCCAGTCCAGTCTCAGTCAGTCAGTCAGTCAGTCTCGGTCAGTCAGTCAGTCAGTCATTCAGTCAGTCAGTCAGTCAGGCAGTCAGTCAGTCGGTCAGCCTTATTCAGTCAGTCTGTCAGTCAGTCAGTCAGTCTGTCAGTCAGTCAGTCAGTCAGCCTTATTCAGTCAGTCTGTCCGTCATCCTTATTCAGTCAGTCTGTCTGTCAGTCAGTCGGTCAGTCCTGTCCAGTCAGTTAGTCAGTCAAGCAGTCAGTCAGGTAGTCAAGCAGTCAGTCAGTCAGTGTCAGTCAGTCATTTAGTCATTCAGCCAGTCAGTTAAATAGCCAGTCAGAGAGTCAAGCAGTCAGTCAGTCAGTCTCAGTCAGTCAGTTAGTCAGTCAGTCAGTCAGTCAGTCAGTCCAGTCTCAGTCAGTCAGGCAGTTAGTCAGTCAGTCTCGGTCAGTCAGTGAGTCAGTCAGTCAGTATCAGTCAGTCAGTGAGTCAGTCTGTCAGTCAGGCAGTATCAGTCAGGCAGTAAGACTCCGCTCGACAGAACTCCGATAGCCTAATGGCTAGACCGCTGGTCTTCCAAGCGAGTGGCCTGGGTTCGAGTCCCAGCCGGAGCGAATATATTCAATGTATATATTTCTTTTCTAATTTGAAAATTCTTTTTTTTTCAATTTCTTTCCTTTGCAATTATTGATTATTTATGTAGGGAAGAAAATTCTGAGTCAGTTTAATTTTTCGACACGAAGATTTCAAAGTGTTTAAATAAACAATTACCAAGGTGCATTTTTTGTTTTTATTATATTTAAAACTCCCACCGACAGAGCTCCCATAGACTAATGGCTAGAGTGTTAGGCTTCCAAGCGAGTGGCCCTGGGTTCGAGTCCCAGCCTGAACGAAAATCTTCAATGTATACTTTTAGTTTCTAATTTGAAATTTCTTCTTCTTTTTTTTTTAAATTTTTCTCTTTTGCGAATATTGATTATTTATGTAGGGAGAAAAATTCTGAGTCAGTTTAATTATTCGACCTGTAAATTTCAAAGTGTTTGAATCAATAATTACCAAGGTGCATTTTTTGTTTTTATTATATTTAAGACTTCCATCGACAGAGCTCCGATAGCCTAATGGCTAGACCGTTTGGTTCCTTGCGCGTGGTACTGGGTTCGAGTCCCGGCCGGAAAGGAAATCTTAAATGCAAATATTTTTTTCTAATTTTATAATTCTGTTTTTTTATTTTTCCCTTTTGCGAAGTCAGTCAGTCAGTCTGACAGTCAATCAGTCAAGCACTCAGTCATTCAGTCTCAGTCAGTCAGTCCAGTCAGTCAGTCACTCAGTCAGTCAGTTAGTCCTTCAGCCAGTCAGTCAAGCAGTCAGTCATTTAGTCTCAGTCAGTCAGTCATTCAGTCAGTCAGTCAGTCAGGCAGTCAGTCAGTCAGTCAGTCGGTCAGTCCTGTGCAGTCAGTTAGTCACTAAAGCAGTCAGTCAGTCTCAGTCAGTCAGTCAGTCAGTCAGTCCAGTCCAGTCTCAGTCAGTCAGTCAGTCAGTCTCGGTCAGTCAGTCATTCAGTCAGTCAGTCAGTCAGGCAGTCACTCAGTCGGTCAGCCTTATTCAGTCAGTCTGTCAGTCATCCTTATTCAGTCAGTCTTTCAGTCAGTCAGTCGGTCAGTCCTGTCCAGTCAGTTAGTCAGTCAAGCAGTCAGTCAGGTAGTCAAGCAGTCAGTCAGTCAGTGTCAGTCAGTCATTTAGTCATTCAGTCAGTCAGTGAAATAGCCAGTCAGAGAGTCAAGCAGTCAGTCAGTCAGTCTCAGTCAGTCAGTTAGTCAGTCAGTCAGTCAGTCAGTCAGTCAGTCCAGTCTCAGTCAGTCAGGCAGTTAGTCAGTCAGTCTCGGTCAGTCAGTGAGTCAGTCAGTCAGTATCAGTCAGTCAGTGAGTCAGTCTGTCAGTCAGGCAGTATCAGTCAGGCAGTAAGACTCCGCTCGACAGAACTCCGATAGCCTAATGGCTAGACCACTGGTCTTCCAAGCGTGTGGCCTGGGTTCGAGCCCCAGCCGGAGCGAATATCTTCAATGTATATATTTCTTTTCTAATTTGAAAATTCTTTTTTTTTTCAATTTCTTTCCTTTGAAATTATTGATTATTTATGTAGGGAAGAAAATTCTGAGTCAGTTTAATTTTTCGACACGAAGATTTCAAAGTGTTTAAATAAACAATTACCAAGGTGCATTTTTTGTTTTTATTATATTTAAAACTCCCACCGACAGAGCTCCCATAGACTAATGGCTAGAGTGTTAGGCTTCCAAGCGAGTGGCCCTGGGTTCGAGTCCCAGCCTGAACGAAAATCTTCAATGTATACTTTAGTTTCTAATTTGAAATTTTATCTTCTTTTTTTTTTAATTTTTCTCTTTTGCGAATATTGATTATTTATGTAGGGAGAAAAATTCTGAGTCAGTTTAATTATTCGACCTGTAAATTTCAAAGTGTTTGAATCAATAATTACCAAGGTGCATTTTTTGTTTTTATTATATTTAAGACTTCCATCGACAGAGCTCCGATAGCCTAATGGCTAGACCGTTGGGTTCCAAGCGCGTGGTACTGGGTTCGAGTCCCGGCCGGAACGAAAATCTTCGATGTATATATTTCTCTTCTAATTTGAAGATTCTTTTTTTTTTCAATTTCTTTCTTTTGCAAATATGGATTATTTATGTACGGAAGAAAATTCTGAGTCAGTTTAATCATTCGACTTTTAGATTTCAAAGATTTTAGATCAATAATTACTAAGATGCATTTTTTGTTTTTATTATAATTAAGACACCGATCAACAGAGATCCGATAGTATATTGGCGAGAGCGTTGGGCTTCCATGAGTGTCGCCCTGGGTTCAAATCCCAGCCGGAAAGGAAATCTTAAATGCAAATATTTTTTTATAATTTTATAATTCTTTTTTTTTTTATTTTTCCCTTTTGCGAAGTCAGTCAGTCAGTCTGACAGTCAATCAGTCAAGCACTCAGTCATTCAGTCTCAGTCAGTCAGTCCAGTCAGTCAGTCACTCAGTCAGTCAGTTAGTCCTTCAGCCAGTCAGTCAAGCAGTCAGTCATTTAGTCTCAGTCAGTCAGTCAGTCAGTCAGTCCAGTCCAGTCTCAGTCAGTCAGTCAGTCAGTCAGTCAGTCATTCAGTCAGTCAGTCAGTCAGGCAGTCAGTCAGTCGGTCAGCCTTATTCAGTCAGTCTGTCAGTCAGTGAGTCAGTCAGCCTTATTCAGTCAGTCTGTCAGTCATCCTTATTCTGTCAGTCTGTCAGTCAGTCAGTCGGTCAGTCCTGTCCAGTCAGTTAGTCAGTCAAGCAGTCAGTCAGGTAGTCAAGCAGTCAGTCAGTCAGTGTCAGTCAGTCATTTAGTCATTCAGTCAGTCAGTGAAATAGCCAGTCAGAGAGTCAAGCAGTCAGTCAGTCAGTCTCATTCAGTCAGTTAGTCAGTCAGTCAGTCAGTCAGTCAGTCAGTCCAGGGTCAGTCAGTCAGGCAGTTAGTCAGTCAGTCTCGGTCAGTCAGTGAGTCAGTCAGTCAGTATCAGTCAGTCAGTGAGTCAGTCTGTCAGTCAGGCAGTATCAGTCAGGCAGTAAGACTCCGCTCGACAGAACTCCGATAGCCTAATGGCTAGACCGCTGGTCTTCCAAGCGAGTGGCCTGGGTTCGAGTCCCAGCCGGAGCGAATATCTTCAATGTATATATTTCTTTTCTAATTTGAAAATTCTTTTTTTTTTTCGATTTCTTTCCTTTGCAATTATTGATTATTTATGTAGGGAAGAAAATTCTGAGTCAGTTTAATTTTTCGACACGAAGATTTCAAAGTGTTTAAATAAACAATTACCAAGGTGCATTTTTTGTTTTTATTATGTTTAAAACTCCCACCGACAGAGCTCCCATAGACTAATGGCTAGAGTGTTAGGCTTCCAAGCGAGTGGCCCTGGGTTCGAGTCCCAGCCTGAACGAAAATCTTCAATGTATACTTTAGTTTCTAATTTGAAATTTCTTCTTCTTTTTTTTTTAATTTTTCTCTTTTGCGAATATTGATTATTTATGTAGGGAGAAAAATTCTGAGTCAGTTTAATTATTCGACCTGTAAATTTCAAAGTGTTTGAATCAATAATTACCAAGGTGCATTTTTTGTTTTTATTATATTTAAGACTTCCATCGACAGAGCTCCGATAGCCTAATGGCTAGACCGTTGGGTTCCAAGCGCGTGGTACTGGGTTCGAGTCCCGGCCGGAACGAAAATCTTCCACGTATATATTTCTCTTCTAATTTGAAGATTCTTTTTTTTTCAATTTCTTTCTTTTGCAAATATGGATTATTTATGTACGGAAGAAAATTCTGAGTCAGTTTAATCATTCGACCTTTAGATTTCAAAGATTTTACATCAATAATTACTAAGGTGCATTTTTTGTTTTTATTTTAATTAAGACACCGATCAACAGAGATCCGATAGTATATTGGCGAGAGCGTTGGGCTTCCATGAGTGTCGCCCTGGGTTCAAATCCCAGCCGGAAAGGAAATCTTAAATGCAAATATTTTTTTCTAATTTTATAATTCTTTTTTTTTTATTTTTCCCTTTTGCGAAGTCAGTCAGTCAGTCTGACAGTCAATCAGTCAAGCACTCAGTCATTCAGTCTCAGTCAGTCAGTCCAGTCAGTCAGTCACTCAGTCAGTCAGTCGGTCAGTCCTGTGCAGTCAATTAGTCACTAAAGCAGTCAGTCAGTCTCAGTCAGTCAGTCAGTCAGTCAGTCCAGTCCAGTCTCAGTCAGTCAGTCAGTCAGTCTCGGTCAGTCAGTCAGTCAGTCATTCAGTCAGTCAGTCAGGCAGTCAGTCAGTCGGTCAGCCTTATTCAGTCAGTCTGTCAGTCAGTCAGTCAGTCAGCCTTATTCAGTCAGTCTGTCAGTCATCCTTATTCAGTCAGTCTGTCAGTCAGTCAGTCGGTCAGTCCTGTCCAGTCAGTCTGTCAGTCAGGCAGTCAAGCAGTCAGTCAGTAAGACTCCGCTCGACAGAACTCCGATAGCCTAATGGCTAGACCGCTGGTCTTCCAAGCGAGTGGCCTGGGTTCGAGTCCCAGCCGGAGCGAATATATTCAATGTATATATTTCTTTTCTAATTTGAAAATTCTTTTTTTTTCAATTTCTTTCCTTTGCAATTATTGATTATTTATGTAGGGAAGAAAATTCTGAGTCAGTTTAATTTTTCGACACAAAGATTTCAAAGTGTTTAAAAAAACAATTACCAAGGTGCATTTTTTGTTTTTATTATATTTAAAACTCCCACCGACAGAGCTCCCATAGACTAATGGCTAGAGTGTTAGGCTTCCAAGCGAGTGGCCCTGGGTTCGAGTCCCAGCCTGAACGAAAATCTTCAATGTATACTTTTAGTTTCTAATTTGAAATTTCTTCTTCTTTTTTTTTTAATTTTTCTCTTTTGCGAATATTGATTATTTATGTAGGGAGGAAAATTCTGAGTCAGTTTAATTATTCGACCTGTAAATTTCAAAGTGTTTGAATCAATAATTACCAAGGTGCATTTTTTGTTTTTATTATATTTACGACTTCCATCGACAGAGCTCCGATAGCCTAATGGCTAGACCGTTGGGTTCCAAGCGCGTGGTACTGGGTTCGAGTCCCGGCCGGAACGAAAATCTTCCATGTATATATTTCTCTTCTAATTTGAAGATTCTTTTTTTTTTCAATTTCTTTCTTTTGCAAATATGGATTATTTATGTACGGAAGAAAATTCTGAGTCAGTTTAATCATTCGACCTTTAGATTTCAAAGATTTTAGATCAATAATTACTAAGGTGCATTTTTTGTTTTTTTATAATTAAGACACCGATCAACAGAGATCCGATAGTATATTGGCGAGAGCGTTGGGCTTCCATGAGTGTCGCCCTGGGTTCAAATCCCAGCCGGAAAGGAAATCTTAAATGCAAATATTTTTTTCTAATTTTATAATTCTTTTTTTTTTTATTTTTCCCTTTTGCGAAGTCAGTCAGTCAGTCTGACAGTCAATCAGTCAAGCACTCAGTCATTCAGTCTCAGTCAGTCAGTCCAGTCAGTCAGTCACTCAGTCAGTCAGTTAGTCCTTCAGCCAGTCAGTCAAGCAGTCAGTCATTTAGTCTCAGTCAGTCAGTCATTCAGTCAGTCAGTCAGTCAGGCAGTCAGTCACTCAGTCAGTCGGGCAGTCCTGTGCAGTCAGATAGTCACTAAAGCAGTCAGTCAGTCTCAGTCAGTCAGTCAGTCAGTCAGTCCAGTCCAGTCCAGTCTCAGTCAGTCAGTCAGTCAGTCTCGGTCAGTCAGTCAGTCAGTCATTCAGTCAGTCAGTCAGTCAGGCAGTCAGTCAGTCGGTCAGCCTTATTCAGTCAGTCTGTCAGTCAGTCTGTCAGTCAGCCTTATTCAGTCAGTCTGTCAGTCATCCTTATTCAGTCAGTCTGTCAGTCAGTCAGTCAAGCAGTCAGTCAGGTAGTCAAGCAGTCAGTCAGTCAGTGTCAGTCAGTCATTTAGTCATTCAGTCAGTCAGTGAAATAGCCAGTCAGAGAGTCAAGCAGTCAGTCAGTCAGTCTCAGTCAGTCAGTTAGTCAGTCAGTCAGTCAGTCAGTCCAGTCTCAGTCAGTCAGGCAGTTAGTCAGTCAGTCTCGGTCAGTCAGTGGGTCAGTCATTCAGTGAGTCAGTCTGTCAGTCAGGCAGTATCAGTCAGGCAGTAAGACCCCGCTCGACAGAACTCCGATAGCCTAATGGCTAGACCGCTGGTCTTCCAAGCGAGTGGCCTGGGTTCGAGTCCCAGCCGGAGCGAATATCTTCAATGTATATATTTCTTTTCTAATTTGAAAATTCTTTTTTTTTTCAATTTCTTTCCTTTGCAATTATTGATTATTTATGTAGGGAAGAAAATTCTGAGTCAGTTTAATTTTTTGACACGAAGATTTCAAAGTGTTTAAATAAACAATTACCAAGGTGCATTTTTTGTTTTTATTATATTTAAAACTCCCACCGACAGAGCTCCCATAGACTAATGGCTAGAGTGTTAGGCTTCCAAGCGAGTGGCCCTGGGTTCGAGTCCCAGCCTGAACGAAAATCTTCAATGTATACTTTAGTTTCTAATTTGAAATTTTATCTTCTTTTTTTTTTAATTTTTCTCTTTTGCGAATATTGATTATTTATGTAGGGAGAAAAATTCTGAGTCAGTTTAATTATTCGACCTGTAAATTTCAAAGTGTTTGAATCAATAATTACCAAGGTGCATTTTTTGTTTTTATTATATTTAAGACTTCCATCGACAGAGCTCCGATAGCCTAATGGCTAGACCGTTGGGTTCCAAGCGCGTGGTACTGGGTTCGAGTCCCGGCCGGAACGAAAATCTTCGATGTATAAATTTCTCTTCTAATTTGAAGATTCTTTTTTTTTTCAATTTCTTTCTTTTGCAAATATGGATTATTTATGTACGGAAGAAAATTCTGAGTCAGTTTAATCATTCGACTTTTAGATTTCAAAGATTTTAGATCAATAATTACTAAGATGCATTTTTTGTTTTTATTATAATTAAGACACCGATCAACAGAGATCCGATAGTATATTGGCGAGAGCGTTGGGCTTCCATGAGTGTCGCCCTGGGTTCAAATCCCAGCCGGAAAGGAAATCTTAAATGCAAATATTTTTTTATAATTTTATAATTCTTTTTTTTTATTTTTCCCTTTTGCGAAGTCAGTCAGTCAGTCTGACAGTCAATCAGTCAAGCACTCAGTCATTCAGTCTCAGTCAGTCAGTCCAGTCAGTCAGTCACTCAGTCAGTCAGTTAGTCCTTCAGCCAGTCAGTCAAGCAGTCAGTCATTTAGTCTCAGTCAGTCAGTCAGTCAGTCAGTCCAGTCCAGTCTCAGTCAGTCAGTCAGTCAGTCATTCAGTCAGGCAGTCAGTCAGGCAGTCAGTCAGTCGGTCAGCCTTATTCAGTCAGTCTGTCAGTCAGTGAGTCAGTCAGCCTTATTCAGTCAGTCTGTCAGTCATCCTTATTCTGTCAGTCTGTCAGTCAGTCAGTCGGTCAGTCCTGTCCAGTCAGTTAGTCAGTCAAGCAGTCAGTCAGGTAGTCAAGCAGTCAGTCAGTCAGTGTCAGTCAGTCATTTAGTCATTCAGTCAGTCAGTGAAATAGCCAGTCAGAGAGTCAAGCAGTCAGTCAGTCAGTCTCAGTCAGTCAGTTAGTCAGTCAGTCAGTCAGTCAGTCAGTCAGTCCAGGGTCAGTCAGTCAGGCAGTTAGTCAGTCAGTCTCGGTCAGTCAGTGAGTCAGTCAGTCAGTATCAGTCAGTCAGTGAGTCAGTCTGTCAGTCAGGCAGTATCAGTCAGGCAGTAAGACTCCGCTCGACAGAACTCCGATAGCCTAATGGCTAGACCGCTGGTCTTCCAAGCGAGTGGCCTGGGTTCGAGTCCCAGCCGGAGCGAATATCTTCAATGTATATATTTCTTTTCTAATTTGAAAATTCTTTTTTTTTTCAATTTCTTTCCTTTGCAATTATTGATTATTTATGTAGGGAAGAAAATTCTGAGTCAGTTTAATTTTTCGACACAAAGATTTCAAAGTGTTTAAATAAACAATTACCAAGGTGCATTTTTTGTTTTTATTATGTTTAAAACTCCCACCGACAGAGCTCCCATAGACTAATGGCTAGAGTGTTAGGCTTCCAAGCGAGTGGCCCTGGGTTCGAGTCCCAGCCAGAACGAAAATCTTCAATGTATACTTTAGTTTCTAATTTGAAATATCTTCTTCTTTTTTTTTTAATTTTTCTCTTTTGCGAATATTGATTATTTATGTAGGGAGAAAAATTCTGAGTCAGTTTAATTATTCGACCTGTAAATTTCAAAGTGTTTGAATCAATAATTACCAAGGTGCATTTTTTGTTTTTATTATATTTAAGACTTCCATCGACAGAGCTCCGATAGCCTAATGGCAAGACCGTTGGGTTCCAAGCGCGTGGTACTGGGTTCGAGTCCCGGCCGGAACGAAAATCTTCCATGTATATATTTCTCTTCTAATTTGAAGATTCTTTTTTTTTCAATTTCTTTCTTTTGCAAATATGGATTATTTATGTACGGAAGAAAATTCTGAGTCAGTTTAATCATTCGACCTTTAGATTTCAAAGATTTTAGATCAATAATTACTAAGGTGCATTTTTTGTTTTTATTATAATTAAGACACCGATCAACAGAGATCCAATAGTATATTGGCGAGAGCGTTGGGCTTCCATGAGTGTCGCCCTGGGTTCAAATCCCAGCCGGAAAGGAAATCTTAAATGCAAATATTTTTTTCTAATTTTATAATTCTTTTTTTTTTTATTTTTCCCTTTTGCGAAGTCAGTCAGTCAGTCTGACAGTCAATCAGTCAAGCACTCAGTCATTCAGTCTCAGTCAGTCAGTCCAGTCAGTCAGTCACTCAGTCAGTCAGTTAGTCCTTCAGCCAGTCAGTCAAGCAGTCAGTCATTTAGTCTCAGTCAGTCAGTCATTCAGTCAGTCAGTCATTCAGTCAGTCAGTCACTCAGGCAGTCAGTCAGTCACTCAGTCGGTCAGTCCTGTGCAGTCAATTAGTCACTAAAGCAGTCAGTCAGTCTCAGTCAGTCAGTCAGTCAGTCAGTCCAGTCCAGTCTCAGTCAGTCAGTCAGTCAGTCTCGGTCAGTCAGTCAGTCAGTCATTCAGTCAGTCAGTCAGTCAGGCAGTCAGTCAGTCGGTCAGCCTTATTCAGTCAGTCTGTCAGTCAGTCAGTCAGTCAGCCTTATTCAGTCAGTCTGTCAGTCATCCTTATTCAGTCAGTCTGTCAGTCAGTCAGTCGGTCAGTCCTGTCCAGTCAGTCTGTCAGTCAGGCAGTCAAGCAGTCAGTCAGTAAGACTCCGCTCGACAGAACTCCGATAGCCTAATGGCTAGACCGCTGGTCTTCCAAGCGAGTGGCCTGGGTTCGAGTCCCAGCCGGAGCGAATATCTTCAATGTATATATTTCTTTTCTAATTTGAAAATTCTTTTTTTTTTCAATTTCTTTCCTTTGCAATTATTGATTATTTATGTAGGGAAGAAAATTCTGAGTCAGTTTAATTTTTCGACACGAAGATTTCAAAGTGTTTAAATAAACAATTACCATGGTGCATTTTTTGTTTTTATTATATTTAAAACTCCCACCGACAGAGCTCCCATAGACTAATGGCTAGAGTGTTAGGCTTCCAAGCGAGTGGCCCTGGGTTCGAGTCCCAGCGCGAACGAAAATCTTCAATGTATACTTTTAGTTTCTAATTTGAAATTTCTTCTTCTTTTTTTTTTTAATTTTTCTCTTTTGCGAATATTGATTATTTATGTAGGGAGAAAAATTCTGAGTCAGTTTAATTATTCGACCTGTAAATTTCAAAGTGTTTGAATCAATAATTACCAAGGTGCAATTTTTGTTTTTATTATATTTAAGACGTCCATCGACAGAGCTCCGATAGCCTAATGGCTAGACCGTTGGGTTCCAAGCGCGTGGTACTGGGTTCGAGTCCCGGCCGGAACGAAAATCTTCCATGTATATATTTCTCTTCTAATTTGAAGATTCTTTTTTTTTCAATTTCTTTCTTTTGCAAATATGGATTATTTATGTACGGAAGAAAATTCTGAGTCAGTTTAATCATTCGACCTTTAGATTTCAAAGATTTTAGATCAATAATTACTAAGGTGCATTTTTTGTTTTTATTATAATTAAGACACCGATCAACAGAGATCCGATAGTATATTGGCGAGAGCGTTGGGCTTCCATGAGTGTCGCCCTGGGTTCAAATCCCAGCCGGAAAGGAAATCTTAAATGCAAATACTTTTTTCTAATTTTATAATTCTTTTTTTCTTATTTTTCCCTTTTGCGAAGTCAGTCAGTCAGTCTGACAGTCAATCAGTCAAGCACTCAGTCATTCAGTCTCAGTCAGTCAGTCCAGTCAGTCAGTCACTCAGTCAGTCAGTTAGTCCTTCAGCCAGTCAGTCAAGCAGTCAGTCATTTAGTCTCAGTCAGTCAGTCATTAAGTCAGTCAGTCAGTCAGGCAGTCAGTCAGTCAGTCAGTCGGTCAGTCCTGTGCAGTCAGTTAGTCACTAAAGCAGTCAGTCAGTCTCAGTCAGTCAGTCAGTCAGTCAGTCCAGTCCAGTCTCAGTCAGTCAGTCAGTCAGTCTCGGTCAGTCAGTCAGTCAGTCATTCAGTCAGTCAGTCAGTCAGGCAGTCAGTCAGTCGGTCAGCCTTATTCAGTCAGTCAGTCAGTCAGTCAGCCTTATTCAGTCAGTCTGTCAGTCATCCTTATTCAGTCAGTCTGTCAGTCAGTCAGTCGGTCAGTCCTGTCCAGTCAGTTAGTCAGTCAAGCAGTCAGTCAGGTAGTCAAGCAGTCAGTCAGTCAGTGTCAGTCAGTCATTTAGTCATTCAGTCAGTCAGTGAAATAGCCAGTCAGAGAGTCAAGCAGTCAGTCAGTCGGTCAGCCTTATTCAGTCAGTCTGTCAGTCAGTCAGTCAGTCAGCCTTATTCAGTCAGTCTGTCAGTCATCCTTATTCAGTCAGTCTTTCAGTCAGTCAGTCGGTCAGTCCTGTCCAGTCAGTTAGTCAGTCAAGCAGTCAGTCAGGTAGTCAAGCAGTCAGTCACTCAGTGTCAGTCAGTCATTTAGTCATTCAGTCAGTCAGTGAAATAGCCAGTCAGAGAGTCAAGCAGTCAGTCAGTCAGTCTCAGTCAGTCAGTTAGTCAGTCAGTCAGTCAGTCAGTCAGTCCAGTCTCAGTCAGTCAGGCAGTTAGTCAGTCAGTCTCGGTCAGTCAGTGAGTCAGTCAGTCAGTATCAGTCAGTCAGTGAGTCAGACTGTCAGTCAGGCAGTATCAGTCAGGCAGTAAGACTCCGCTCGACAGAACTCCGATAGCCTAATGGCTAGACCGCTGGTCTTCCAAGCGAGTGGCCTGGGTTCGAGTCCCAGCCGGAGCGAATATCGTCAATGTATATATTTCTTTTCTAATTTGAAAATTCTTTTTTTTTTTCAATTTCTTTCCTTTGCAATTATTGATTATTTATGTAGGGAAGAAAATTCTGAGTCAGTTTAATTTTTCGACACGAAGATTTCAAAGTGTTTAAATAAACAATTACCAAGGTGCATTTTTTGTTTTTATTATATTTAAAACTCCCACCGACAGAGCTCCCATAGACTAATGGCTAGAGTGTTAGGCTTCCAAGCGAGTGGCCCTGGGTTCGAGTCCCAGCCTGAACGAAAATCTTCAATGTATACTTTTAGTTTCTAATTTGAAATTTCTTCTTCTTTTTTTTTAATTTTTCTCTTTTGCGAATATTGATTATTTATGTAGGGAGAAAAATTCTGAGTCAGTTTAATTATTCGACCTATAAATTTCAAAGTGTTTGAATCAATAATTACCAAGGTGCATTTTTTGTTTTTATTATATTTAAGACTTCCATCGACAGAGCTCCGATAGCCTAATGGCTAGACCGTTGGGTTCCAAGCGCGTGGTACTGGGTTCGAGTCCCGGCCGGAACGAAAATCTTCCATGTATATATTTCTCTTCTAATTTGAAGATTCTTTTTTTTTTCAATTTCTTTCTTTTGCAAATATGGATTATTTATGTACGGAAGAAAATTCTGAGTCAGTTTAATCATTCGACCTTTAGATTTCAAAGATTTTAGATCAATAATTACTAAGGTGCATTTTTTGTTTTTATTATAATTAAGACACCGATCAACAGAGATCCGATAGTATATTGGCGAGAGCATTGGGCTTCCATGAGTGTCGCCCTGGGTTCAAATCCCAGCCGGAAAAGAAATCTTAAATGCAAATACTTTTTTCTAATTTTATAATTCTTTTTTTTTTATTTTTCCCTTTTGCGAAGTCAGTCAGTCAGTCTGACAGTCAATCAGTCAAGCACTCAGTCATTCAGTCTCAGTCAGTCAGTCCAGTCAGTCAGTCACTCAGTCAGTCAGTTAGTCCTTCAGCCAGTCAGTCAAGCAGTCAGTCATTTAGTCTCAGTCAGTCAGTCATTCAGTCAGTCAGTCAGTCAGGCAGTCAGTCAGTCAGTCAGTCGGTCAGTCCTGTGCAGTCAGTTAGTCACTAAAGCAGTCAGTCAGTCTCAGTCAGTCAGTCAGTCAGTCAGTCCAGTCCAGTCTCAGTCAGTCAGTCAGTCAGTCTCGGTCAGTCAGTCAGTCAGTCATTCAGTCAGTCAGTCAGTCAGGCAGTCAGTCAGTCGGTCAGCCTTATTCAGTCAGTCTGTCAGTCAGTCAGTCAGTCTGTCAGTCAGTCAGTCAGTCAGCCTTATTCAGTCAGTCTGTCAGTCATCCTTATTCAGTCAGTCTGTCTGTCAGTCAGTCGGTCAGTCCTGTCCAGTCAGTTAGTCAGTCAAGCAGTCAGTCAGGTAGTCAAGCAGTCAGTCAGTCAGTGTCAGTCAGTCATTTAGTCATTCAGCCAGTCAGTTAAATAGCCAGTCAGAGAGTCAAGCAGTCAGTCAGTCAGTCTCAGTCAGTCAGTTAGTCAGTCAGTCAGTCAGTCAGTCAGTCCAGTCTCAGTCAGTCAGGCAGTTAGTCAGTCAGTCTCGGTCAGTCAGTGAGTCAGTCAGTCAGTATCAGTCAGTCAGTGAGTCAGTCTGTCAGTCAGGCAGTATCAGTCAGGCAGTAAGACTCCGCTCGACAGAACTCCGATAGCCTAATGGCTAGACCGCTGGTCTTCCAAGCGAGTGGCCTGGGTTCGAGTCCCAGCCGGAGCGAATATATTCAATGTATATATTTCTTTTCTAATTTGAAAATTCTTTTTTTTTCAATTTCTTTCCTTTGCAATTATTGATTATTTATGTAGGGAAGAAAATTCTGAGTCAGTTTAATTTTTCGACACGAAGATTTCAAAGTGTTTAAATAAACAATTACCAAGGTGCATTTTTTGTTTTTATTATATTTAAAACTCCCACCGACAGAGCTCCCATAGACTAATGGCTAGAGTGTTAGGCTTCCAAGCGAGTGGCCCTGGGTTCGAGTCCCAGCCTGAACGAAAATCTTCAATGTATACTTTTAGTTTCTAATTTGAAATTTCTTCTTCTTTTTTTTTTTTAATTTTTCTCTTTTGCGAATATTGATTATTTATGTAGGGAGAAAAATTCTGAGTCAGTTTAATTATTCGACCTGTAAATTTCAAAGTGTTTGAATCAATAATTACCAAGGTGCATTTTTTGTTTTTATTATATTTAAGACTTCCATCGACAGAGCTCCGATAGCCTAATGGCTAGACCGTTTGGTTCCTTGCGCGTGGTACTGGGTTCGAGTCCCGGCCGGAAAGGAAATCTTAAATGTATATATTTCTCTTCTAATTTGAAGATTCTTTTTTTTTTCAATTTCTTTCTTTTGCAAATATGGATTATTTATGTACGGAAGAAAATTCTGAGTCAGTTTAATCATTCGACCTTTAGATTTCAAAGATTTTAGATCAATAATTACTAAGGTGCATTTTTTGTTTTTATTATAATTAAGACACCGATCAACAGAGATCCGATAGTATATTGGCGAGAGCATTGGGCTTCCATGAGTGTCGCCCTGGGTTCAAATCCCAGCCGGAAAAGAAATCTTAAATGCAAATACTTTTTTCTAATTTTATAATTCTTTTTTTTTTTATTTTTCCCTTTTGCGAAGTCAGTCAGTCAGTCTGACAGTCAATCAGTCAAGCACTCAGTCATTCAGTCTCAGTCAGTCAGTCCAGTCAGTCAGTCACTCAGTCAGTCAGTTAGTCCTTCAGCCAGTCAGTCAAGCAGTCAGTCATTTAGTCTCAGTCAGTCAGTCATTCAGTCAGTCAGTCAGTCAGGCAGTCAGTCAGTCAGTCAGTCGGTCAGTCCTGTGCAGTCAGTTAGTCACTAAAGCAGTCAGTCAGTCTCAGTCAGTCAGTCAGTCAGTCAGTCCAGTCCAGTCTCAGTCAGTCAGTCAGTCAGTCTCGGTCAGTCAGTCAGTCAGTCATTCAGTCAGTCAGTCAGTCAGGCAGTCAGTCAGTCGGTCAGCCTTATTCAGTCAGTCTGTCAGTCAGTCAGTCAGTCTGTCAGTCAGTCAGTCAGTCAGCCTTATTCAGTCAGTCTGTCAGTCATCCTTATTCAGTCAGTCTGTCTGTCAGTCAGTCGGTCAGTCCTGTCCAGTCAGTTAGTCAGTCAAGCAGTCAGTCAGGTAGTCAAGCAGTCAGTCAGTCAGTGTCAGTCAGTCATTTAGTCATTCAGCCAGTCAGTTAAATAGCCAGTCAGAGAGTCAAGCAGTCAGTCAGTCAGTCTCAGTCAGTCAGTTAGTCAGTCAGTCAGTCAGTCAGTCAGTCCAGTCTCAGTCAGTCAGGCAGTTAGTCAGTCAGTCTCGGTCAGTCAGTGAGTCAGTCAGTCAGTATCAGTCAGTCAGTGAGTCAGTCTGTCAGTCAGGCAGTATCAGTCAGGCAGTAAGACTCCGCTCGACAGAACTCCGATAGCCTAATGGCTAGACCGCTGGTCTTCCAAGCGAGTGGCCTGGGTTCGAGTCCCAGCCGGAGCGAATATATTCAATGTATATATTTCTTTTCTAATTTGAAAATTCTTTTTTTTTCAATTTCTTTCCTTTGCAATTATTGATTATTTATGTAGGGAAGAAAATTCTGAGTCAGTTTAATTTTTCGACACGAAGATTTCAAAGTGTTTAAATAAACAATTACCAAGGTGCATTTTTTGTTTTTATTATATTTAAAACTCCCAACGACAGAGCTCCCATAGACTAATGGCTAGAGTGTTAGGCTTCCAAGCGAGTGGCCCTGGGTTCGAGTCCCAGCCTGAACGAAAATCTTCAATGTATACTTTTAGTTTCTAATTTGAAATTTCTTCTTCTTTTTTTTTTAATTTTTCTCTTTTGCGAATATTGATTATTTATGTAGGGAGAAAAATTCTGAGTCAGTTTAATTATTCGACCTGTAAATTTCAAAGTGTTTGAATCAATAATTACCAAGGTGCATTTTTTGTTTTTATTATATTTAAGACTTCCATCGACA
Source organism: Uloborus diversus (assembly GCF_026930045.1). Classification (NCBI taxonomy): domain Eukaryota; kingdom Metazoa; phylum Arthropoda; class Arachnida; order Araneae; family Uloboridae; genus Uloborus; species Uloborus diversus. The sequence goes on along the minus strand of NW_026558483.1, from coordinate 115,792 downwards.
GAGCTCCGATAGCCTAATGGCTAGACCGTTTGGTTCCTTGCGCGTGGTACTGGGTTCGAGTCCCGGCCGGAAAGGAAATCTTAAATGCAAATATTTTTTTCTAATTTTATAATTCTTTTTTTTATTTTTCCCTTTTGCGAAGTCAGTCAGTCAGTCTGACAGTCAATCAGTCAAGCACTCAGTCATTCAGTCTCAGTCAGTCAGTCCAGTCAGTCAGTCACTCAGTCAGTCAGTTAGTCCTTCAGCCAGTCAGTCAAGCAGTCAGTCATTTAGTCTCAGTCAGTCAGTCATTCAGTCAGTCAGTCAGTCAGGCAGTCAGTCAGTCAGTCAGTCGGTCAGTCCTGTGCAGTCAGTTAGTCACTAAAGCAGTCAGTCAGTCTCAGTCAGTCAGTCAGTCAGTCAGTCCAGTCCAGTCTCAGTCAGTCAGTCAGTCAGTCTCGGTCAGTCAGTCATTCAGTCAGTCAGTCAGTCAGGCAGTCACTCAGTCGGTCAGCCTTATTCAGTCAGTCTGTCAGTCATCCTTATTCAGTCAGTCTTTCAGTCAGTCAGTCGGTCAGTCCTGTCCAGTCAGTTAGTCAGTCAAGCAGTCAGTCAGGTAGTCAAGCAGTCAGTCAGTCAGTGTCAGTCAGTCATTTAGTCATTCAGTCAGTCAGTGAAATAGCCAGTCAGAGAGTCAAGCAGTCAGTCAGTCAGTCTCAGTCAGTCAGTTAGTCAGTCAGTCAGTCAGTCAGTCAGTCAGTCCAGTCTCAGTCAGTCAGGCAGTTAGTCAGTCAGTCTCGGTCAGTCAGTGAGTCAGTCAGTCAGTATCAGTCAGTCAGTGAGTCAGTCTGTCAGTCAGGCAGTATCAGTCAGGCAGTAAGACTCCGCTCGACAGAACTCCGATAGCCTAATGGCTAGACCACTGGTCTTCCAAGCGTGTGGCCTGGGTTCGAGCCCCAGCCGGAGCGAATATCTTCAATGTATATATTTCTTTTCTAATTTGAAAATTCTTTTTTTTTTCAATTTCTTTCCTTTGAAATTATTGATTATTTATGTAGGGAAGAAAATTCTGAGTCAGTTTAATTTTTCGACACGAAGATTTCAAAGTGTTTAAATAAACAATTACCAAGGTGCATTTTTTGTTTTTATTATATTTAAAACTCCCACCGACAGAGCTCCCATAGACTAATGGCTAGAGTGTTAGGCTTCCAAGCGAGTGGCCCTGGGTTCGAGTCCCAGCCTGAACGAAAATCTTCAATGTATACTTTAGTTTCTAATTTGAAATTTTATCTTCTTTTTTTTTTAATTTTTCTCTTTTGCGAATATTGATTATTTATGTAGGGAGAAAAATTCTGAGTCAGTTTAATTATTCGACCTGTAAATTTCAAAGTGTTTGAATCAATAATTACCAAGGTGCATTTTTTGTTTCTATTATATTTAAGACTTCCATCGACAGAGCTCCGATAGCCTAATGGCTAGACCGTTGGGTTCCAAGCGCGTGGTACTGGGTTCGAGTCCCGGCCGGAACGAAAATCTTCGATGTATATATTTCTCTTCTAATTTGAAGATTCTTTTTTTTTTCAATTTCTTTCTTTTGCAAATATGGATTATTTATGTACGGAAGAAAATTCTGAGTCAGTTTAATCATTCGACTTTTAGATTTCAAAGATTTTAGATCAATAATTACTAAGATGCATTTTTTGTTTTTATTATAATTAAGACACCGATCAACAGAGATCCGATAGTATATTGGCGAGAGCGTTGGGCTTCCATGAGTGTCGCCCTGGGTTCAAATCCCAGCCGGAAAGGAAATCTTAAATGCAAATATTTTTTTATAATTTTATAATTCTTTTTTTTTTTATTTTTCCCTTTTGCGAAGTCAGTCAGTCAGTCTGACAGTCAATCAGTCAAGCACTCAGTCATTCAGTCTCAGTCAGTCAGTCCAGTCAGTCAGTCACTCAGTCAGTCAGTTAGTCCTTCAGCCAGTCAGTCAAGCAGTCAGTCATTTAGTCTCAGTCAGTCAGTCAGTCAGTCAGTCCAGTCCAGTCTCAGTCAGTCAGTCAGTCAGTCAGTCAGTCATTCAGTCAGTCTGTCAGTCAGTGAGTCAGTCAGCCTTATTCAGTCAGTCTGTCAGTCATCCTTATTCTGTCAGTCTGTCAGTCAGTCAGTCGGTCAGTCCTGTCCAGTCAGTTAGTCAGTCAAGCAGTCAGTCAGGTAGTCAAGCAGTCAGTCAGTCAGTGTCAGTCAGTCATTTAGTCATTCAGTCAGTCAGTGAAATAGCCAGTCAGAGAGTCAAGCAGTCAGTCAGTCAGTCTCATTCAGTCAGTTAGTCAGTCAGTCAGTCAGTCAGTCAGTCAGTCCAGGGTCAGTCAGTCAGGCAGTTAGTCAGTCAGTCTCGGTCAGTCAGTGAGTCAGTCAGTCAGTATCAGTCAGTCAGTGAGTCAGTCTGTCAGTCAGGCAGTATCAGTCAGGCAGTAAGACTCCGCTCGACAGAACTCCGATAGCCTAATGGCTAGACCGCTGGTCTTCCAAGCGAGTGGCCTGGGTTCGAGTCCCAGCCGGAGCGAATATCTTCAATGTATATATTTCTTTTCTAATTTGAAAATTCTTTTTTTTTTTCGATTTCTTTCCTTTGCAATTATTGATTATTTATGTAGGGAAGAAAATTCTGAGTCAGTTTAATTTTTCGACACGAAGATTTCAAAGTGTTTAAATAAACAATTACCAAGGTGCATTTTTTGTTTTTATTATGTTTAAAACTCCCACCGACAGAGCTCCCATAGACTAATGGCTAGAGTGTTAGGCTTCCAAGCGAGTGGCCCTGGGTTCGAGTCCCAGCCTGAACGAAAATCTTCAATGTATACTTTAGTTTCTAATTTGAAATTTCTTCTTCTTTTTTTTTAATTTTTCTCTTTTGCGAATATTGATTATTTATGTAGGGAGAAAAATTCTGAGTCAGTTTAATTATTCGACCTGTAAATTTCAAAGTGTTTGAATCAATAATTACCAAGGTGCATTTTTTGTTTTTATTATATTTAAGACTTCCATCGACAGAGCTCCGATAGCCTAATGGCTAGACCGTTGGGTTCCAAGCGCGTGGTACTGGGTTCGAGTCCCGGCCGGAACGAAAATCTTCCACGTATATATTTCTCTTCTAATTTGAAGATTCTTTTTTTTTCAATTTCTTTCTTTTGCAAATATGGATTATTTATGTACGGAAGAAAATTCTGAGTCAGTTTAATCATTCGACCTTTAGATTTCAAAGATTTTACATCAATAATTACTAAGGTGCATTTTTTGTTTTTATTTTAATTAAGACACCGATCAACAGAGATCCGATAGTATATTGGCGAGAGCGTTGGGCTTCCATGAGTGTCGCCCTGGGTTCAAATCCCAGCCGGAAAGGAAATCTTAAATGCAAATATTTTTTTCTAATTTTATAATTCTTTTTTTTTTATTTTTTCCTTTTGCGAAGTCAGTCAGTCAGTCTGACAGTCAATCAGTCAAGCACTCAGTCATTCAGTCTCAGTCAGTCAGTCCAGTCAGTCAGTCACTCAGTCAGTCAGTCGGTCAGTCCTGTGCAGTCAATTAGTCACTAAAGCAGTCAGTCAGTCTCAGTCAGTCAGTCAGTCAGTCAGTCCAGTCCAGTCTCAGTCAGTCAGTCAGTCAGTCTCGGTCAGTCAGTCAGTCAGTCATTCAGTCAGTCAGTCAGGCAGTCAGTCAGTCGGTCAGCCTTATTCAGTCAGTCTGTCAGTCAGTCAGTCAGTCAGCCTTATTCAGTCAGTCTGTCAGTCATCCTTATTCAGTCAGTCTGTCAGTCAGTCAGTCGGTCAGTCCTGTCCAGTCAGTCTGTCAGTCAGGCAGTCAAGCAGTCAGTCAGTAAGACTCCGCTCGACAGAACTCCGATAGCCTAATGGCTAGACCGCTGGTCTTCCAAGCGAGTGGCCTGGGTTCGAGTCCCAGCCGGAGCGAATATATTCAATGTATATATTTCTTTTCTAATTTGAAAATTCTTTTTTTTTCAATTTCTTTCCTTTGCAATTATTGATTATTTATGTAGGGAAGAAAATTCTGAGTCAGTTTAATTTTTCGACACAAAGATTTCAAAGTGTTTAAAAAAACAATTACCAAGGTGCATTTTTTGTTTTTATTATATTTAAAACTCCCACCGACAGAGCTCCCATAGACTAATGGCTAGAGTGTTAGGCTTCCAAGCGAGTGGCCCTGGGTTCGAGTCCCAGCCTGAACGAAAATCTTCAATGTATACTTTTAGTTTCTAATTTGAAATTTCTTCTTCTTTTTTTTTTAATTTTTCTCTTTTGCGAATATTGATTATTTATGTAGGGAGGAAAATTCTGAGTCAGTTTAATTATTCGACCTGTAAATTTCAAAGTGTTTGAATCAATAATTACCAAGGTGCATTTTTTGTTTTTATTATATTTACGACTTCCATCGACAGAGCTCCGATAGCCTAATGGCTAGACCGTTGGGTTCCAAGCGCGTGGTACTGGGTTCGAGTCCCGGCCGGAACGAAAATCTTCCATGTATATATTTCTCTTCTAATTTGAAGATTCTTTTTTTTTCAATTTCTTTCTTTTGCAAATATGGATTATTTATGTACGGAAGAAAATTCTGAGTCAGTTTAATCATTCGACCTTTAGATTTCAAAGATTTTAGATCAATAATTACTAAGGTGCATTTTTTGTTTTTATTATAATTAAGACACCGATCAACAGAGATCCGATAGTATATTGGCGAGAGCGTTGGGCTTCCATGAGTGTCGCCCTGGGTTCAAATCCCAGCCGGAAAGGAATTCTTAAATGCAAATATTTTTTTCTAATTTTATAATTCTTTTTTTTTTTATTTTTCCCTTTTGCGAAGTCAGTCAGTCAGTCTGACAGTCAATCAGTCAAGCACTCAGTCATTCAGTCTCAGTCAGTCAGTCCAGTCAGTCAGTCACTCAGTCAGTCAGTTAGTCCTTCAGCCAGTCAGTCAAGCAGTCAGTCATTTAGTCTCAGTCAGTCAGTCATTCAGTCAGTCAGGCAGTCAGTCAGTCAGTCAGTCGGTCAGTCCTGTGCAGTCAGTTAGTCACTAAAGCAGTCAGTCAGTCTCAGTCAGTCAGTCAGTCAGTCAGTCCAGTCCAGTCTCAGTCAGTCAGTCAGTCAGTCTCGTTCAGTCCTGTGCAGTCAGTTAGTCACTAAAGCAGTCAGTCAGTCTCAGTCAGTCAGTCAGTCAGTCAGTCCAGTAAAGTCTCAGTCAGTCAGGCAGTTAGTCAGTCAGTCTCGGTCAGTCAGTGAGTCAGTCAGTCAGTATCAGTCAGTCAGTGAGTCAGTCTGTCAGTCAGGCAGTATCAGTCAGGCAGTAAGACTCCGCTCGACAGAACTCCGATAGCCTAATGGCTAAACCGCTGGTCTTCCAAGCGAGTGACCTGGGTTCGAGTCCCAGCCGGAGCGAATATCTTCAATGTATATATTTCTTTTCTAATTTGAAAATTCTTTTTTTTTTCAATTTCTTTCCTTTGCAATTATTGATTATTTATGTAGGGAAGAAAATTCTGAGTCAGTTTAATTTTTCGACACGAAGATTTCAAAGTGTTTAAATAAACAATTACCAAGGTGCATTTTTTGTTTTTATTATATTTAAAACTCCTACCGACAGAGCTCCCATAGACTAATGGCTAGAGTGTTAGGCTTCCAAGCGAGTGGCCCTGGGTTCGAGTCCCAGCCTGAACGAAAATCTTCAATGTATACTTTTAGTTTCTAATTTGAAATTTCTTCTTCTTTTTTTTTTAATTTTTCTCTTTTGCGAATATTGATTATTTATGTAGGGAGAAAAATTCTGAGTCAGTTTAATTATTCGACCTGTAAATTTCAAAGTGTTTGAATCAATAATTACCAAGGTGCATTTTTTGTTTTTATTATATTTAAGACTTCCATCGACAGAGCTCCGATAGCCTAATGGCTAGACCGTTGGGTTCCTTGCGCGTGGTACTGGGTTCGAGTCCCGGCCGGAAAGGAAATCTTAAATGCAAATATTTTTTTCTAATTTTATAATTCTTTTTTTTTTATTTTTTCCTTTTGCGAAGTCAGTCAGTCAGTCTGACAGTCAATCAGTCAAGCACTCAGTCATTCAGTCTCAGTCAGTCAGTCCAGTCAGTCAGTCACTCAGTCAGTCAGTTAGTCCTTCAGCCAGTCAGTCAAGCAGTCAGTCATTTAGTCTCAGTCAGTCAGTTATTCAGTCAGTCAGTCAGTCAGGCAGTCAGTCAGTCAGTCAGTCGGTCAGTCCTGTGCAGTCAGTTAGTCACTAAAGCAGTCAGTCAGTCTCAGTCAGTCAGTCAGTCAGTCAGTCCAGTCCAGTCTCAGTCAGTCAGTCAGTCAGTCTCGGTCAGTCAGTCAGTCAGTCATTCAGTCAGTCAGTCAGTCAGGCAGTCACTCAGTCGGTCAGTCCTGTCCAGTCAGTTAGTCAGTCAAGCAGTCAGTCAGGTAGTCAAGCAGTCAGTCAGTCAGTGTCAGTCAGTCATTTAGTCATTCAGTCAGTCAGTGAAATAGCCAGTCAGAGAGTCAAGCAGTCAGTCAGTCAGTCTCAGTCAGTCAGTTAGTCAGTCAGTCAGTCAGTCAGTCAGTCAGTCAGTCCAGTCTCAGTCAGTCAGGCAGTTAGTCAGTCAGTCTCGGTCAGTCAGTGAGTCAGTCAGTCAGTATCAGTCAGTCAGTGAGTCAGTCAGGCAGTATCAGTCAGGCAGTAAGACTCCGCTCGACAGAACTCCGATAGCCTAATGGCTAGACCACTGGTCTTCCAAGCGAGTGGCCTGGGTTCGAGTCCCAGCCGGAGCGAATATCTTCAATGTATATATTTCTTTTCTAATTTGAAAATTCTTTTTTTTTTCAATTTCTTTCCTTTGCAATTATTGATTATTTATGTAGGGAAGAAAATTCTGAGTCAGTTTAATTTTTCGACACTAAGATTTCAAAATGTTTAAATAAACAATTACCAAGGTGCATTTTTTGTTTTTATTATATTTAAAACTCCCACCGCCAGAGCTCCCATAGACTAATGGCTAGAGTGTTAGGCTTCCAAGCGAGTGGCCCTGGGTTCGAGTCCCAGCCTGAACGAAAATCTTCAATGTATACTTTTAGTTTCTAATTTGAAATTTCTTCTTCTTTTTTTTTTAATTTTTCTCTTTTGCGAATATTGATTATTTATGTAGGGAGAAAAATTCTGAGTCAGTTTAATTATTCGACCTGTAAATTTCCAAGTGTTTGAATCAATAATTACCAAGGTGCATTTTTTGTTTTTATTATATTTACGACTTCCATCGACAGAGCTCCGATAGCCTAATGGCTAGACCGTTGGGTTCCAAGCGCGTGGTACTGGGTTCGAGTCCCGGCCGGAACGAAAATCTTCCATGTATATATTTCTCTTCTAATTTGAAGATTCTTTTTTTTTCAATTTCTTTCTTTTGCAAATATGGATTATTTATGTACGGAAGAAAATTCTGAGTCAGTTTAATCATTCGACCTTTAGATTTCAAAGATTTTAGATCAATAATTACTAAGGTGCATTTTTTGTTTTTATTATAATTAAGACACCGATCAACAGAGATCCGATAGTATATTGGCGAGAGCGTTGGGCTTCCATGAGTGTCGCCCTGGGTTCAAATCCCAGCCGGAAAGGAATTCTTAAATGCAAATATTTTTTTCTAATTTTATAATTCTTTTTTTTTTATTTTTCCCTTTTGCGAAGTCAGTCAGTCAGTCAGTCTGACAGTCAATCAGTCAAGCACTCAGTCATTCAGTCTCAGTCAGTCAGTCCAGTCAGTCAGTCACTCAGTCAGTCAGTTAGTCCTTCAGCCAGTCAGTCAAGCAGTCAGTCATTTAGTCTCAGTCAGTCAGTCATTCAGTCAGTCAGTCAGTCAGGCAGTCAGGCAGTCAGTCAGTCGGTCAGTCCTGTGCAGTCAGTTAGTCACTAAAGCGGTCAGTCAGTCTCAGTCAGTCAGTCAGTCAGTCAGTCCAGTCCAGTCTCAGTCAGTCAGTCAGTCTCGGTCAGTCAGTCAGTCAGTCATTCAGGCAGTCAGTCAGGCAGTCAGTCAGTCGGTCAGCCTTATTCAGTCAGTCTGTCAGTCATCCTTATTCAGTCAGTCTGTCAGTCAGTCAGTCGGTCAGTCCTGTCCAGTCAGTTAGTCAGTCAAGCAGTCAGTCAGGTAGTCAAGCAGTCAGTCAGTCAGTGTCAGTCAGTCATTTAGTCATTCAGTCAGTCAGTGAAATAGCCAGTCAGAGAGTCAAGCAGTCAGTCAGTCAGTCTCAGTCAGTCAGTTAGTCAGTCAGTCAGTCAGTCAGTCAGTCAGTCAGTCCAGTCTCAGTCAGTCAGGCAGTTAGTCAGTCAGTTTCGGTCAGTCAGTGAGTCAGTCAGTCAGTATCAGTCAGTCAGTGAGTCAGTCTGTCAGTCAGGCAGTATCAGTCAGGCAGTAAGACTCCGCTCGACAGAACTCCGATAGCCTAATGGCTAGACCGCTGGTCTTCCAAGCGAGTGGCCTGGGTTCGAGTCCCAGCCGGAGCGAATATCTTCAATGTATATATTTCTTTTCTAATTTGAAAATTCTTTTTTTTTCAATTTCTTTCCTTTGCAATTATTGATTATTTATGTAGGGAAGAAAATTCTGAGTCAGTTTAATTTTTCGACACGAAGATTTCAAAGTGTTTAAATGAACAATTACCAAGGTGCATTTTTTGTTTTTATTATATTTAAAACTCCCACCTCCAGAGCTCCCATAGACTAATGGCTATAGTGTTAGGCTTCCAAGCGAGTGGCCCTGGGTTCGAGTCCCAGCCTGAACGAAAATCTTCAATGTATACTTTTAGTTTCTAATTTGAAATGTCTTCTTCTTTTTTTTTTTAATTTTTCTCTTTTGCGAATATTGATTATTTATGTAGGGAGAAAAATTCTGAGTCAGTTTAATTATTCGACCTGTAAATTTCAAAGTGTTTGAATCAATAATTACCAAGGTGCATTTTTTGTTTTTATTATATTTAAGACTTCCATCGACAGAGCTCCGATAGCCTAATGTCTAGACCGTTGGGTTCCAAGCGCGTGGTACTGGGTTCGAGTCCCGGCCGGAACGAAAATCTTCCATCTATATATTTCTCTTCTAATTTGAAGATTCTTTTTTTTTTCAATTTCTTTCTTTTGCAAATATGGATTATTTATGTACGGAAGAAAATTCTGAGTCAGTTTAATCATTCGACCTTTAGATTTCAAAGATTTTAGATCAATAATTACTAAGGTGCATTTTTTGTTTTTATTATAATTAAGACACCGATCAACAGAGATCCGATAGTATATTGGCGAGAGCGTTGGGCTTCCATGAGTGTCTCCCTGGGTTCAAATCCCAGCCGGAAAGGAAATCTTAAATGCAAATACTTTTTTCTAATTTTATAATTCTTTTTTTTTTATTTTTCCCTTTTGCGAAGTCAGTCAGTCAGTCTGACAGTCAATCAGTCAAGCACTCAGTCATTCAGTCTCAGTCAGTCAGTCCAGTCAGTCAGTCACTCAGTCAGTCAGTTAGTCCTTCAGCCAGTCAGTCAAGCAGTCAGTCATTTAGTCTCAGTCAGTCAGTCATTCAGTCAGTCAGTCAGGCAGTCAGTCAAGCAGTCAGTCATTTAGTCTCAGTCAGTCAGTCATTCAGTCAGTCAGTCAGTCAGGCAGTCAGTCAGTCAGTCGGTCAGTCCTGTGCAGTCAGTTAGTCACTAAAGCAGTCAGTCAGTCTCAGTCAGTCAGTCAGTCAGTCAGTCCAGTCCAGTCTCAGTCAGTCAGTCCAGTCCAGTCTCAGTCAGTCAGTCAGTCAGTCTCGGTCAGTCAGTCAGTCAGTCATTCAGTCAGTCAGTCAGTCAGGCAGTCAGTCAGTCGGTCAGCCTTATTCAGTCAGTCTGTCAGTCAGTCAGTCAGTCAGCCTTATTCAGTCCGTCTGTCAGTCATCCTTATTCAGTCAGTCTGTCAGTCAGTCAGTCGGTCAGTCCTGTCCAGTCAGTTAGTCAGTCAAGCAGTCAGTCAGTCAGTGTCAGTCAGTCATTTAGTCATTCAGTCAGTCAGTGAAATAGCCAGTCAGAGAGTCAAGCAGTCAGTCAGTCAGTCTCAGTCAGTCAGTTAGTCAGTCAGTCAGTCAGTCAGTCAGTCAGTCCAGTCTCAGTCAGTCAGGCAGTTAGTCAGTCAGTCTCGGTCAGTCAGTGAGTCAGTCAGTCAGTATCAGTCAGTCAGTGAGTCAGTCTGTCAGTCAGGCAGTATCAGTCAGGCAGTAAGACTCCGCTCGACAGAACTCCGATAGCCTAATGGCTAGACCGCTGGTCTTCCAAGCGAGTGGCCTGGATTCGAGTCCCAGCCGGAGCGAATATCTTCAATGTATATATTTCTTTTCTAATTTGAAAATTCTTTTTTTTTCAATTTCTTTCCTTTGCAATTATTGATTATTTATGTAGGGAAGAAAATTCTGAGTCAGTTTAATTTTTCGACACGAAGATTTCAAAGTGTTTAAATAAACAATTACTAAGGTGCATTTTTTGTTTTTATTATATTTAAAACTCCCACCTCCAGAGCTCCCATAGACTAATGGCTATAGTGTTAGGCTTCCAAGCGAGTGGCCCTGGGTTCGAGTCCCAGCCTGAACGAAAATCTTCAATGTATACTTTTAGTTTCTAATTTGAAATTTCTTCTTCTTTTTTTTTTAATTTTTCTCTTTTGCGAATATTGATTATTTATGTAGGGAGAAAAATTCTGAGTCAGTTTAATTATTCGACCTGTAAATTTCAAAGTGTTTGAATCAATAATTACCAAGGTGCATTTTTTGTTTTTATTATATTTAAGACTTCCATCGACAGAGCTCCGATAGCCTAATGGCTAGACCGTTGGGTTCCTAGCGCGTGGTACTGGGTTCGAGTCCCGGCCGGAAAGGAAATCTTAAATGCAAATATTTTTTTCTAATTTTATAATTCTTTTTTTTTTATTTTTCCCTTTTGCGAAGTCAGTCTGACAGTCAATCAGTCAAGCACTCAGTCATTCAGTCTCAGTCAGTCAGTCCAGTCAGTCAGTCAGTTAGTCCTTCAGCCAGTCAGTCAAGCAGTCAGTCATTTAGTCTCAGTCAGTCAGTCATTCAGTCAGTCAGTCAGTCAGGCAGTCAGTCAGTCAGTCAGTCGGTCAGTCCTGTGCAGTCAGTTAGTCACTAAAGCAGTCAGTCAGTCTCAGTCAGTCAGTCAGTCAGTCAGTCAGTCCAGTCCAGTCTCAGTCAGTCAGTCAGTCAGTCTCGGTCAGTCAGTCAGTCAGTCATTCAGTCAGTCATTTAGTCAGTCAGTCAGTCAGGGAGTCAGTCAGTCGGTCAGCCTTATTCAGTCAGTCTGTCAGTCAGTCAGTCAGTCAGCCTTATTCAGTCAGTCTGTCAGTCATCCTTATTCAGTCAGTCTGTGAGTCAGTCGGTCAGTCCTGTCCAGTCAGTTAGTCAGTCAAGCAGTCAGTCAGGTAGTCAAGCAGTCAGTCAGTCAGTGTCAGTCAGTCATTTAGTCATTCAGTCAGTCAGTGAAATAGCCAGTCAGAGAGTCAAGCAGTCAGTCAGTCAGTCTCAGTCAGTCAGTTAGTCAGTCAGTCAGTCAGTCAGTCAGTCAGTCCAGTCTCAGTCAGTCAGGCAGTTAGTCAGTCAGTCTCGGTCAGTCAGTGAGTCTGTCAGTCAGTATCAGTCAATCAGTGAGTCAGTCTGTCAGTCAGGCAGTATCAGTCAGGCAGTAAGACTCCGCTCGACAGAACTCCGATAGCCTAATGGCTAGACCGCTGGTCTTCCAAGCGAGTGGCCTGGGTTCGAGTCCCAGCCGGAGCGAATATCTTCAATGTATATATTTCTTTTCTAATTTGAAAATTCTTTTTTTTTCAATTTCTTTCCTTTGCAATTATTGATTATTTATGTAGGGAAGAAAATTCTGAGTCAGTTTAATTTTTCGACACGAAGATTTCAAAGTGTTTAAATAAACAATTACCAAGGTGCATTTTTTGTTTTTATTATATTTAAAACTCCCACCGACAGAGCTCCCATAGACTAATGGCTAGAGTGTTAGGCTTCCAAGCGAGTGGCCCTGGGTTCGAGTCCCAGCTTGAACGAAAATCTTCAATGTATACTTTTAGTTTCTAATTTGAAATTTCTTCTTCTTTTTTTTTAATTTTTCTCTTTTGCGAATATTGATTATTTATGTAGGGAGAAAAATTCTGAGTCAGTTTAATTATTCGACCTGTAAATTTCAAAGTGTTTGAATCAATAATTACCAAGGTGCATTTTTTGTTTTTATTATATTTAAGACTTCCATCGACAGAGCTCCGATAGCCTAATGGCTAGACCGTTGGGTTCCTAGCGCGTGGTACTGGGTTCGAGTCCCGGCCGGAACGGAAATCTTAAAGGCAAATATTTTTTTCTAATTTTATAATTCTTTTTTTTTTATTTTTCCCTTTTGCGAAGTCAGTCAGTCAGTCTGACAGTCAATCAGTCAAGCACTCAGTCATTCAGTCTCAGTCAGTCAGTCCAGTCAGTCAGTCAGTTAGTCCTTCAGCCAGTCAGTCAAGCAGTCAGTCATTTAGTCTCAGTCAGTCAGTCATTCAGTCAGTCAGTCAGTCAGGCAGTCAGTCAGTCAGTCAGTCGGTCAGTCCTGTGCAGTCAGTTAGTCACTAAAGCAGTCAGTCAGTCTCAGTCAGTCAGTCAGTCAGTCAGTCCAGTCCAGTCTCAGTCAGTCAGTCAGTCAGTCTCGGTCAGTCAGTCAGTCAGTCATTCAGTCAGTCAGTCAGTCAGGCAGTCAGTCAGTCGGTCAGCCTTATTCAGTCAGTCTGTCAGTCAGTCAGTCAGTCAGCCTTATTCAGTCAGTCAGCCTTATTCAGTCAGTCTGTCAGTCGTCCTTATTCAGTCAGTCTGTCAGTCAGTCAGTCGGTCAGTCCTGTCCAGTCAGTTAGTCAGTCAGGTAGTCAAGCAGTCAGTCAGTCAGTGTCAGTCAGTCATTTAGTCATTCAGTCAGTCAGTGAAAGCCAGTCAGAGAGTCAAGCAGTCAGTCAGTCAGTCTCAGTCAGTCAGTTAGTCAGTCAGTCAGTCAGTCAGTCCAGTCTCAGTCAGTCAGGCAGTTAGTCAGTCAGTCTCGGTCAGTCAGTGAGTCTGTCAGTCAGTATCAGTCAGTCAGTGAGTCAGTCTGTCAGTCATGCAGTATCAGTCAGGCAGTAAGACTCCGCTCGACAGAACTCCGATAGCCTAATGGCTAGACCGCTGGTCTTCCAAGCGAGTGGCCTAGGTTCGAGTCCCACCCGGAGCGAATATCTTCAATGTATATATTTCTTTTCTAATTTAAAAATTCTTTTTTTTTTCAATTTCTTTCCTTTGCAATTATTGATTATTTATGTAGGGAAGAAAATTCTGAGTCAGTTTAATTTTTCGACACGAAGATTTCAAAGTGTTTAAATAAACAATTACCAAGGTGCATTTTTTGTTTTTATTATATTTAAAACTCCCACCGACAGAGCTCCCATAGACTAATGGCTAGAGAGTTAGGCTTCCAAGCGAGTGGCCCTGGGTTCGAGTCCCAGCCTGAACGAAAATCTTCAATGTATACTTTTAGTTTCTAATTTGAAATTTCTTCTTCTTTTTTTTTTAATTTTTCTCTTTTGCGAATATTGATTATTTATGTAGGGAGAAAAATTCTGAGTCAGTTTAATTATTCGACCTGTAAATTTCAAAGTGTTTGAATCAATAATTACCAAGGTGCATTTTTTGTTTTTATTATATTTAAGACTTCCATCGACAGAGCTCCGATACCCTAATGGCTAGACCGTTGGGTTCCAAGCGCGTGGTACTGGGTTCGAGTCCCGGCCGGAAGGAAAATCTTCCATGTATATATTTCTCTTCTAATTTGAAGATTCTTTTTTTTTCAATTTCTTTCTTTTGCAAATATGGATTATTTATGTACGGAAGAAAATTCTGAGTCAGTTTAATCATTCGACCTTTAGATTTCAAAGATTTTAGATCAATAATTACTAAGGTGCATTTTTTGTTTTTATTATAATTAAGACACCGATCAACAGAGATCCGATAGTATATTGGCGAGAGCGTTGGGCTTCCATGAGTGTCGCCCTGGGTTCAAATCCCAGCCGGAAAGGAAATCTTAAATGCAAATATTTTTATCTAATTTTATAATTCTTTTTTTTTTATTTTTCCCTTTTGCGAAGTCAGTCAGTCAGTCTGACAGTCAATCAGTCAAGCACTCAGTCATTCAGTCTCAGTCAGTCAGTCCAGTCAGTCAGTCACTCAGTCAGTCAGTTAGTCCTTCAGCCAGTCAGTCAAGCAGTCAGTCGTTTAGTCTCAGTCAGTCAGTCATTCAGTCAGTCAGTCAGTCAGGCAGTCAGTCAGTCAGTCAGTCGGTCAGTCCTGTGCAGTCAGTTAGTCACTAAAGCAGTCAGTCAGTCTCAGTCAGTCAGTCAGTCAGTCAGTCCAGTCCAGTCTCAGTCAGTCAGTCAGTCAGTCTCGGTCAGTCAGTCAGTCAGTCATTCAGTCAGTCAGTCAGTCAGGCAGTCAGTCAGTAGGTCAGCCTTATTCAGTCAGTCTGTCAGTCAGTCAGTCAGTCAGCCTTATTCAGTCAGTCTGTCAGTCAGTCAGTCGGTCAGTCCTGTCCAGTCAGTTTGTCAGTCAAGCAGTCAGTCAGGTAGTCAAGCAGTCAGTCAGTCAGTGTCAGTCAGTCATTTAGTCATTCAGTCAGTCAGTGAAATAGCCAGTCAGAGAGTCAAGCAGTCAGTCAGTCAGTCTCAGTCAGTCAGTTAGTCAGTCAGTCAGTCAGTCAGTCAGTCAGTCAGTCCAGTCTCAGTCAGTCAGGCAGTTAGTCAGTCAGTCTCGGTCAGTCAGTGAGTCAGTCAGTCAGTATCAGTCAGTCAGTGAGTCAGTCTGTCAGTCAGGCAGTATCAGTCAGGCAGTAAGACTCCGCTCGACAGAACTCCGATAGCCTAATGGCTAGACCGCTGGTCTTCCAAGCGAGTGGCCTGGATTCGAGTCCCAGCCGGAGCGAATATCTTCGATGTATATATTTCTTTTCTAATTTGAAAATTCTTTTTTTTTCAATTTCTTTCCTTTGCAATTATTGATTATTTATGTAGGGAAGAAAATTCTGAGTCAGTTTAATTTTTCGACACGAAGATTTCAAAGTGTTTAAATAAACAATTACCAAGGTGCATTTTTTGTTTTTATTATATTTAAAACTCCCACCTCCAGAGCTCCCATAGACTAATGGCTAGAGTGTTAGGCTTCCAAGCGAGTGGCCCTGGGTTCGAGTCCCAGCCTGAACGAAAATCTTCAATGTATACTTTTAGTTTCTAATTTGAAATTTCTTCTTCTTTTTTTTTTAATTTTTCTCTTTTGCGAATATTGATTATTTATGTAGGGAGAAAAATTCTGAGTCAGTTTAATTATTCGACCTGTAAATTTCAAAGTGTTTGAATCAATAATTACCAAGGTGCATTTTTTGTTTTTATTATATTTAAGACTTCCATCGTCAGAGCTCCGATAGCCTAATGGCTAGACCGTTGGGTTCCTAGCGCGTGGTACTGGGTTCGAGTCCCGGCCGGAAAGGAAATCTTAAATGCAAATATTTTTTTCTAATTTTATAATTCTTTTTTTTTTATTTTTCCCTTTTGCGAAGTCAGTCAGTCAGTCTGACAGTCAATCAGTCAAGCACTCAGTCATTCAGTCTCAGTCAGTCAGTCCAGTCAGTCAGTCAGTTAGTCCTTCAGCCAGTCAGTCAAGCAGTCAGTCATTTAGTCTCAGTCAGTCAGTCATTCAGTCAGTCAGTCAGTCAGGCAGTCAGTCAGTCAGTCAGTCGGTCAGTCCTGTGCAGTCAGTTAGTCACTAAAGCAGTCAGTCAGTCTCAGTCAGTCAGTCAGTCAGTCAGTCAGTCCAGTCCAGTCTCAGTCAGTCAGTCAGTCTCGGTCAGTCAGTCAGTCAGTCATTCAGTCAGTCAGTCAGTCAGGCAGTCAGTCAGTCGGTCAGCCTTATTCAGTCAGTCTGTCAGTCAGTCAGTCAGTCAGCCTTATTCAGTCAGTCTGTCAGTCATCCTTATTCAGTCAGTCTGTCAGTCAGTCAGTCGGTCAGTCCTGTCCAGTCAGTTAGTCAGTCAAGCAGTCAGTCAGGTAGTCAAGCAGTCAGTCAGTCAGTGTCAGTCAGTCATTTAGTCATTCAGTCAGTCAGTGAAATAGCCAGTCAGAGAGTCAAGCAGTCAGTCAGTCAGTCTCAGTCAGTCAGTTAGTCAGTCAGTCAGTCAGTCAGTCAGTCAGTCCAGTCTCAGTCAGTCAGGCAGTTAGTCAGTCAGTCTCGGTCAGTCAGTGAGTCTGTCAGTCAGTATCAGTCAGTCAGTGAGTCAGTCTGTCAGTCAGGCAGTATCAGTCAGGCAGTAAGACTCCGCTCGACAGAACTCCGATAGCCTAATGGCTAGACCGCTGGTCTTCCAAGCGAGTGGCCTGGGTTCGAGTCCCAGCCGGAGCGAATATCTTCAATGTATATATTTCTTTTCTAATTTGAAAATTCTTTTTTTTTTCAATTTCTTTCCTTTGCAATTATTGATTATTTATGTAGGGAAGAAAATTCTGAGTCAGTTTAATTTTTCGACACGAAGATTTCAAAGTGTTTAAATAAACAATTACCAAGGTGCATTTTTTGTTTTTATTATATTTAAAACTCCCACCGACAGAGCTCCCATAGACTAATGGCTAGAGTGTTAGGCTTCCAAGCGAGTGGCCCTGGGTTCGAGTCCCAGCCTGAACGAAAATCTTCAATGTATACGTTTAGTTTCTAATTTGAAATTTCTTCTTTTTTTTTTAATTTTTCTCTTTTGCGAATATTGATTATTTATGTAGGGAGAAAAATTCTGAGTCAGTTTAATTATTCGACCTGTAAATTTCAAAGTGTTTGAATCAATACATTTTTTGTTTTTATTATATTTAAGACTTCCATCGACAGAGCTCCGATAGCCTAATGGCTAGACCGTTGTGTTCCAAGCGCGTGGTACTGGGTTCGAGTCGCGGCCGGAACGAAAATCTTCCATGTATATATTTCTCTTCTAATTTGAAGATTCTTTTTTTTTTTTCAATTTCTTTCTTTTGCAAATATGGATTATTTATGTACGGAAGAAAATTCTGAGTCAGTTTAATCATTCGACCTTTAGATTTCAAAGATTTTAGATCAATAATTACTAAGGTGCATTTTTTGTTTTTATTATAATTAAGACACCGATCAACAGAGATCCGATAGTATATTGGCGAGAGCGTTGGGCTTCCATGAGTGTCACCCTGGGTTCAAATCCCAGCCGGAAAGGAAATCTTAAATGCAAATATTTTTTATAATTCTTTTTTTTTATTTTTCCCTTTTGCGAAGTCAGTCAGTCAGTCTGACAGTCAATCAGTCAAGCACTCAGTCATTCAGTCTCAGTCAGTCAGTCCAGTCAGTCAGTCACTCAGTCAGTCAGTTAGTCCTTCAGCCAGTCAGTCAAGCAGTCAGTCATTTAGTCTCAGTCAGTCAGTCATTCAGTCAGTCAGTCAGTCAGGCAGTCAATCAGTCAGTCAGTCGGTCAGTCCTGTGCAGTCAGTTAGTCACTAAAGCAGTCAGTCAGTCTCAGTCAGTCAGTCAGTCAGTCAGTCCAGTCCAGTCTCAGTCAGTCAGTCTCGGTCAGTCAGTCAGTCAGTCATTCAGTCAGTCAGTCAGTCAGGCAGTCAGTCAGTCGGTCAGCCTTGTTCAGTCAGTCTGTCAGTCAGTCAGTCAGTCAGCCTTATTCAGTCAGTCTGTCAGTCATCCTTATTCAGTCAGTCTGTCAGTCAGTCAGTCGGTCAGTCCTGTCCAGTCAGTTTGTCAGTCAAGCAGTCAGTCAGGCAGTCAAGCAGTCAGTCAGTCAGTGTCAGTCAGTCATTTAGTCATTCAGTCAGTCAGTGAAATAGCCAGTCAGAGAGTCAAGCAGTCAGTCAGTCAGTCTCAGTCAGTCAGTTAGTCAGTCAGTCAGTCAGTCAGTCAGTCAGTCCAGTCTCAGTCAGTCAGGCAGTTAGTCAGTCAGGCAGTTAGTCAGTCTGTCAGTCAGGCAGTATCAGTCAGGCAGTTAGTCAGTCAGTCAGTGAGTCAGTCTGTCAGTCAGGCAGTATCATTCAGGCAGTAAGACTCCGCTCGACAGAAATCCGATAGCCTAATGGCTAGACCGCTGGTCTTCCAAGCGAGAGGCCTGGGTTCGAGTCCCAGCCGGAGCGAATATCTTCAATGTATATATTTCTTTTCTAATTTGAAAATTCTTTTTTTTTTCAATTTCTTTCCTTTGCAATTATTGATTATTTATGTAGGGAAGAAAATTCTGAGTCAGTTTAATTTTTCGACAAGAAGATTTCAAAGTGTTAAAATAAACAATTACCAAGGTGCATTTTTTGTTTTTATTATATTTAAAACTCCCACAGACAGAGCTCCCATAGACTAATGGCTAGAGTGATAGGCTTCCAAGCGAGTGGCCCTGGGTTCGAGTCCCAGCCTGAACGAAAATCTTCAATGTATACTTTTAGTTTCTAATTTGAAATTTCTTCTTCTTTTTTTTTTAATTTTTCTCTTTTGCGAATATTGATTATTTATGTAGGGAGAAAAATTCTGAGTCAGTTTAATTACTCGACCTGTAAATTTCAAAGTGTTTGAATCAATAATTACCAAGGTGCATTTTTTGTTTTTATTATATTTAAGACTTCCATCGACAGAGCTCCGATAGCCTAATGGCTAGACCGTTGGGTTCCTAGCGCGTGGTACTGGGTTCGAGTCCCGGCCGGAAAGGAAATCTTAAATGCAAATATTTTTTTCTAATTTTATAATTCTTTTTTTTTATTTTTCCCTTTTGCGAAGTCAGTCAGTCAGTCTGACAGTCAATCAGTCAAGCACTCAGTCATTCAGTCTCAGTCAGTCAGTCCAGTCAGTCAGTCACTCAGTCAGTCAGTTAGTCCTTCAGCCAGTCAGTCAAGCAGTCAGTCATTTAGTCTCAGTCAGTCAGTCATTCAGTCAGTCAGTCAGTCAGGCAGTCAGTCAGTCAGTCAGTCGGTCAGTCCTGTGCAGTCAGTTAGTCACTAAAGCAGTCAGTCAGTCTCAGTCAGTCAGTCAGTCAGTCAGTCCAGTCCAGTCTCAGTCAGTCACTCAGTCAGTCTCGGTCAGTCAGTCAGTCAGTCATTCAGTCAGTCAGTCAGTCAGGCAGTCAGTCAGTCGGTCAGCCTTATTCAGTCAGTCTGTCAGCCTTATTCAGTCAGTCTGTCAGTCATCCTTATTCAGTCAGTCTGTCAGTCAGTCAGTCGGTCAGTCCTGTCCAGTCAGTTAGTCAGTCAAGCAGTCAGTCAGGTAGTCAAGAAGTCAGTCAGTCAGTCATTTAGTCATTCAGTCAGTCAGTGAAATAGCCAGTCAGAGAGTCAAGCAGTCAGTCAGTCAGTCTCAGTCAGTCAGTCAGTCAGTCAGTCAGTCAGTCAGTCCAGTCTCAGTCAGTCAGGCAGTTAGTCAGTCAGTCTCGGTCAGTCAGTGAGTCAGTCAGTCAGTATCAGTCAGTCAGTGAGTCAGTCTGTCAGTCAGGCAGTATCAGTCAGGCAGTAAGACTCCGCTCGACAGAACTCCGATAGCCTAATGGCTAGACCGCTGGTCTTCCAAGCGAGTGGCCTGGGTTCGAGTCCCAGCCGGAGCGAATATCTTCAATGTATATATTTCTTTTCTAATTTGAAAATTCTTTTTTTTTTCAATTTCTTTCCTTTGCAATTATTGATTATTTATGTAGGGAAGAAAATTCTGAGTCAGTTTAATTTTTCGACACGAAGATTTCAAAGTGTTTAAATAAACAATTACCAAGGTGCATTTTTTGTTTTTATTATATTTAAAACTCCCACCGACAGAGCTCCCATAGACTAATGGCTAGAGTGTTAGGCTTCCAAGCGAGTGGCCCTGGGTTCGAGTCCCAGCCTGAACGAAAATCTTCAATGTATACTTTTAGTTTCTAATTTGAAATTTCTTCTTCTTTTTTTTTTAATTTTTCTCTTTTGCGAATATTGATTATTTATGTAGGGAGAAAAATTCTGAGTCAGTTTAATTATTCGACCTGTAAATTTCAAAGTGTTTGAATCAATAATTACCAAGGTGCATTTTTTGTTTTTATTATATTTAAGACTTCCATCGACAGAGCTCCGATAGCCTAATGGCTAGACCGTTGGGTTCCTAACGCGTGGTACTGGGTTCGAGTCCCGGCCGGAAAGGAAAGATTAAATGCAAATGTTTTTTTCTAATTTTATAATTCTTTTTTTTTTATTTTTCCCTTTTGCGAAGTCAGTCAGTCAGTCTGACAGTCAATCAGTCAAGCACTCAGTCATTCAGTCTCAGTCAGTCAGTCCAGTCGGTCAGTCACTCAGTCAGTCAGTTAGTCCTTCAGCCAGTCAGTCAAGCAGTCAGTCATTTAGTCTCAGTCAGTCAGTCATTCAGTCAGTCAGTCAGTCAGGCAGTCAGTCAGTCAGTCAGTCGGTCAGTCCTGTGCAGTCAGTTAGTCACTAAAGCAGTCAGTCAGTCTCAGTCAGTCAGTCAGTCAGTCAGTCCAGTCCAGTCTCAGTCAGTCAGTCAGTCAGTCTCGGTCAGTCAGTCAGTCAGTCATTCAGTCAGTCAGTCAGTCAGGCAGTCAGTCAGTCGGTCAGCCTTATTCAGTCAGTCTGTCAGTCAGTCAGTCAGTCAGCCTTATTCAGTCAGTCTGTCAGTCATCCTTATTCAGTCAGTCTGTCAGTCAGTCAGTCGGTCAGTCCTGTCCAGTCAGTTAGTCAGTCAAGCAGTCAGTCAGGTAGTCAAGCAGTCAGTCAGTCAGTGTCAGTCAGTCATTTAGTCATTCAGTCAGTCAGTGAGTCAGTCTGTCAGTCAGGCAGTATCAGTCAGGCAGTAAGACTCCGCACGACAGAACTCCGATAGCCTAATGGCTAGACCGCTGGTCTTCCAAGCGAGTGGCCTGGGTTCGAGTCCCAGCCGGAGCGAATATCTTCAATGTATATATTTCTTTTCTAATTTGAAAATTCTTTTTTTTTTCAATTTCTTTCCTTTGCAATTATTGATTATTTATGTAGGGAAGAAAATTCTGAGTCAGTTTAATTTTTCGACACGAAGATTTCAAAGTGTTTAAATAAACAATTACCAAGGTGCATTTTTTGTTTTTATTATATTTAAAACTCCCACCGACAGTGCTCCCATAGACTAATGGCTAGAGTATTAGGCTTCCAAGCGAGTGGCCCTGGGTTCGAGTCCCAGCCTGAACGACGATCTTCAATGTATACTTTTAGTTTCTAATTTGAAATTTCTTCTTCTTTTTTTTTAATTTTTCTCTTTTGCGAATATTGATTATTTATGTAGGGAGAAAAATTCTGAGTCAGTTTAATTATTCGACCTGTAAATTTCAAAGTGTTTGTATCAATAATTACCAAGGTGCATTTTTTGTTTTTATTATATTTAAGACTTCCATCGACAGAGCTCCGATAGCCTAATGGCTAGACCGTTGGGTTCCTAGCGCGTGGTACTGGGTTCGAGTCCCGGCCGGAAAGGAAAGATTAAATGCAAATATTTTTTTCTAATTTTGTAATTCTTTTTTTTTTTATTTTTCCCTTTTGCGAAGTCAGTCAGTCAGTCTGACAGTCAATCAGTCAAGCACTCAGTCATTCAGTCTCAGTCAGTCAGTCCAGTCGGTCAGTCACTCAGTCAGTCAGTTAGTCCTTCAGCCAGTCAGTCAAGCAGTCAGTCATTTAGTCTCAGTCAGTCAGTCATTCAGTCAGTCAGTCAGTCAGGCAGTCAGTCAGTCAGTCAGTCGGTCAGTCCTGTGCAGTCAGTTAGTCACTAAAGCAGTCAGTCAGTCTCAGTCAGTCAGTCAGTCAGTCAGTCCAGTCCAGTCTCAGTCAGTCAGTCAGTCAGTCTCGGTCAATCAGTCAGTCAGTCATTCAGTCAGTCAGTCAGTCAGGCAGTCAGTCAGTCGGTCAGCCTTATTCAGTCAGTCTGTCAGTCAGTCAGTCAGTCAGCCTTATTCAGTCAGTCTGTCAGTCATCCTTATTCAGTCAGTCTGTCAGTCAGTCAGTCGGTCAGTCCTGTCCAGTCAGTTAGTCAGTCAAGCAGTCAGTCAGGTAGTCAAGCAGTCAGTCAGTCAGTGTCAGTCAGTCATTTAGTCATTCAGTCAGTCAGTGAGTCAGTCTGTCAGTCAGGCAGTATCAGTCAGGCAGTAAGACTCCGCACGACAGAACTCCGATAGCCTAATGGCTAGACCGCTGGTCTTCCAAGCGAGTGGCCTGGGTTCGAGTCCCAGCCGGAGCGAATATCTTCAATGTATATATTTCTTTTCTAATTTGAAAATTCTTTTTTTTTTTCAATTTCTTTCCTTTGCAATTATTGATTATTTATGTAGGGAAGAAAATTCTGAGTCAGTTTAATTTTTCGACACAAAGATTTCAAAGTGTTTAAATAAACAATTACCAAGGTGCATTTTTTGTTTTTATTATATTTAAAACTCCCACCGTCAGAGCTCCCATAGACTAATGGCTAGAGTATTAGGCTTCCAAGCGAGTGGCCCTGGGTTCGAGTCCCAGCCTGAACGAAAATCTTCAATGTATACTTTTAGTTTCTAATTTGAAATTTCTTCTTCTTTTTTTTTAATTTTTCTCTTTTGCGAATATTGATTATTTATGTAGGGAGAAAAATTCTGAGTCAGTTTAATTATTCGACCTGTAAATTTCAAAGTGTTTGTATCAATAATTACCAAGGTGCATTTTTTGTTTTTATTATATTTAAGACTTCCATCGACAGAGCTCCGATAGCCTAATGGCTAGACCGTTGGGTTCCTAGCGCGTGGTACTGGGTTCGAGTCCCGGCCGGAAAGGAAATCTTAAATGCAAATATTTTTTTCTAATTTTATAATTCTTTTTTTTTTTATTTTTCCATTTTGCGAAGTCAGTCAGTCAGTCTGACAGTCAATCAGTCAAGCACTCAGTCATTCAGTCTCAGTCAGTCAGTCCAGTCAGTCAGTCACTCAGTCAGTCAGTTAGTCCTTCAGCCAGTCAGTCAAGCAGTCAGTCATTTAGTCTCAGTCAGTCAGTCAGGCAGTCAGTCAGTCAGTCAGTCGGTGAGTCCTGTGCAGTCAGTTAGTCACTAAAGCAGTCAGTCAGTCTCAGTCAGTCAGTCAGTCAGTCAGTCCAGTCCAGTCTCAGTCAGTCAGTCAGTCAGTCTCGGTCAGTCAGTCAGTCAGTCATTCAGTCAGTCAGTCAGTCAGGCAGTCAGTCAGTCGGTCAGCCTTATTCAGTCAGTCTGTCAGTCAGTCAGTCAGTCTGTCAGTCAGTCAGTCGGTCAGTCCTGTCCAGTCAGTTAGTCAGTCAAGCAGTCAGTCAGGTAGTCAAGCAGTCAGTCAGTCAGTGTCAGTCAGTCATTTAGTCATTCAGTCAGTCAGTGAAATAGCCAGTCAGAGAGTCAAGCAGTCAGTCAGTCAGTCTCAGTCAGTCAGTTAGTCAGTCAGTCAGTCAGTCAGTCCAGTCTCAGTCAGTCAGGCAGTTAGTCAGTCAGTCTCGGTCAGTCAGTGAGTCAGTCAGTCAGTATCAGTCAGTCAGTGAGTCAGTCTGTCAGTCAGGCAGTATCAGTCAGGCAGTAAGACTCCGCTCGACAGAACTCCGATAGCCTAATGGCTAGACCGCTGGTCTTCCAAGCGAGTGGCCTGGGTTCGAGTTTCAGCCGGAGCGAATATCTTCAATGTATATATTTCTTTTCTAATTTGAAAATTCTTTTTTTTTTCAATTTCTTTCCTTTGCAATTATTGATTATTTATGTAGGGAAGAAAATTCTGAGTCAGTTTAATTTTTCGACACGAAGATTTCAAAGTGTTTAAATAAACAATTACCAAGGTGCATTTTTTGTTTTTATTATATTTAAAACTCCCACAGACAGAGCTCCCATAGACTAATGGCTAGAGTGATAGGCTTCCAAGCGAGTGGCCCTGGGTTCGAGTCCCAGCCTGAACGAAAATCTTCAATGTATACTTTTAGTTTCTAATTTGAAATTTCTTCTTCTTTTTTTTTTAATTTTTCTCTTTTGCGAATATTGATTATTTATGTAGGGAGAAAAATTCTGAGTCAGTTTAATTATTCGACCTGTAAATTTCAAAGTGTTTGAATCAATAATTACCAAGGTGCATTTTTTGTTTTTATTATATTTAAGACTTCCATCGACAGAGCTCCGATAGCCTAATGGCTAGACCGTTGGGTTCCTAGCGCGTGGTACTGGGTTCGAGTCCCGGCCGGAAAGGAAATCTTAAATGCAAATATTTTTTTCTAATTTTATAATTCTTTTTTTTTATTTTTCCCTTTTGCGAAGTCAGTCAGTCAGTCTGACAGTCAATCAGTCAAGCACTCAGTCATTCAGTCTCAGTCAGTCAGTCCAGTCAGTCAGTCACTCAGTCAGTCAGTTAGTCCTTCAGCCAGTCAGTCAAGCAGTCAGTCATTTAGTCTCAGTCAGTCAGTCATTCAGTCAGTCAGTCAGTCAGGCAGTCAGTCAGTCAGTCAGTCGGTCAGTCCTGTGCAGTCAGTTAGTCACTAAAGCAGTCAGTCAGTCTCAGTCAGTCAGTCAGTCAGTCAGTCCAGTCCAGTCTCAGTCAGTCACTCAGTCAGTCTCGGTCAGTCAGTCAGTCAGTCATTCAGTCAGTCAGTCAGTCAGGCAGTCAGTCAGTCGGTCAGCCTTATTCAGTCAGTCTGTCAGCCTTATTCAGTCAGTCTGTCAGTCATCCTTATTCAGTCAGTCTGTCAGTCAGTCAGTCGGTCAGTCCTGTCCAGTCAGTTAGTCAGTCAAGCAGTCAGTCAGGTAGTCAAGAAGTCAGTCAGTCAGTCATTTAGTCATTCAGTCAGTCAGTGAAATAGCCAGTCAGAGAGTCAAGCAGTCAGTCAGTCAGTCTCAGTCAGTCAGTCAGTCAGTCAGTCAGTCAGTCAGTCCAGTCTCAGTCAGTCAGGCAGTTAGTCAGTCAGTCTCGGTCAGTCAGTGAGTCAGTCAGTCAGTATCAGTCAGTCAGTGAGTCAGTCTGTCAGTCAGGCAGTATCAGTCAGGCAGTAAGACTCCGCTCGACAGAACTCCGATAGCCTAATGGCTAGACCGCTGGTCTTCCAAGCGAGTGGCCTGGGTTCGAGTCCCAGCCGGAGCGAATATCTTCAATGTATATATTTCTTTTCTAATTTGAAAATTCTTTTTTTTTTCAATTTCTTTCCTTTGCAATTATTGATTATTTATGTAGGGAAGAAAATTCTGAGTCAGTTTAATTTTTCGACACGAAGATTTCAAAGTGTTTAAATAAAAAATTACCAAGGTGCATTTTTTGTTTTTATTATATTTAAAACTCCCACCGCCAGAGCTCCCATAGACTAATGGCTAGAGTGTTAGGCTTCCAAGCGAGTGGCCCTGGGTTCGAGTCCCAGCCTGAACGAAAATCTTCAATGTATACTTTTAGTTTCTAATTTGAAATTTCTTCTTCTTTTTTTTTTTTAATTTTTCTCTTTTGCGAATATTGATTATTTATGTAGGGAGAAAAATTCTGAGTCAGTTTAATTATTCGACCTGTAAATTTCAAAGTGTTTGAATCAATAATTACCAAGGTGCATTTTTTGTTTTTATTATATTTAAGACTTCCATCGACAGAGCTCCGATAGCCTAATGGCTAGACCGATGGGTTCCTAACGCGTGGTACTGGGTTCGAGTCCCGGCCGGAAAGGAAAGCTTAAATGCAAATGTTTTTTTCTAATTTTATAATTCTTTTTTTTTTATTTTTCCCTTTTGCGAAGTCAGTCAGTCAGTCTGACAGTCAATCAGTCAAGCACTCAGTCATTCAGTCTCAGTCAGTCAGTCCAGTCGGTCAGTCACTCAGTCAGTCAGTTAGTCCTTCAGCCAGTCAGTCAAGCAGTCAGTCATTTAGTCTCAGTCAGTCAGTCATTCAGTCAGTCAGTCAGTCAGGCAGTCAGTCAGTCAGTCAGTCGGTCAGTCCTGTGCAGTTAGTTAGTCACTAAAGCAGTCAGTCAGTCTCAGTCAGTCAGTCAGTCAGTCAGTCCAGTCCAGTCTCAGTCAGTCAGTCAGTCAGTCTCGGTCAGTCAGTCAGTCAGTCATTCAGTCAGTCAGTCAGTCAGGCAGTCAGTCAGTCGGTCAGCCTTATTCAGTCAGTCTGTCAGTTAGTCAGTCAGTCAGCCTTATTCAGTCAGTCTGTCAGTCATCCTTATTCAGTCAGTCTGTCAGTCAGTCAGTCGGTCAGTCCTGTCCAGTCAGTTAGTCAGTCAAGCAGTCAGTCAGGTAGTCAAGCAGTCAGTCAGTCAGTGTCAGTCAGTCATTTAGTCATTCAGTCAGTCAGTGAGTCAGTCTGTCAGTCAGGCAGTATCAGTCAGGCAGTAAGACTCCGCACGACAGAACTCCGATAGCCTAATGGCTAGACCGCTGGTCTTCCAAGCGAGTGGCCTGGGTTCGAGTCCCAGCCGGAGCGAATATCTTCAATGTATATATTTCTTTTCTAATTTGAAAATTCTTTTTTTTTTCAATTTCTTTCCTTTGCAATTATTGATTATTTATGTAGGGAAGAAAATTCTGAGTCAGTTTAATTTTTCGACACGAAGATTTCAAAGTGTTTAAATAAACAATTACCAAGGTGCATTTTTTGTTTTTATTATATTTAAAACTCCCACCGACAGAGCTCCCATAGACTAATGGCTAGAGTGTTAGGCTTCCATGCGAGTGGCCCTGGGTTCGAGTCCCAGCATGAACGAAAATCTTCAATGTATACTTTTAGTTTCTAATTTGAAATTTCTTCTTCTTTTTTTTTTAATTTTTCTCTTTTGCGAATATTGATTATTTATGTAGGGAGAAAAATTCTGAGTCAGTTTAATTATTCGACCTGTAAATTTCAAAGTGTTTGAATCAATAATTACCAAGGTGCATTTTTTGTTTTTATTATATTTAAGACTTCCATCGACAGAGCTCGGATAGCCTAATGGCTAGACTGTTGGGTTCCTAGCGCGTGGTACTGGGTTCGAGTCCCGGCCGGAAAGGAAATCTTAAATGCAAATATTTTTTTCTAATTTTATAATTCTTTTTTTTTATTTTTCCCTTTTGCGAAGTCAGTCAGTCAGTCTGACAGTCAATCAGTCAAGCACTCAGTCATTCAGTCTCAGTCAGTCAGTCCAGTCAGTCAGTCACTCAGTCAGTCAGTTAGTCCTTCAGCCAGTCAGTCAAGCAGTCAGTCATTTAGTCTCAGTCAGTCAGTCATTCAGTCAGTCAGTCAGTCAGGCAGTCAGTCAGTCAGTCAGTCGGTCAGTCCTGTGCAGTCAGTTAGTCACTAAAGCAGTCAGTCAGTCTCAGTCAGTCAGTCAGTCAGTCAGTCCAGTCCAGTCTCAGTCAGTCACTCAGTCAGTCTCGGTCAGTCAGTCAGTCAGTCATTCAGTCAGTCAGTCAGTCAGGCAGTCAGTCAGTCGGTCAGCCTTATTCAGTCAGTCTGTCAGTCATCCTTATTCAGTCAGTCTGTCAGTCAGTCAGTCGGTCAGTCCTGTCCAGTCAGTTAGTCAGTCAAGCAGTCAGTCAGGTAGTCAAGAAGTCAGTCAGTCAGTCATTTAGTCATTCAGTCAGTCAGTGAAATAGCCAGTCAGAGAGTCAAGCAGTCAGTCAGTCAGTCTCAGTCAGTCAGTCAGTCAGTCAGTCAGTCAGTCAGTCCAGTCTCAGTCAGTCAGGCAGTTAGTCAGTCAGTCTCGGTCAGTCAGTGAGTCAGTCAGTCAGTATCAGTCAGTCAGTGAGTCAGTCTGTCAGTCAGGCAGTATCAGTCAGGCAGTAAGACTCCGCTCGACAGAACTCCGATAGCCTAATGGCTAGACCGCTGGTCTTCCAAGCGAGTGGCCTGGGTTCGAGTCCCAGCCGGAGCGAATATCTTCAATGTATATATTTCTTTTCTAATTTGAAAATTCTTTTTTTTTTCCATTTCTTTCCTTTGCAATTATTGATTATTTATGTAGGGAAGAAAATTCTGAGTCAGTTTAATTTTTCGACACGAAGATTTCAAAGTGTTTAAATAAAAAATTACCAAGGTGCATTTTTTGTTTTTATTATATTTAAAACTCCCACCGCCAGAGCTCCCATAGACTAATGGCTAGAGTGTTAGGCTTCCAAGCGAGTGGCCCTGGGTTCGAGTCCCAGCCTGAACGAAAATCTTCAATGTATACTTTTAGTTTCTAATTTGAAATTTCTTCTTCTTTTTTTTTTTAATTTTTCTCTTTTGCGAATATTGATTATTTATGTAGGGAGAAAAATTCTGAGTCAGTTTAATTATTCGACCTGTAAATTTCAAAGTGTTTGAATCAATAATTACCAAGGTGCATTTTTTGTTTTTATTATATTTAAGACTTCCATCGACAGAGCTCCGATAGCCTAATGGCTAGACCGATGGGTTCCTAACGCGTGGTACTGGGTTCGAGTCCCGGCCGGAAAGGAAAGCTTAAATGCAAATGTTTTTTTCTAATTTTATAATTCTTTTTTTTTTATTTTTCCCTTTTGCGAAGTCAGTCAGTCAGTCTGACAGTCAATCAGTCAAGCACTCAGTCATTCAGTCTCAGTCAGTCAGTCCAGTCGGTCAGTCACTCAGTCAGTCAGTTAGTCCTTCAGCCAGTCAGTCAAGCAGTCAGTCATTTAGTCTCAGTCAGTCAGTCATTCAGTCAGTCAGTCAGTCAGGCAGTCAGTCAGTCAGTCAGTCGGTCAGTCCTGTGCAGTTAGTTAGTCACTAAAGCAGTCAGTCAGTCTCAGTCAGTCAGTCAGTCAGTCAGTCCAGTCCAGTCTCAGTCAGTCAGTCAGTCAGTCTCGGTCAGTCAGTCAGTCAGTCATTCAGTCAGTCAGTCAGTCAGGCAGTCAGTCAGTCGGTCAGCCTTATTCAGTCAGTCTGTCAGTTAGTCAGTCAGTCAGCCTTATTCAGTCAGTCTGTCAGTCATCCTTATTCAGTCAGTCTGTCAGTCAGTCAGTCGGTCAGTCCTGTCCAGTCAGTTAGTCAGTCAAGCAGTCAGTCAGGTAGTCAAGCAGTCAGTCAGTCAGTGTCAGTCAGTCATTTAGTCATTCAGTCAGTCAGTGAGTCAGTCTGTCAGTCAGGCAGTATCAGTCAGGCAGTAAGACTCCGCACGACAGAACTCCGATAGCCTAATGGCTAGACCGCTGGTCTTCCAAGCGAGTGGCCTGGGTTCGAGTCCCAGCCGGAGCGAATATCTTCAATGTATATATTTCTTTTCTAATTTGAAAATTCTTTTTTTTTTCAATTTCTTTCCTTTGCAATTATTGATTATTTATGTAGGGAAGAAAATTCTGAGTCAGTTTAATTTTTCGACACGAAGATTTCAAAGTGTTTAAATAAACAATTACCAAGGTGCATTTTTTGTTTTTATTATATTTAAAACTCCCACCGACAGAGCTCCCATAGACTAATGGCTAGAGTGTTAGGCTTCCATGCGAGTGGCCCTGGGTTCGAGTCCCAGCATGAACGAAAATCTTCAATGTATACTTTTAGTTTCTAATTTGAAATTTCTTCTTCTTTTTTTTTTAATTTTTCTCTTTTGCGAATATTGATTATTTATGTAGGGAGAAAAATTCTGAGTCAGTTTAATTATTCGACCTGTAAATTTCAAAGTGTTTGAATCAATAATTACCAAGGTGCATTTTTTGTTTTTATTATATTTAAGACTTCCATCGACAGAGCTCGGATAGCCTAATGGCTAGACCGTTGGGTTCCTAGCGCGTGGTACTGGGTTCGAGTCCCGGCCGGAAAGGAAATCTTAAATGCAAATATTTTTTTCTAATTTT
Source organism: Uloborus diversus (assembly GCF_026930045.1). Classification (NCBI taxonomy): domain Eukaryota; kingdom Metazoa; phylum Arthropoda; class Arachnida; order Araneae; family Uloboridae; genus Uloborus; species Uloborus diversus. The sequence continues at coordinate 85,938 of NW_026558483.1, read as the reverse complement.
ATAATTCTTTTTTTTTTATTTTTCCCTTTTGCGAAGTCAGTCAGTCAGTCTGACAGTCAATCAGTCAAGCACTCAGTCATTCAGTCTCAGTCAGTCAGTCCAGTCAGTCAGTCACTCAGTCAGTCAGTTAGTCCTTCAGCCAGTCAGTCAAGCAGTCAGTCATTTAGTCTCAGTCAGTCAGTCAGGCAGTCAGTCAGTCAGTCAGTCGGTCAGTCCTGTGCAGTCAGTTAGTCACTAAAGCAGTCAGTCAGTCTCAGTCAGTCAGTCAGTCAGTCAGTCCAGTCCAGTCTCAGTCAGTCAGTCAGTCAGTCTCGGTCAGTCAGTCAGTCAGTCATTCAGTCAGTCAGTCAGTCAGTCAGTCAGCCTTATTCAGTCAGTCTGTCAGTCATCCTTATTCAGTCAGTCTGTCAGTAAGTCAGTCGGTCAGTCCTGTCCAGTCAGTTAGTCAGTCAAGCAGTCAGTCAGGTAGTCAAGCAGTCAGTCAGTCAGTGTCACTCAGTCATTTAGTCATTCAGTCAGTCAGTGAAATAGCCAGTCAGAGAGTCAAGCAGTCAGTCAGTCAGTCTCAGTCAGTCAGTTAGTCAGTCAGTCAGTCAGTCAGTCAGTCAGTCAGTCAGTCAGTCCAGTCTCAGTCAGTCAGGCAGTTAGTCAGTCAGTCTCGGTCAGTCAGTGAGTCAGTCAGTCAGTATCAGTCAGTCAGTGAGTCAGTCTGTCAGTCAGGCAGTATCAGTCAGGCAGTAAGACTCCGCTCGACAGAACTCCGATAGCCTAATGGCTAGACCGATGGTCTTCCAAGCGAGTGGCCTGGGTTCGAGTCCCAGCCGGAGGGAATATCTTCAATGTATATATTTCTTTTCTAATTTGAAAATTCTTTTTTTTTTCAATTTCTTTCCTTTGCAATTATTGATTATTTATGTAGGGAAGAAAATTCTGAGTCAGTTTAATTTTTCGACACGAAGATTTCAAAGTGTTTAAATAAACAATTACCAAGGTGCATTTTTTGTTTTTATTATATTTAAAACTCCCACCGACAGAGCTCCCATAGACTAATGGCTAGAGTGTTAGGCTTCCAAGCGAGTGGCCCTGGGTTCGAGTCCCAGCCTGAACGAAAATCTTCAATGTATACTTTTAGTTTCTAATTTGAAATTTCTTCTTCTTTTTTTTTTAATTTTTCTCTTTTGCGAATATTGATTATTTATGTAGGGAGAAAAATTCTGAGTCAGTTTAATTATTCGACCTGTAAATTTCAAAGTGTTTGAATCAATAATTACCAAGGTGCATTTTTTGTTTTTATTATATTTAAAACTCCCACCGACAGAGCTCCCATAGACTAATGGCTAGAGTGTTAGGCTTCCAAGCGAGTGGCCCTGGGTTCGAGTCCCAGCCTGAACGAAAATCTTCAATGTATACTTTTAGTTTCTAATTTAAAATTTCTTCTTCTTTTTTTTTTTAATTTTTCTCTTTTGCGAATATTGATTATTTATGTAGGGAGAAAAATTCTGAGTCAGTTTAATTATTCGACCTGTAAATTTCAAAGTGTTTGAATCAATAATTACCAAGGTGCATTTTTTGTTTTTATTATATTTAAGACTTAAATCGACAGAGCTCCGATAGCCTAATGGCTAGACCGTTGGGTTCCTAGCGCGTGGTACTGGGTTCGAGTCCCGGCCGGAACGAAAATCTTCAATGTATATATACCTTTTCTAATTTGAAAATTCTTTTTTTTTTCATTTTCTTTCTTTTGCAAATATCGATTATTTATGTACGGAAGAAAATTCTGAGTCAGTTTAATCATTCGACCTTTAGATTTCAAAGATTTTAGATCAATAATTACCAAGGTGCATTTTTTGTTTTTATTATAATTTAGACACCGATCAACAGAGATCCGATAGTATATTGGCGAGAGCGTTGGGCTTCCATGAGTGTCGCCCTGGGTTCAAATCCCAGCCGGAAAGGAAATCTTAAATGCAAATATTTTTTTCTAATTTTATAATTCTTTTTTTTTTATTTTTCCCTTTTGCGAAGTCAGTCAGTCAGTCTGACAGTCAATCAGTCAAGCACTCAGTCATTCAGTCTCAGTCAGTCAGTCCAGTCAGTCAGTCACTCAGTCAGTCAGTTAGTCCTTCAGCCAGTCAGTCAAGCAGTCAGTCATTTAGTCTCAGTCAGTCAGTCATTCAGTCAGTCAGTCAGTCAGGCAGTCAGTCAGTCAGTCAGTAGGTCAGTCCTGTGCAGTCAGTTAGTCACTAAAGCAGTCAGTCAGTCAGTCAGTCTCGGTCAGTCAGACAGTCAGTCATTCAGTCAGTCAGTCAGTCAGGCAGTCAGTCAGTCAGTCAGTCATTCTGTCAGTCAGTCAGTCAGGCAGTCAGTCAGTCGGTCAGCCTTATTCAGTCAGTCTGTCAGTCAGTCAGTCAGTCAGCCTTATTCAGTCAGTCTGTCAGTCATCCTTATTCAGTCAGTCTGTCAGTCAGTCAGTCGGTCAGTCCTGTCCAGTCAGTTAGTCAGTCAAGCAGTCAGTCAGGTAGTCAAGCAGTCAGTCAGTCAGTGTCAGTCAGTCATTTAGTCATTCACTCAGTCAGTGAAATAGCCAGTCAGAGAGTCAAGCAGTCAGTCAGTCAGTCTCAGTCAGTCAGTTAGTCAGTCAGTCAGTCAGTCAGTCAGTCAGTCCAGTCTCAGTCAGTCAGGCAGTTAGTCAGTCAGTCTCGGTCAGTCAGTGAGTCAGTCAGTCAGTATCAGTCAGTCAGTGAGTCAGTCTGTCAGTGAGGCTGTATCAGTCAGGCAGTAAGACTCCGCTCGACAGAACTCCGATAGCCTAATGGCTAGACCGCTGGTCTTCCAAGCGAGTGGCCTGGGTTCGAGTCCCAGCCGGAGCGAATATCTTCAATGTATATATTTCTTTTCTAATTCAAAAATTCTTTTTTTTTTCAATTTCTTTCCTTTGCAATTATTGATTATTTATGTAGGGAAGAAAATTCTGAGTCAGTTTAATTTTTCGACACGAAGATTTCAAAGTGTTTAAATAAACAATTACCAAGGTGCATTTTTTGTTTTTATTATATTTAAAACTCCCATCGACAGAGCTCCCATAGACTAATGGCTAGAGTGTTAGGCTTCCAAGCGAGTGGCCATGGGTTCGAGTCCCAGCCTGAACGAAAATCTTCAATGTATACTTTTAGTTTCTAATTTGAAATTTCTTCTTCTTTTTTTTTTAATTTTTCTCTTTTGCGAATATTGATTATTTATGTAGGGAGAAAAATTCTGAGTCAGTTTAATTATTCGACCTGTAAATTTCAAAGTGTTTGAATCAATAATTACCAAGGTGCATTTTTTGTTTTTATTATATTTAAGACTTCCATCGACAGAGCTCCGATAGCCTAATGGCTAGACCGTTGGGTTCCTAGCGCGTGGTACTGGGTTCGAGTCCCGGCCGGAAAGGAAATCTTAAATGCAAATATTTTTTTCTAATTTTATAATTCTTTTTTTTTTATTTTTCCCTTTTGCGAAGTCAGTCAGTCAGTCTGACAGTCAATCAGTCAAGCACTCAGTCATTCAGTCTCAGTCAGTCAGTCCAGTCAGTCAGTCACTCAGTCAGTCAGTTAGTCCTTCAGCCAGTCAGTCAAGCAGTCAGTCATTTAGTCTCAGTCAGTCAGTCAGGCAGTCAGTCAGTCAGTCAGTCGGTCAGTCCTGTGCAGTCAGTTAGTCACTAAAGCAGTCAGTCAGTCTCAGTCAGTCAGTCAGTCAGTCAGTCCAGTCCAGTCTCAGTCAGTCAGTCAGTCAGTCTCGGTCAGTCAGTCAGTCAGTCATTCAGTCAGTCAGTCAGTCAGGCAGTCAGTCAGTCGGTCAGCCTTATTCAGTCAGTCTGTCAGTCAGTCAGTCAGTCAGCCTTATTCAGTCAGTCTGTCAGTCAGTCAGTCGGTCAGTCCTGTCCAGTCAGTTAGTCAGTCAAGCAGTCAGTCAGGTAGTCAAGCAGTGAGTCAGTCAGTGTCAGTCAGTCATTTAGTCATTCAGTCAGTCAGTGAAATAGCCAGTCAGAGAGTCAAGCAGTCAGTCAGTCAGTCTCAGTCAGTCAGTTAGTCAGTCAGTCAGTCAGTCAGTCAGTCAGTCCAGTCTCAGTCAGTCAGGCAGTTAGTCAGTCAGTCTCGGTCAGTCAGTGAGTCAGTCAGTCAGTATCAGTCAGTCAGTGAGTCAGTCTGTCAGTCAGGCAGTATCAGTCAGGCAGTAAGACTCCGCTCGACAGAACTCCGATAGCCTAATGGCTAGACCGCTGGTCTTCCAAGCGAGTGGCCTGTGTTCGAGTCCCAGCCGGAGCGAATATCTTCAATGTATATATTTCTTTTCTAATTTGAAAATTCTTTTTTTTTTTCAATTTCTTTCCTTTGCAATTATTGATTATTTATGTAGGGAAGAAAATTCTGAGTCAGTTTAATTTTTCGACACGAAGATTTCAAAGTGTTTAAATAAACAATTACCAAGGTGCATTTTTTGTTTTTATTATATTTAAAACTCCCACCGACGGAGCTCCCATAGACTAATGGCTAGAGTGTTAGGCTTCCAAGCGTGTGGCCCTGGGTTCGAGTCCCAGCCTGAACGAAAATCTTCAATGTATACTTTTAGTTTCTAATTTGAAATTTCTTCTTCTTTTTTTTTTAATTTTTCTCTTTTGCGAATATTGATTATTTATGTAGGGAGAAAAATTCTGAGTCAGTTTAATTATTCGACCTGTAAATTTCAAAGTGTTTGAATCAATAATTACCAAGGTGCATTTTTTGTTTTTATTATATTTAAGACTTCCATCGACAGAGCTCCGATAGCCTAATGGCTAGACCGTTGGGTTCCTAGCGCGTGGTACTGGGTTCGAGTCCCAGCCTGAACGAAAATCTTCAATGTATACTTTTAGTTTCTAATTTGAAATTTCTTCTTCTTTTTTTTTTTTAATTTTTCTCTTTTGCGAATATTGATTATTTATGTAGGGAGAAAAATTCTGAGTCAGTTTAATTATTCGACCTGTAAATTTCAAAGTGTTTGAATCAATAATTACCAAGGTGCATTTTTTGTTTTTATTATATTTAAGACTTCCATCGACAGAGCTCCGATAGCCTAATGGCTAGACCGTTGGGTTCCTAGCGCGTGGTACTGGGTTCGAGTCCCGGCCGGAACGAAAATCTTCAATGTATATATACCTTTTCTAATTTGAAAATTCTTTTTTTTTTCATTTTCTTTCTTTTGCAAATATCGATTATTTATGTACGGAAGAAAATTCTGAGTCAGTTTAATCATTCGACCTTTAGATTTCAAAGATTTTAGATCAATAATTACCAAGGTGCATTTTTTGTTTTTATTATAATTAAGACACCGATCAACAGAGATCCGATAGTATATTGGCGAGAGCGTTGGGCTTCCATGAGTGTCGCCCTGGGTTCAAATCCCAGCCGGAAAGGAAATCTTAAATGCAAATATTTTTTTCTAATTTTATAATTCTTTTTTTTTTATTTTTCCCTTTTGCGAAGTCAGTTAGTCAGTCTGACAGTCAATCAGTCAAGCACTCAGTCATTCAGTCTCAGTCAGTCAGTCCAGTCAGTCAGTCACTCAGTCAGTCAGTTAGTCCTTCAGCCAGTCAGTCAAGCAGTCAGTCATTTAGTCTCAGTCAGTCAGTCATTCAGTCACTCAGTCAGTCAGGCAGTCAGTCAGTCAGTCAGTCGGTCAGTCCTGTGCAGTCAGTTAGTCACTAAAGCAGTCAGTCAGTCTCAGTCAGTCAGTCAGTCAGTCAGTCCAGTCCAGTCTCAGTCAGTCAGTCAGTCAGTCTCGGTCAGTCAGTCAGTCAGTCATTCAGTCAGTCAGTCAGTCAGGCAGTCAGTCAGTCGGTCAGCCTTATTCAGTCAGTCTGTCAGTCAGTCAGTCAGTCAGCCTTATTCAGTCAGTCTGTCAGTCATCCTTATTCAGTCAGTCTGTCAGTCAGTCAGTCGGTCAGTCCTGTCCAGTCAGTTAGTCAGTCAAGCAGTCAGTCAGGTAGTCAAGCAGTCAGTCAGTCAGTGTCAGTCAGTCATTTAGTCATTCAGTCAGTCAGTGAAATAGCCAGTCAGAGAGTCAAGCAGTCAGTCAGTCAGTCTCAGTCAGTCAGTTAGTCAGTCAGTCAGTCAGTCAGTCAGTCAGTCCAGTCTCAGTCAGTCAGGCAGTTAGTCAGTCAGTCTCGGTCAGTCAGTGAGTCAGTCAGTCAGTATCAGTCAGTCAGTGAGTCAGTCTGTCAGTCAGGCAGTATCAGTCAGGCAGTAAGACTCCGCTCGACAGAACTCCGATAGCCTAATGGCTAGACCGCTGGTCTTCCAAGCGAGTGGCCTGGGTTCGAGTCCCAGCCGGAGCGAATATCTTCAATGTATATATTTCTTTTCTAATTTGAAAATTCTTTTTTTTTTCAATTTCTTTCCTTTGCAATTATTGATTATTTATGTAGGGAAGAAAATTCTGAGTCAGTTTAATTTTTCGACACGAAGATTTCAAAGTGTTTAAATAAACAATTACCAAGGTGCATTTTTTGTTTTTATTATATTTAAAACTCCCACCGACAGAGCTCCCATAGACTAATGGCTAGAGTGTTAGGCTTCCAAGCGAGTGGCCCTGGGTTCGAGTCCCAGCATGAACGAAAATCTTCAATGTATACTTTTAGTTTCTAATTTGAAATTTCTTCTTCTTTTTTTTTTAATTTTTCTCTTTTGCGAATATTGATTATTTATGTAGGGAGAAAAATTCTGAGTCAGTTTAATTATTCGACCTGTAAATTTCAAAGTGTTTGAATCAATAATTACCAAGGTGCATTTTTTGTTTTTATTATATTTAAGACTTCCATCGACAGAGCTCCGATAGCCTAATGGCGAGACCGTTGGGTTCCTAGCGCGTGGTACTGGGTTCGAGTCCCGGCCGGAAAGGAAATCTTAAATGCAAATATTTTTTTCTAATTTTATAATTCTTTTTTTTTATTTTTCCCTTTTGCGAAGTCAGTCAGTCAGTCTGACAGTCAATCAGTCAAGCACTCAGTCATTCAGTCTCAGTCAGTCAGTCCAGTCAGTCAGTCAGTCACTCAGTCAGTCAGTTAGTCCTTCAGCCAGTCAGTCAAGCAGTCAGTCATTTAGTCTCAGTCAGTCAGTCATTCAGTCAGTCAGTCAGTCAGGCAGTCAGTCAGTCAGTCAGTCGGTCAGTCCTGTGCAGTCAGTTAGTCACTAAAGCAGTCAGTCAGTCAGTCTCGGTCAGTCAGTCAGTCAGTCATTCAGTCAGTCAGTCAGTCAGGCAGTCAGTCAGTCAGTCAGTCATTCTGTCAGTCAGTCAGTCAGGCAGTCAGTCAGTCGGTCAGCCTTATTCAGTCAGTCTGTCAGTCAGTCAGTCAGTCAGCCTTATTCAGTCAGTCCGTCAGTCATCCTTATTCAGTCAGTCTGTCAGTCAGTCAGTCGGTCAGTCCTGTCCAGTCAGTTAGTCAGTCAAGCAGTCAGTCAGGTAGTCAAGCAGTCAGTCAGTCAGTGTCAGTCAGTCATTTAGTCATTCAGTCAGTCAGTGAAATAGCCAGTCAGAGAGTCAAGCAGTCAGTCAGTCAGTCTCAGTCAGTCAGTTAGTCAGTCAGTCAGTCAGTCAGTCAGTCAGTCCAGTCTCAGTCAGTCAGGCAGTTAGTCAGTCAGTCTCGGTCAGTCAGTGAGTCAGTCAGTCAGTATCAGTCAGTCAGTGAGTCAGTCTGTCAGTGAGGCTGTATCAGTCAGGCAGTAAGACTCCGCTCGACAGAACTCCGATAGCCTAATGGCTAGACCGCTGGTCTTCCAAGCGAGTGGCCTGGGTTCGAGTCCCAGCCGGAGCGAATATCTTCAATGTATATATTTATTTTCTAATTCAAAAATTCTTTTTTTTTTCAATTTCTTTCCTTTGCAATTATTGATTATTTATGTAGGGAAGAAAATTCTGAGTCAGTTTAATTTTTCGACACGAAGATTTCAAAGTGTTTAAATAAACAATTACCAAGGTGCATTTTTTGTTTTTATTATATTTAAAACTCCCACCGACAGAGCTCCCATAGACTAATGGCTAGAGTGTTAGGCTTCCAAGCGAGTGGCCCTGGGTTCGAGTCCCAGCCTGAACGAAGATCTTCAATGTATACTTTTAGTTTCTAATTTGAAATTTCTTCTTCTTTTTTTTTTAATTTTTCTCTTTTGCGAATATTGATTATTTATGTAGGGAGAAAAATTCTGAGTCAGTTTAATTATTCGACCTGTAAATTTCAAAGTGTTTGAATCAATAATTACCAAGGTGCATTTTTTGTTTTTATTATATTTAAGACTTCCATCGACAGAGCTCCGATAGCCTAATGGCTAGACCGTTGGGTTCCTAGCGCGTGGTACTGGGTTCGAGTCCCGGCCGGAACGAAAATCTTCAATGTATATATACCTTTTCTAATTTGAAAATTCTTTTTTTTTTTCATTTTCTTTCTTTTGCAAATATCGATTATTTATGTACGGAAGAAAATTCTGAGTCAGTTTAATCATTCGACCTTTAGATTTCAAAGATTTTAGATCAATAATTACCAAGGTGCATTTTTTGTTTTTATTATAATTAAGACACCGATCAACAGAGATCCGATAGTATATTGGCGAGAGCGTTGGGCTTCCATGAGTGTCGCCCTGGGTTCAAATCCCAGCCGGAAAGGAAATCTTAAATGCAAATATTTTTTTCTAATTTTATAATTCTTTTTTTTTTATTTTTCCCTTTTGCGAAGTCAGTCAGTCAGTCTGACAGTCAATCAGTCAAGCACTCAGTCATTCAGTCTCAGTCAGTCAGTCCAGTCAGTCCAGTCAGTCAGTCACTCAGTCAGTCAGTTAGTCCTTCAGCCAGTCAGTCAAGCAGTCAGTCATTTAGTCTCAGTCAGTCAGTCATTCAGTCAGTCAGTCAGTCAGTCAGTCAGTCAGTCGGTCAGTCCTGTGCAGTCAGTTAGTCACTAAAGCAGTCAGTCAGTCTCAGTCAGTCAGTCAGTCAGTCAGTCCAGTCCAGTCTCAGTCAGTCAGTCAGTCAGTCCAGTCCAGTCTCAGTCAGTCAGTCAGTCAGTCTCGGTCAGTCAGTCAGTCAGTCATTCAGTCAGTCAGGCAGTCAGTCAGTCGGTCAGCCTTATTCAGTCAGTCTGTCAGTCAGTCAGTCAGTCAGCCTTATTCAGTCAGTCTGTCAGTCATCCTTATTCAGTCAGTCTGTCAGTCAGTCAGTCGGTCAGTCCTGTCCAGTCAGTTAGTCAGTCAAGCAGTCAGTCAGGTAGTCAAGCAGTCAGTCAGTCAGTGTCAGTCAGTCATTTAGTCATTCAGTCAGTCAGTGCAATAGCCAGTCAGAGAGTCAAGCAGTCAGTCAGTCAGTCTCAGTCAGTCAGTTAGTCAGTCAGTCAGTCAGTCAGTCAGTCAGTCAGTCCAGTCTCAGTCAGTCAGGCAGTTAGTCAGTCAGTCTCGGTCAGTCTGTGAGTCAGTCAGTCAGTATCAGTCAGTCAGTGAGTCAGTCTGTCAGTCAGGCAGTATCAGTCAGGCAGTAAGACTCCGCTCGACAGAACTCCGATAGCCTAATGGCTAGACCGCTGGTCTTCCAAGCGAGTGGCCTGGGTTCGAGTCCCAGCCGGAGCGAATATCTTCAATGTATATATTTCTTTTCTAATTTGAAAACTCTTTTTTTTTCAATTTCTTTCCTTTGCAATTATTGATTATTTATGTAGGGAAGAAAATTCTGAGTCAGTTTAATTTTTCGACACGAAGATTTCAAAGTGTTTAAATAAACAATTACCAAGGTGCATTTTTTGTTTTTATTATATTTAAAACTCCCACCGACAGAGCTCCCATAGACTAATGGCTAGAGTGTTAGGCTTCCAAGCGAGTCGCCCTGGGTTCGAGTCCCAGCCTGAACGAAAATCTTCAATGTATACTTTTAGTTTCTAATTTGAAATTTCTTCTTCTTTTTTTTTTAATTTTTCTCTTTTGCGAATATTGATTATTTATGTAGGGAGAAAAATTCTGAGTCAGTTTAATTATTCGACCTGTAAATTTCAAAGTGTTTGAATCAATAATTACCAAGGTGCATTTTTTGTTTTTATTATATTTAAGACTTCCATCGACAGAGCTCCGATAGCCTAATGGCTAGGCCGTTGGGTTCCTCGCGCGTGGTACTGGGTTCGAGTCCCGGCCGGAAAGGAAATCTTAAATGCAAATATTTTTTTCTAATTTTATAATTCTTTTTTTTTTATTTTTCCCTTTTGCGAAGTCAGTCAGTCAGTCTGACAGTCAATCAGTCAAGCACTCAGTCATTCAGTCTCAGTCAGTCACTCAGTCAGTCAGTTAGTCCTTCAGCCAGTCAGTCAAGCAGTCAGTCATTTAGTCTCAGTCAGTCAGTCATTCAGTCAGTCAGTCAGTCAGGCAGTCAGTCAGTCAGTCAGTCGGTCAGTCCTGTGCAGCCAGTTAGTCACTAAAGCAGTCAGTCAGTCTCAGTCAGTCAGTCAGTCAGTCCAGTCCAGTCTCAGTCAGTCAGTCAGTCAGTCTCGGTCAGTCAGTCAGTCAGTCATTCAGTCAGTCAGTCAGTCAGGCAGTCAGTCAGTCGGTCAGCCTTATTCAGTCAGTCAGTCAGGCAGTCAGTCAGTCGGTCAGCCTTATTCAGTCAGTCTGTCAGTCAGTCAGTCAGTCAGTCCTGTCCAGTCAGTTAGTCAGTCAAGCAGTCAGTCAGGTAGTCAAGCAGTCAGTCAGTCAGTGTCAGTCAGTCATTTAGTCATTCAGTCAGTCAGTGAAATAGCCAGTCAGAGAGTCAAGCAGTCAGTCAGTCAGTCTCAGTCAGTCAGTTAGTCAGTCAGTCAGTCAGTCAGTCAGTCAGTCCAGTCTCAGTCAGTCAGGCAGTTAGACAGTCAGTCTCGGTCAGTCAGTGAGTCAGTCAGTCAGTATCAGTCAGTCAGTGAGTCAGTCTGTCAGTCAGGCAGTATCAGTCAGGCAGTAAGACTCCGCACGACAGAACTCCGATAGCCTAATGGCTAGACCGCTGGTCTTCCAAGCGAGTGGCCTGGGTTCGAGTCCCAGCCGGAGAGAATATCTTCAATGTATATATTTCTTTTCTAATTTGAAAATTCTTTTTTTTTCAATTTCTTTCCTTTGCAATTATTGATTATTTATGTAGGGAAGAAAATTCTGAGTCAGTTTAATTTTTCGACACGAAGATTTCAAAGTGTTTAAATAAAGAATTACCAAGGTGCATTTTTTGTTTTTATTATATTTAAAACTCCCACCGAAAGAGCTCCCATAGACTAATGGCTAGAGTGTTAGGCTTCCAAGCGAGTGGCCCTGGGTTCGAGTCCCAGCCTGAACGAAAATCTTCAATGTATACTTTTAGTTTCTAATTTGAAATTTCTTCTTCTTTTTTTTTTTTTAATTTTTCTCTTTTGCGAATATTGATTATTTATGTAGGGAGAAAAATTCTGAGTCAGTTTAATTATTCGACCTGTAAATTTCAAAGTGTTTGAATCAATAATTACCAAGGTGCATTTTTTGTTTTTATTATATTTAAGACTTCCATCGACAGAGCTCCGATAGCCTAATGGCTAGACCGTTGGGTTCCTAGCGCGTGGTACTGGGTTCGAGTCCCGGCCGGAAAGGAAATCTTAAATGCAAATATTTTTTTCTAATTTTATAATTCTTTTTTTTTTTTATTTTTCCCTTTTGCGAAGTCAGTCAGTCAGTCTGACAGTCAATCAGTCAAGCACTCAGTCATTCAGTCTCAGTCAGTCAGTCCAGTCAGTCAGTCACTCAGTCAGTCAGTTAGTCCTTCAGCCAGTCAGTCAAGCAGTCAGTCATTTAGTCTCAGTCAGTCAGTCATTCAGTCAGTCAGTCAGTCAGGCAGTCAGTCAGTCAGTCAGTCGGTCAGTCCTGTGCAGTCAGTTAGTCACTAAAGCAGTCAGTCAGTCTCAGTCAGTCAGTCAGTCAGTCAGTCCAGTCCAGTCTCAGTCAGTCAGTCAGTCAGTCCTGGTCAGTCAGTCCTGGTCAGTCAGTCAGTCAGTCAGTCAGTCAGGCAGTCAGTCAGTCGGTCAGCCTTATTCAGTCAGTCTGTCAGTCAGTCAGTCAGTCAGCCTTATTCAGTCAGTCTGTCAGTCATCCTTATTCAGTCAGTCTGTCAGTCAGTCAGTAGGTCAGTCCTGTCCAGTCAGTTAGTCAGTCAAGCAGTCAGTCAGGTAGTCAAGCAGTCAGTCAGTCAGTGTCAGTCAGTCATTTAGTCATTCAGTCAGTCAGTAAAATAGCCAGTCAGAGAGTCAAGCAGTCAGTCAGTCAGTCTCAGTCAGTCAGTTAGTCAGTCAGTCAGTCAGTCAGTCAGTCAGTCAGTCCAGTCTCAGTCAGTCAGGCAGTTAGTCAGTCAGTCTCGGTCAGTCAGTGAGTCAGTCAGTCAGTATCAGTCAGTCAGTGAGTCAGTCTGTCAGTCAGGCTGTATCAGTCAGGCAGTAAGACTCCGCTCGACAGAACTCCGATAGCCTAATGGCTAGACCGCTGGTCTTCCAAGCGAGTGGCCTGGGTTCGAGTCCCAGCCGGAGCGAATATCTTCAATGTATATATTTCTTTTCTAATTTGAAAATTCTTTTTTCTTTTCAATTTCTTTAATTTGCAATTATTGATTATTTATGTAGGGAAGAAAATTCTGAGTCAGTTTAATTTTTCGACACAAAGATTTCAAAGTGTTTAAATAAACAATTACCAAGGTGCATTTTTTGTTTTTATTATATTTAAAACTCCCACCGACAGAGCTCCCATAGACTAGAGGCTAGAGTGTTAGGCTTCCAAGCGAGTGGCCCTGGGTTCGAGTCCCAGCCTGAACGAAAATCTTCAATGTATACTTTTAGTTTCTAATTTGAAATTTCTTCTTCTTTTTTTTTTTTAATTTTTCTCTTTTGCGAATATTGATTATTTATGTAGGGAGAAAAATTCTGAGTCAGTTTAATTATTCGACCTGTAAATTTCAAAGTGTTTGAATCAATAATTACCAAGGTGCATTTTTTGTTTTTATTATATTTAAGACTTCCATCGACAGAGCTCCGATAGCCTAATGGCTAGACCGTTGGGTTCCTAGCGCGTGGTACTGGGTTCGAGTCCCGGCCGGAAAGGAAATCTTAAATGCAAATATTTTTTTCTAATTTTATAATTCTTTTTTTTTATTTTTCCCTTTTGCGAAGTCAGTCAGTCAGTCTGACAGTCAATCAGTCAAGCACTCAGTCATTCAGTCTCAGTCAGTCACTCAGTCAGTCAGTTAGTCCTTCAGCCAGTCAGTCAAGCAGTCAGTCATTTAGTCTCAGTCAGTCAGTCATTCAGTCAGTCAGTCAGTCAGGCAGTCAGTCAGTCAGTCAGTCGGTCAGTCCTGTGCAGTCAGTTAGTCACTAAAGCAGTCAGTCAGTCTCAGTCAGTCAGTCAGTCAGTCAGTCCAGTCCAGTCTCAGTCAGTCAGTCAGTCAGTCTCGGTCAGTCAGTCAGTCAGTCATTCAGTCAGTCAGTCAGTCAGGCAGTCAGTCAGTCGGTCAGCCTTATTCAGTCAGTCTGTCAGTCAGTCAGTCCTGTCCAGTCAGTTAGTCAGTCAAGCAGTCAGTCAGGTAGTCAAGCAGTCAGTCAGTCAGTCATTTAGTCATTCAGTCAGTCAGTGAAATAGCCAGTCAGAGAGTCAAGCAGTCAGTCAGTCAGTCTCAGTCAGTCAGTTAGTCAGTCAGTCAGTCAGTCTGTCAGTCAGTCCAGTCTCAGTCAGTCAGGCAGTTAGTCAGTCAGTCTCGGTCAGTCAGTGAGTCAGTCAGTCAGTATCAGTCAGTCAGTGAGTCAGTCTGTCAGTCAGGCAGTATCAGTCAGGCAGTAAGACTCCGCTCGACAGAACTCCGATAGCCTAATGGCTAGACCGCTGGTCTTCCAAGCGAGTGGCCTGGGTTCGAGTCCCAGCCGGAGCGAATATCTTCAATGTATATATTTCTTTTCTAATTTGAAAATTCTTTTTTTTTCAATTTCTTTCCTTTGCAATTATTGATTATTTATGTAGGGAAGAAAATTCTGAGTCAGTTTAATTTTTCGACACGAAGATTTCAAAGTATTTAAATAAACAATTACCAAGGTGCATTTTTTGTTTTTATTATATTTAAAACTCCCACCGACAGAGCTCCCATAGACTAATGGCTAGAGTGTTAGGCTTCCAAGCGAGTGGCCCTGGGTTCGAGTCCCAGCCTGAACGAAAATCTTCAATGTATACATTTGGTTTCAAATTTGAAATTTCTTCTTCTTTTTTTTTTAATTTTTCTCTTTTGCGAATATTGATTATTTATGTAGGGAGAAAAATTCTGAGTCAGTTTAATTATTCGACCTGTAAATTTCAAAGTGTTTGAATCAATAATTACCAAGGTGCATTTTTTGTTTTTATTATATTTAAGACTTCCATCGACAGAGCTCCGATAGCCTAATGGCTAGACCGTTGGGTTCCTAGCGCGTGGTACTGGGTTCGAGTCCCGGCCGGAAAGGAAATCTTAAATGCAAATATTTTTTTCTAATTTTATAATTCTTTTTTTTTTTATTTTTCCCTTTTGCGAAGTCAGTCAGTCAGTCTGACAGTCAATCAGTCAAGCACTCAGTCATTCAGTCTCAGTCAGTCAGTCCAGTCAGTCAGTCACTCAGTCAGTCAGTTAGTCCTTCAGCCAGTCAGTCAAGCAGTCAGTCATTTAGTCTCAGTCAGTCAGTCATTCAGTCAGTCAGTCAGTCAGGCAGTCAGTCAGTCAGTCAGTCGGTCAGTCCTGTGCAGTCAGTTAGTCACTAAAGCAGTCAGTCAGTCTCAGTCAGTCAGTCAGTCAGTCAGTCCAGTCCAGTCTCAGTCAGTCAGTCAGTCAGTCTCGGTCAGTCAGTCAGTCAGTCATTCAGTCAGTCACTCAGTCAGGCAGTCAGTCAGTCGGTCAGCCTTATTCAGTCAGTCTGTCAGTCAGTCAGTCAGTCAGGCTTATTCAGTCAGTCTGTCAGTCATCCTTATTCAGTCAGTCTGTCAGTCAGTCAGTCGGTCAGTCCTGTCCAGTCAGTTAGTCAGTCAAGCAGTCAGTCAGGTAGTCAAGCAGTCAGTCAGTCAGTGTCAGTCAGTCATTTAGTCATTCAGTCAGTCAGTGAAATAGCCAGTCAGAGAGTCAAGCAGTCAGTCAGTCAGTCTCAGTCAGTCAGTTAGTCAGTCAGTCAGTCAGTCAGTCAGTCAGTCCAGTCTCAGTCAGTCAGGCAGTTAGTCAGTCAGTCTCGGTCAGTCAGTGAGTCAGTCAGTCAGTATCAGTCAGTCAGTGAGTCAGTCTGTCAGTCAGGCTGTATCAGTCAGGCAGTAAGACTCCGCTCGACAGAACTCCGATAGCCTAATGGCTAGACCGCTGGTCTTCCAAGCGAGTGGCCTGGGTTCGAGTCCCAGCCGGAGCGAATATCTTCAATGTATATATTTCTTTTCTAATTTGAAAATTCTTTTTTCTTTTCAATTTCTTTCCTTTGCAATTATTGATTATTTATGTAGGGAAGAAAATTCTGAGTCAGTTTAATTTTTCGACACGAAGATTTCAAAGTGTTTAAATAAACAATTACCAAGGTGCATTTTTTGTTTTTATTATATTTAAAACTCCCACCGACAGAGCTCCCATAGACTAATGGCTAGAGTGTTAGGCTTCCAAGCGAGTGGCCCTGTTTTCGAGTCCCAGCCTGAACGAAAATCTTCAATGTATACTTTTAGTTTCTAATTTGAAATTTCTTCTTCTTTTTTTTTTAATTTTTCTCTTTTGCGAATATTGATTATTTATGTAGGGAGAAAAATTCTGAGTCAGTTTAATTATTCGACCTGTAAATTTCAAAGTGTTTGAATCAATAATTACCAAGGTGCATTTTTTGTTTTTATTATATTTAAGACTTCCATCGACAGAGCTCCGATAGCCTAATGGCTAGACCGTTGGGTTCCTAGCGCGTGGTACTGGGTTCGAGTCCCGGCCGGAACGAAAATCTTCAATGTATATATACCTTTTCTAATTTGAAAATTCTTTTTTTTTTCATTTTCTTTCTTTTGCAAATATCGATTATTTATGTACGGAAGAAAATTCTGAGTCAGTTTAATCATTCGACCTTTAGATTTCAAAGATTTTAGATCAATAATTACCAAGGTGCATTTTTTGTTTTTATTATAATTAAGACACCGATCAACAGAGATCCGATAGTATATTGGCGAGAGCGTTGGGCTTCCATGAGTGTCGCCCTGGGTTCAAATCCCAGCCGGAAAGGAAATCTTAAATGCAAATATTTTTTTCTAATTTTATAATTCTTTTTTTTTTATTTTTCCCTTTTGCGAAGTCAGTCAGTCAGTCTGACAGTCAATCAGTCAAGCACTCAGTCATTCAGTCTCAGTCAGTCAGTCCAGTCAGTCCAGTCAGTCAGTCACTCAGTCAGTCAGTTAGTCCTTCAGACAGTCAGTCAAGCAGTCAGTCATTTAGTCTCAGTCAGTCAGTCATTCAGTCAGTCAGTCAGTCAGTCAGTCAGTCGGTCAGTCCTGTGCAGTCAGTTAGTCACTAAAGCAGTCAGTCAGTCTCAGTCAGTCAGTCAGTCAGTCAGTCCAGTCCAGTCTCAGTCAGTCAGTCAGTCAGTCCAGTCCAGTCTCAGTCAGTCAGTCAGTCAGTCTCGGTCAGTCAGTCAGTCAGTCATTCAGTCAGTCAGGCAGTCAGTCAGTCGGTCAGCCTTATTCAGTCAGTCTGTCAGTCAGTCAGTCAGTCAGCCTTATTCAGTCAGTCTGTCAGTCATCCTTATTCAGTCAGTCTGTCAGTCAGTCAGTCGGTCAGTCCTGTCCAGTCAGTTAGTCAGTCAAGCAGTCAGTCAGGTAGTCAAGCAGTCAGTCAGTCAGTGTCAGTCAGTCATTTAGTCATTCAGTCAGTCAGTGCAATAGCCAGTCAGAGAGTCAAGCAGTCAGTCAGTCAGTCTCAGTCAGTCAGTTAGTCAGTCAGTCAGTCAGTCAGTCAGTCAGTCAGTCCAGTCTCAGTCAGTCAGGCAGTTAGTCAGTCAGTCTCGGTCAGTCTGTGAGTCAGTCAGTCAGTATCAGTCAGTCAGTGAGTCAGTCTGTCAGTCAGGCAGTATCAGTCAGGCAGTAAGACTCCGCTCGACAGAACTCCGATAGCCTAATGGCTAGACCGCTGGTCTTCCAAGCGAGTGGCCTGGGTTCGAGTCCCAGCCGGAGCGAATATCTTCAATGTATATATTTCTTTTCTAATTTGAAAACTCTTTTTTTTTTTCAATTTCATTCCTTTGCAATTATTGATTATTTATGTAGGGAAGAAAATTCTGAGTCAGTTTAATTTTTCGACACGAAGATTTCAAAGTGTTTAAATAAACAATTACCAAGGTGCATTTTTTGTTTTTATTATATTTAAAACTCCCACCGACAGAGCTCCCATAGACTAATGGCTAGAGTGTTAGGCTTCCAAGCGAGTGGCCCTGGGTTCGAGTCCCAGCCTGAACGAAAATCTTCAATGTATACTTTTAGTTTCTAATTTGAAATTTCTTCTTCTTTTTTTTTTAATTTTTCTCTTTTGCGAATATTGATTATTTATGTAGGGAGAAAAATTCTGAGTCAGTTTAATTATTCGACCTGTAAATTTCAAAGTGTTTGAATCAATAATTACCAAGGTGCATTTTTTGTTTTTATTATATTTAAGACTTCCATCGACAGAGCTCCGATAGCCTAATGGCGAGACCGTTGGGTTCCTAGCGCGTGGTACTGGGTTCGAGTCCCGGCCGGAAAGGAAATCTTAAATGCAAATATTTTTTTCTAATTTTATAATTCTTTTTTTTTATTTTTCCCTTTTGCGAAGTCAGTCAGTCAGTCTGACAGTCAATCAGTCAAGCACTCAGTCATTCAGTCTCAGTCAGTCAGTCCAGTCAGTCAGTCAGTCACTCAGTCAGTCAGTTAGTCCTTCAGCCAGTCAGTCAAGCAGTCAGTCATTTAGTCTCAGTCAGTCAGTCATTCAGTCAGTCAGTCAGTCAGGCAGTCAGTCAGTCAGTCAGTCGGTCAGTCCTGTGCAGTCAGTTAGTCACTAAAGCAGTCAGTCAGTCAGTCTCGGTCAGTCAGTCAGTCAGTCATTCAGTCAGTCAGTCAGTCAGGCAGTCAGTCAGTCAGTCAGTCATTCTGTCAGTCAGTCAGTCAGGCAGTCAGTCAGTCGGTCAGCCTTATTCAGTCAGTCTGTCAGTCAGTCAGTCAGTCAGCCTTATTCAGTCAGTCCGTCAGTCATCCTTATTCAGTCAGTCTGTCAGTCAGTCAGTCGGTCAGTCCTGTCCAGTCAGTTAGTCAGTCAAGCAGTCAGTCAGGTAGTCAAGCAGTCAGTCAGTCAGTGTCAGTCAGTCATTTAGTCATTCAGTCAGTCAGTGAAATAGCCAGTCAGAGAGTCAAGCAGTCAGTCAGTCAGTCTCAGTCAGTCAGTTAGTCAGTCAGTCAGTCAGTCAGTCCAGTCTCAGTCAGTCAGGCAGTTAGTCAGTCAGTCTCGGTCAGTCAGTGAGTCAGTCAGTCAGTATCAGTCAGTCAGTGAGTCAGTCTGTCAGTGAGGCTGTATCAGTCAGGCAGTAAGACTCCGCTCGACAGAACTCCGATAGCCTAATGGCTAGACCGCTGGTCTTCCAAGCGAGTGGCCTGGGTTCGAGTCCCAGCCGGAGCGAATATCTTCAATGTATATATTTCTTTTCTAATTCAAAAATTCTTTTTTTTTTCAATTTCTTTCCTTTGCAATTATTGATTATTTATGTAGGGAAGAAAATTCTGAGTCAGTTTAATTTTTCGACACGAAGATTTCAAAGTGTTTAAATAAACAATTACCAAGGTGCATTTTTTGTTTTTATTATATTTAAAACTCCCACCGACAGAGCTCCCATAGACTAATGGCTAGAGTGTTAGGCTTCCAAGCGAGTGGCCCTGGGTTCGAGTCCCAGCCTGAACGAAGATCTTCAATGTATACTTTTAGTTTCTAATTTGAAATTTCTTCTTCTTTTTTTTTTAATTTTTCTCTTTTGCGAATATTGATTATTTATGTAGGGAGAAAAATTCTGAGTCAGTTTAATTATTCGACCTGTAAATTTCAAAGTGTTTGAATCAATAATTACCAAGGTGCATTTTTTGTTTTTATTATATTTAAGACTTCCATCGACAGAGCTCCGATAGCCTAATGGCTAGACCGTTGGGTTCCTAGCGCGTGGTACTGGGTTCGAGTCCCGGCCGGAACGAAAATCTTCAATGTATATATACCTTTTCTAATTTGAAAATTCTTTTTTTTTTCATTTTCTTTCTTTTGCAAATATCGATTATTTATGTACGGAAGAAAATTCTGAGTCAGTTTAATCATTCGACCTTTAGATTTCAAAGATTTTAGATCAATAATTACCAAGGTGCATTTTTTGTTTTTATTATAATTAAGACACCGATCAACAGAGATCCGATAGTATATTGGCGAGAGCGTTGGGCTTCCATGAGTGTCGCCCTGGGTTCAAATCCCAGCCGGAAAGGAAATCTTAAATGCAAATATTTTTTTCTAATTTTATAATTCTTTTTTTTTTATTTTTCCCTTTTGCGAAGTCAGTCAGTCAGTCTGACAGTCAATCAGTCAAGCACTCAGTCATTCAGTCTCAGTCAGTCAGTCCAGTCAGTCCAGTCAGTCAGTCACTCAGTCAGTCAGTTAGTCCTTCAGCCAGTCAGTCAAGCAGTCAGTCATTTAGTCTCAGTCAGTCAGTCAGTCAGTCGGTCAGTCAGTCAGTCAGTCAGTCAGTCGGTCAGTCCTGTGCAGTCAGTTAGTCACTAAAGCAGTCAGTCAGTCTCAGTCAGTCAGTCAGTCAGTCAGTCCAGTCCAGTCTCAGTCAGTCAGTCAGTCAGTCCAGTCCAGTCTCAGTCAGTCAGTCAGTCAGTTCAGTCCAGTCTCAGTCAGTCAGTCAGTCAGTCTCGGTCAGTCAGTCAGTCAGTCATTCAGTCAGTCAGGCAGTCAGTCAGTCGGTCAGCCTTATTCAGTCAGTCTGTCAGTCAGTCAGTCAGTCAGCCTTATTCAGTCAGTCTGTCAGTCATCCTTATTCAGTCAGTCTGTCAGTCAGTCAGTCGGTCAGTCCTGTCCAGTCAGTTAGTCAGTCAAGCAGTCAGTCAGGTAGTCAAGCAGTCAGTCAGTCAGTGTCAGTCAGTCATTTAGTCATTCAGTCAGTCAGTGCAATAGCCAGTCAGAGAGTCAAGCAGTCAGTCAGTCAGTCTCAGTCAGTCAGTTAGTCAGTCAGTCAGTCAGTCAGTCAGTCAGTCAGTCCAGTCTCAGTCAGTCAGGCAGTTAGTCAGTCAGTCTCGGTCAGTCTGTGAGTCAGTCAGTCAGTATCAGTCAGTCAGTGAGTCAGTCTGTCAGTCAGGCAGTATCAGTCAGGCAGTAAGACTCCGCTCGACAGAACTCCGATAGCCTAATGGCTAGACCGCTGGTCTTCCAAGCGAGTGGCCTGGGTTCGAGTCCCAGCCGGAGCGAATATCTTCAATGTATATATTTCTTTTCTAATTTGAAAACTCTTTTTTTTTCAATTTCTTTCCTTTGCAATTATTGATTATTTATGTAGGGAAGAAAATTCTGAGTCAGTTTAATTTTTCGACACGAAGATTTCAAAGTGTTTAAATAAACAATTACCAAGGTGCATTTTTTGTTTTTATTATATTTAAAACTCCCACCGACAGAGCTCCCATAGACTAATGGCTAGAGTGTTAGGCTTCCAAGCGAGTCGCCCTGGGTTCGAGTCCCAGCCTGAACGAAAATCTTCAATGTATACTTTTAGTTTCTAATTTGAAATTTCTTCTTCTTTTTTTTTTAATTTTTCTCTTTTGCGAATATTGATTATTTATGTAGGGAGAAAAATTCTGAGTCAGTTTAATTATTCGACCTGTAAATTTCAAAGTGTTTGAATCAATAATTACCAAGGTGCATTTTTTGTTTTTATTATATTTAAGACTTCCATCGACAGAGCTCCGATAGCCTAATGGCTAGACCGTTGGGTTCCTCGCGCGTGGTACTGGGTTCGAGTCCCGGCCGGAAAGGAAATCTTAAATGCAAATATTTTTTTCTAATTTTATAATTCTTTTTTTTTTATTTTTCCCTTTTGCGAAGTCAGTCAGTCAGTCTGACAGTCAATCAGTCAAGCACTCAGTCATTCAGTCTCAGTCAGTCACTCAGTCAGTCAGTTAGTCCTTCAGCCAGTCAGTCAAGCAGTCAGTCATTTAGTCTCAGTCAGTCAGTCATTCAGTCAGTCAGTCAGTCAGGCAGTCAGTCAGTCAGTCAGTCGGTCAGTCCTGTGCAGCCAGTTAGTCACTAAAGCAGTCAGTCAGTCTCAGTCAGTCAGTCAGTCAGTCCAGCCCAGTCTCAGTCAGTCAGTCAGTCAGTCTCGGTCAGTCAGTCAGTCAGTCATTCAGTCAGTCAGTCAGCCAGGCAGTCAGTCAGTCGGTCAGCCTTATTCAGTCAGTCAGTCAGGCAGTCAGTCAGTCGGTCAGCCTTATTCAGTCAGTCTGTCAGTCAGTCAGTCAGTCAGTCCTGTCCAGTCAGTTAGTCAGTCAAGCAGTCAGTCAGGTAGTCAAGCAGTCAGTCAGTCAGTGTCAGTCAGTCATTTAGTCATTCAGTCAGTCAGTGAAATAGCCAGTCAGAGAGTCAAGCAGTCAGTCAGTCAGTCTCAGTCAGTCAGTCAGTCAGTTAGTCAGTCAGTCAGTCAGTCAGTCCAGTCTCAGTCAGTCAGGCAGTTAGTCATTCAGTCTCGGTCAGTCAGTGAGCCAGTCAGTCAGTCTCGGTCTGTCAGTGAGTCAGTCAGTCAGTCAGTATCAGTCAGTCAGTGAGTCAGTCTGTCAGTCAGGCAGTATCAGTCAGGCAGTAAGACTCCGCACGACAGAACTCCGATAGCCTAATGGCTAGACCGCTGGTCTTCCAAGCGAGTGGCCTGGGTTCGAGTCCCAGCCGGAGAGAATATCTTCAATGTATATATTTCTTTTCTAATTTGAAAATTCTTTTTTTTTCAATTTCTTTCCTTTGCAATTATTGATTATTTATGTAGGGAAAAAAATTCTGAGTCAGTTTAATTTTTCGACACGAAGATTTCAAAGTGTTTAAATAAAGAATTACCAAGGTGCATTTTTTGTTTTTATTATATTTAAAACTCCCACCGAAAGAGCTCCCATAGACTAATGGCTAGAGTGTTAGGCTTCCAAGCGAGTGGCCCTGGGTTCGAGTCCCAGCCTGAACGAAAATCTTCAATGTATACTTTTAGTTTCTAATTTGAAATTTCTTCTTCTTTTTTTTTTTAATTTTTCTCTTTTGCGAATATTGATTATTTATGTAGGGAGAAAAATTCTGAGTCAGTTTAATTATTCGACCTGTAAATTTCAAAGTGTTTGAATCAATAATTACCAAGGTGCATTTTTTGTTTTTATTATATTTAAGACTTCCATCGACAGAGCTCCGATAGCCTAATGGCTAGACCGTTGGGTTCCTAGCGCGTGGTACTGGGTTCGAGTCCCGGCCGGAAAGGAAATCTTAAATGCAAATATTTTTTTCTAATTTTATAATTCTTTTTTTTTTATTTTTCCCTTTTGCGAAGTCAGTCAGTCAGTCTGACAGTCAATCAGTCAAGCACTCAGTCATTCAGTCTCAGTCAGTCAGTCCAGTCAGTCAGTCACTCAGTCAGTCAGTTAGTCCTTCAGCCAGTCAGTCAAGCAGTCAGTCATTTAGTCTCAGTCAGTCAGTCATTCAGTCAGTCAGTCAGTCAGGCAGTCAGTCAGTCAGTCAGTCGGTCAGTCCTGTGCAGTCAGTTAGTCACTAAAGCAGTCAGTCAGTCTCAGTCAGTCAGTCAGTCAGTCGGTCCAGTCCAGTCTCAGTCAGTCAGTCAGTCAGTCCTGGTCAGTCAGTCAGTCAGTCAGTCAGTCAGGCAGTCAGTCAGTCGGTCAGCCTTATTCAGTCAGTCTGTCAGTCAGTCAGTCAGTCAGCCTTATTCAGTCAGTCTGTCAGTCATCCTTATTCAGTCAGTCTGTCAGTCAGTCAGTAGGTCAGTCCTGTCCAGTCAGTTAGTCAGTCAAGCAGTCAGTCAGGTAGTCAAGCAGTCAGTCAGTCAGTGTCAGTCAGTCATTTAGTCATTCAGTCAGTCAGTAAAATAGCCAGTCAGAGAGTCAAGCAGTCAGTCAGTCAGTCTCAGTCAGTCAGTTAGTCAGTCAGTCAGTCAGTCAGTCAGTCAGTCAGTCCAGTCTCAGTCAGTCAGGCAGTTAGTCAGTCAGTCTCGGTCAGTCAGTGAGTCAGTCAGTCAGTATCAGTCAGTCAGTGAGTCAGTCTGTCAGTCAGGCTGTATCAGTCAGGCAGTAAGACTCCGCTCGACAGAACTCCGATAGCCTAATGGCTAGACCGCTGGTCTTCCAAGCGAGTGGCCTGGGTTCGAGTCCCAGCCGGAGCGAATATCTTCAATGTATATATTTCTTTTCTAATTTGAAAATTCTTTTTTCTTTTCAATTTCTTTAATTTGCAATTATTGATTATTTATGTAGGGAAGAAAATTCTGAGTCAGTTTAATTTTTCGACACGAAGATTTCAAAGTGTTTAAATAAACAATTACCAAGGTGCATTTTTTGTTTTTATTATATTTAAAACTACCACCGACAGAGCTCCCATAGACTAGAGGCTAGAGTGTTAGGCTTCCAAGCGAGTGGCCCTGGGTTCGAGTCCCAGCCTGAACGAAAATCTTCAATGTATACTTTTAGTTTCTAATTTGAAATTTCTTCTTCTTTTTTTTTTTTAATTTTTCTCTTTTGCGAATATTGATTATTTATGTAGGGAGAAAAATTCTGAGTCAGTTTAATTATTCGACCTTTAAATTTCAAAGTGTTTGAATCAATAATTACCAAGGTGCATTTTTTGTTTTTATTATATTTAAGACTTCCATCGACAGAGCTCCGATAGCCTAATGGCTAGACCGTTGGGTTCCTAGCGCGTGGTACTGGGTTCGAGTCCCGGCCGGAAAGGAAATCTTAAATGCAAATATTTTTTTCTAATTTTATAATCCTTTTTTTTTTTATTTTTCCCTTTTGCGAAGTCAGTCAGTCAGTCTGACAGTCAATCAGTCAAGCACTCAGTCATTCAGTCTCAGTCAGTCACTCAGTCAGTCAGTTAGTCCTTCAGCCAGTCAGTCAAGCAGTCAGTCATTTAGTCTCAGTCAGTCAGTCATTCAGTCAGTCAGTCAGTCAGGCAGTCAGTCAGTCAGTCAGTCGGTCAGTCCTGTGCAGTCAGTTAGTCACTAAAGCAGTCAGTCAGTCTCAGTCAGTCAGTCAGTCAGTCAGTCCAGTCCAGTCTCAGTCAGTCAGTCAGTCAGTCTCGGTCAGTCAGTCAGTCAGTCATTCAGTCAGTCAGTCAGTCAGGCAGTCAGTCAGTCGGTCAGCCTTATTCAGTCAGTCTGTCAGTCAGTCAGTCAGTCAGTCCTGTCCAGTCAGTTAGTCAGTCAAGCAGTCAGTCAGGTAGTCAAGCAGTCAGTCAGTCAGTGTCAGTCAGTCATTTAGTCATTCAGTCAGTCAGTGAAATAGCCAGTCAGAGAGTCAAGCAGTCAGTCAGTCAGTCTCAGTCAGTCAGTTAGTCAGTCAGTCAGTCAGTCTGTCAGTCAGTCCAGTCTCAGTCAGTCAGGCAGTTAGTCAGTCAGTCTCGGTCAGTCAGTGAGTCAGTCAGTCAGTATCAGTCAGTCAGTGAGTCAGTCTGTCAGTCAGGCAGTATCAGTCAGGCAGTAAGACTCCGCTCGACAGAACTCCGATAGCCTAATGGCTAGACCGCTGGTCTTCCAAGCGAGTGGCCTGGGTTCGAGTCCCAGCCGGAGCGAATATCTTCAATGTATATATTTCTTTTCTAATTTGAAAATTCTTTTTTTTTCAATTTCTTTCCTTTGCAATTATTGATTATTTATGTAGGGAAGAAAATTCTGAGTCAGTTTAATTTTTCGACACGAAGATTTCAAAGTATTTAAATAAACAATTACCAAGGTGCATTTTTTGTTTTTATTATATTTAAAACTCCCACCGACAGAGCTCCCATAGACTAATGGCTAGAGTGTTAGGCTTCCAAGCGAGTGGCCCTGGGTTCGAGTCCCAGCCTGAACGAAAATCTTCAATGTATACATTTAGTTTCAAATTTGAAATTTCTTCTTCTTTTTTTTTTAATTTTTCTCTTTTGCGAATATTGATTATTTATGTAGGGAGAAAAATTCTGAGTCAGTTTAATTATTCGACCTGTAAATTTCAAAGTGTTTGAATCAATAATTACCAAGGTGCATTTTTTGTTTTTATTATATTTAAGACTTCCATCGACAGAGCTCCGATAGCCTAATGGCTAGACCGTTGGGTTCCTAGCGCGTGGTACTGGGTTCGAGTCCCGGCCGGAAAGGAAATCTTAAATGCAAATATTTTTTTCTAATTTTATAATTCTTTTTTTTTTATTTTTCCCTTTTGCGAAGTCAGTCAGTCAGTCTGACAGTCAATCAGTCAAGCACTCAGTCATTCAGTCTCAGTCAGTCAGTCCAGTCAGTCAGTCACTCAGTCAGTCAGTTAGTCCTTCAGCCAGTCAGTCAAGCAGTCAGTCATTTAGTCTCAGTCAGTCAGTCATTCAGTCAGTCAGTCAGGCAGTCAGTCAGTCAGTCAGTCGGTCAGTCCTGTGCAGTCAGTTAGTCACTAAAGCAGTCAGTCAGTCTCAGTCAGTCAGTCAGTCAGTCAGTCCAGTCCAGTCTCAGTCAGTCAGTCAGTCAGTCTCGGTCAGTCAGTCAGTCAGTCATTCAGTCAGTCACTCAGTCAGGCAGTCAGTCAGTCGGTCAGCCTTATTCAGTCAGTCTGTCAGTCAGTCAGTCAGTCAGGCTTATTCAGTCAGTCTGTCAGTCATCCTTATTCAGTCAGTCTGTCAGTCAGTCAGTCGGTCAGTCCTGTCCAGTCAGTTAGTCAGTCAAGCAGTCAGTCAGGTAGTCAAGCAGTCAGTCAGTCAGTGTCAGTCAGTCATTTAGTCATTCAGTCAGTCAGTGAAATAGCCAGTCAGAGAGTCAAGCAGTCAGTCAGTCAGTCTCAGTCAGTCAGTTAGTCAGTCAGTCAGTCAGTCAGTCAGTCAGTCCAGTCTCAGTCAGTCAGGCAGTTAGTCAGTCAGTCTCGGTCAGTCAGTGAGTCAGTCAGTCAGTATCAGTCAGTCAGTGAGTCAGTCTGTCAGTCAGGCTGTATCAGTCAGGCAGTAAGACTCCGCTCGACAGAACTCCGATAGCCTAATGGCTAGACCGCTGGTCTTCCAAGCGAGTGGCCTGGGTTCGAGTCCCAGCCGGAGCGAATATCTTCAATGTATATATTTCTTTTCTAATTTGAAAATTCTTTTTTCTTTTCAATTTCTTTCCTTTGCAATTATTGATTATTTATGTAGGGAAGAAAATTCTGAGTCAGTTTAATTTTTCGACACGAAGATTTCAAAGTGTTTAAATAAACAATTACCAAGGTGCATTTTTTGTTTTTATTATATTTAAAACTCCCACCGACAGAGCTCCCATAGACTAATGGCTAGAGTGTTAGGCTTCCAAGCGAGTGGCCCTGTTTTCGAGTCCCAGCCTGAACGAAAATCTTCAATGTATACTTTTAGTTTCTAATTTGAAATTTCTTCTTCTTTTTTTTTTAATTTTTCTCTTTTGCGAATATTGATTATTTATGTAGGGAGAAAAATTCTGAGTCAGTTTAATTATTCGACCTGTAAATTTCAAAGTGTTTGAATCAATAATTACCAAGGTGCATTTTTTGTTTTTATTATATTTAAGACTTCCATCGACAGAGCTCCGATAGCCTAATGGCTAGACCGTTGGGTTCCTAGCGCGTGGTACTGGGTTCGAGTCCCGGCCGGAACGAAAATCTTCAATGTATATATACCTTTTCTAATTTGAAAATTCTTTTTTTTTTCATTTTCTTTCTTTTGCAAATATCGATTATTTATGTACGGAAGAAAATTCTGAGTCAGTTTAATCATTCGACCTTTAGATTTCAAAGATTTTAGATCAATAATTACCAAGGTGCATTTTTTGTTTTTATTATAATTAAGACACCGATCAACAGAGATCCGATAGTATATTGGCGAGAGCGTTGGGCTTCCATGAGTGTCGCCCTGGGTTCAAATCCCAGCCGGAAAGGAAATCTTAAATGCAAATATTTTTTTCTAATTTTATAATTCTTTTTTTTTTATTTTTCCCTTTTGCGAAGTCAGTCAGTCAGTCTGACAGTCAATCAGTCAAGCACTCAGTCATTCAGTCTCAGTCAGTCAGTCCAGTCAGTCCAGTCAGTCAGTCACTCAGTCAGTCAGTTAGTCCTTCAGACAGTCAGTCAAGCAGTCAGTCATTTAGTCTCAGTCAGTCAGTCATTCAGTCAGTCAGTCAGTCAGTCAGTCAGTCAGTCGGTCAGTCCTGTGCAGTCAGTTAGTCACTAAAGCAGTCAGTCAGTCTCAGTCAGTCAGTCAGTCAGTCAGTCCAGTCCAGTCTCAGTCAGTCAGTCAGTCAGTCCAGTCCAGTCTCAGTCAGTCAGTCAGTCAGTCTCGGTCAGTCAGTCAGTCAGTCATTCAGTCAGTCAGGCAGTCAGTCAGTCGGTCAGCCTTATTCAGTCAGTCTGTCAGTCAGTCAGTCAGTCAGCCTTATTCAGTCAGTCTGTCAGTCATCCTTATTCAGTCAGTCTGTCAGTCAGTCAGTCGGTCAGTCCTGTCCAGTCAGTTAGTCAGTCAAGCAGTCAGTCAGGTAGTCAAGCAGTCAGTCAGTCAGTGTCAGTCAGTCATTTAGTCATTCAGTCAGTCAGTGCAATAGCCAGTCAGAGAGTCAAGCAGTCAGTCAGTCAGTCTCAGTCAGTCAGTTAGTCAGTCAGTCAGTCAGTCAGTCAGTCAGTCCAGTCTCAGTCAGTCAGGCAGTTAGTCAGTCAGTCTCGGTCAGTCTGTGAGTCAGTCAGTCAGTATCAGTCAGTCAGTGAGTCAGTCTGTCAGTCAGGCAGTATCAGTCAGGCAGTAAGACTCCGCTCGACAGAACTCCGATAGCCTAATGGCTAGACCGCTGGTCTTCCAAGCGAGTGGCCTGGGTTCGAGTCCCAGCCGGAGCGAATATCTTCAATGTATATATTTCTTTTCTAATTTGAAAACTCTTTTTTTTTCAATTTCTTTCCTTTGCAATTATTGATTATTTATGTAGGGAAGAAAATTCTGAGTCAGTTTAATTTTTCGACACGAAGATTTCAAAGTGTTTAAATAAACAATTACCAAGGTGCATTTTTTGTTTTTATTATATTTAAAACTCCCACCGACAGAGCTCCCATAGACTAATGGCTAGAGTGTTAGGCTTCCAAGCGAGTCGCCCTGGGTTCGAGTCCCAGCCTGAACGAAAATCTTCAATGTATACTTTTAGTTTCTAATTTGAAATTTCTTCTTCTTTTTTTTTTAATTTTTCTCTTTTGCGAATATTGATTATTTATGTAGGGAGAAAAATTCTGAGTCAGTTTAATTATTCGACCTGTAAATTTCAAAGTGTTTGAATCAATAATTACCAAGGTGCATTTTTTGTTTTTATTATATTTAAGACTTCCATCGACAGAGCTCCGATGGCCTAATGGCTAGACCGTTGGGTTCCTAGCGCGTGGTACTGGGTTCGAGTCCCGGCCGGAAAGGAAATCTTAAATGCAAATATTTTTTTCTAATTTTATAATTCTTTTTTTTTTATTTTTCCCTTTTGCGAAGTCAGTCAGTCAGTCTGACAGTCAATCAGTCAAGCACTCAGTCATTCAGTCTCAGTCAGTCAGTCCAGTCAGTCAGTCACTCAGTCAGTCAGTTAGTCCTTCAGCCAGTCAGTCAAGCAGTCAGTCATTTAGTCTCAGTCAGTCAGTCATTCAGTCAGTCAGTCAGTCAGGCAGTCAGTCAGTCAGTCAGTCGGTCAGTCCTGTGCAGTCAGTTAGTCACTAAAGCAGTCAGTCAGTCTCAGTCAGTCAGTCAGTCAGTCAGTCCAGTCCAGTCTCAGTCAGTCAGTCAGTCAGTCCTGGTCAGTCAGTCAGTCAGTCAGTCAGGCAGTCAGTCAGTCGGTCAGCCTTATTCAGTCAGTCTGTCAGTCAGTCAGTCAGTCAGCCTTATTCAGTCAGTCTGTCAGTCATCCTTATTCAGTCAGTCTGTCAGTCAGTCAGTAGGTCAGTCCTGTCCAGTCAGTTAGTCAGTCAAGCAGTCAGTCAGGTAGTCAAGCAGTCAGTCAGTCAGTGTCAGTCAGTCATTTAGTCATTCAGTCAGTCAGTAAAATAGCCAGTCAGAGAGTCAAGCAGTCAGTCAGTCAGTCTCAGTCAGTCAGTTAGTCAGTCAGTCAGTCAGTCAGTCAGTCAGTCAGTCCAGTCTCAGTCAGTCAGGCAGTTAGTCAGTCAGTCTCGGTCAGTCAGTGAGTCAGTCAGTCAGTATCAGTCAGTCAGTGAGTCAGTCTGTCAGTCAGGCTGTATCAGTCAGGCAGTAAGACTCCGCTCGACAGAACTCCGATAGCCTAATGGCTAGACCGCTGGTCTTCCAAGCGAGTGGCCTGGGTTCGAGTCCCAGCCGGAGCGAATATCTTCAATGTATATATTTCTTTTCTAATTTGAAAATTCTTTTTTCTTTTCAATTTCTTTAATTTGCAATTATTGATTATTTATGTAGGGAAGAAAATTCTGAGTCAGTTTAATTTTTCGACACGAAGATTTCAAAGTGTTTAAATAAACAATTACCAAGGTGCATTTTTTGTTTTTATTATATTTAAAACTCCCACCGACAGAGCTCCCATAGACTAGAGGCTAGAGTGTTAGGCTTCCAAGCGAGTGGCCCTGGGTTCGAGTCCCAGCCTGAACGAAAATCTTCAATGTATACTTTTAGTTTCTAATTTGAAATTTCTTCTTCTTTTTTTTTTTTTAATTTTTCTCTTTTGCGAATATTGATTATTTATGTAGGGAGAAAAATTCTGAGTCAGTTTAATTATTCGACCTGTAAATTTCAAAGTGCTTGAATCAATAATTACCAAGGTGCATTTTTTGTTTTTATTATATTTAAGACTTCCATCGACAGAGCTCCGATAGCCTAATGGCTAGACCGTTGGGTTCCTAGCGCGTGGTACTGGGTTCGAGTCCCGGCCGGAACGAAAATCTTCAATGTATATATACCTTTTCTAATTTGAAAATTCTTTTTTTTTTATTTTCTTTCTTTTGCAAATATCGATTATTTATGTACGGAAGAAAATTCTGAGTCAGTTTAATCATTCGACCTTTAGATTTCAAAGATTTTAGATCAATAATTACCAAGGTGCATTTTTTGTTTTTATTATAATTAAGACACCGATCAACAGAGATCCGATAGTATATTGGCGAGAGCGTTGGGCTTCCATGAGTGTCGCCCTGGGTTCAAATCCCAGCCGGAAAGGAAATCTTAAATGCAAATATTTTTTTCTAATTTTATAATTCTTTTTTTTTATTTTTCCCTTTTGCGAAGTCAGTCAGTCAGTCTGACAGTCAATCAGTCAAGCAGTCAGTCATTTAGTCTCAGTCAGTCAGTCATTCAGTCAGTCAGTCAGTCAGGCAGTCAGTTAGTCCTTCAGCCAGTCAGTCAAGCAGTCAGTCATTTAGTCTCAGTCAGTCAGTCATTCAGTCAGTCAGTCAGTCAGGCAGTCAGTCAGTCAGTCAGTCGGTCAGTCCTGTGCAGTCAGTTAGTCACTAAAGCAGTCAGTCAGTCTCAGTCAGTCAGTCAGTCAGTCAGTCCAGTCCATTCTCAGTCAGTCAGTCAGTCAGTCTCGGTCAGTCAGTCAGTCAGTCATTCAGTCAGTCAGTCAGTCAGGCAGTCAGTCAGTCGGTCAGCCTTATTCAGTCAGTCTGTCAGTCAGTCAGTCAGTCAGCCTTATTCAGTCAGTCTGTCAGTCATCCTTATTCAGTCAGTCTGTCAGTCAGTCAGTCGGTCAGTCCTGTCCAGTCAGTTAGTCGGTCAAGCAGTCAGTCAGGTAGTCAAGCAGTCAGTCAGTCAGTGTCAGTCAGTCATTTAGTCATTCAGTCAGTCAGTGAAATAGTCAGTCAGAGAGTCAAGCAGTCAGTCAGTCAGTCTCAGTCAGTCAGTTAGTCAGTCAGTCATTCAGTCAGTCAGTCAGTCCAGTCTCAGTCAGTCAGGCAGTTTGTCAGTCAGTCTCGGTCAGTCAGTGAGTCAGTCAGTCAATCTCGGTCAGTCAGTGAGTCAGTCAGTCAGTCCAGTCAGTCAGTATCAGTCAGTCAGTGAGTCAGTCTGTCAGTCAGGCAGTCTCAGTCAGGCAGTAAGACTCCGCTCGTCAGAACTCCGATAGCCTAATGGCTAGACCGCTGGTCTTCCAAGCGAGTGGAGTCCCAGCCGGAGCGAATATCTTCAATGTATATATTTCTTTTCTAATTTGAAAATTCTTTTTTTTTTACAATTTCTTTCCTTCGCAAATATTGATTATTTATGTAGGGAAGAAAATTCTGAGTCAGTTTAATTTTTCGACACAAAGATTTCAAAGTGTTTAAATAAACAATTACCAAGGTGCATTTTTTGTTTTTATTATATTTAAAACTCCCACCGACAGAGCTCCCATAGACTAATGGCTAGAGTGTTAGGCTTCCAAGCGAGTGGTTCTGGGTTCGAGTCCCAGCCTGCGCGAAAATCTTCAATTTATATTTTTAGTTTCTAATTTGAAAATTCTTCTTCTTTTTTTTTTTTAATTTTTCTCTTTTGCGAATATTGATTATTTATGTAGGGAGAAAAATTCTGAGTGAGTTTAATTATTCGACCTGTAGATTTCAAAGTGTTTGAATCAATAATTACCAAGGTGCATTTTTTGTTTTTATTATATTTAAGACTTCCATCGACAGAGCTCCGATAGCCTAATGGCTAGACCGTTGGGTTCCAAGCGCGTGGTACTGGGTTCGAGTCCCGGCCGGAACGAAAATCTTAAATACATGTATTTTTTTCTAATTTGATAATTTTTTTTATTTTCCCCTTTTGCGAAGTCAGTCAGCCAGTCCGACAGTCAATCAGTCAGTCTCTGTCAGCCAGTCAGTCTGTCAGTCGGTCAGTCCAGTCCAGTCTGTCAGTCAAGCAGTCAGTCTGTCAGTCACTTAAGCAGTCAATCGGTCAGTTAGTCATTCAGTCACTCAGTCAGTTGGGCAGTCAGTCATTCAGTCTCAGTCAGTCAGTCAGTCAGTCCAGTCAGTCAGTCAGTCAGGCAGTCAGTCAGTCAGTCTCAGTCAGTCAGTTAGTCATTCAGTCAGTCAAGCAATTTAGTCACTTAGTCTCAGTCAGCTAGTCAAGCAATTTAGTCACTTAGTCTCAGTCAGCTAGTCATTCAATCAGTCAGTCAGTCAGGCAGTCAGTCACTCAGCCTCATTCAGTCATTCTGTCAGTCAGTCAGTCAGTTAGTCATTCAGTCAGTCAGTCTCAGTCAGTCAGTCAGTCTGTCAGTCGGTCAGTCCAGACCAGTCAGTCAGTCAAGCAGTCAGCCATTCAGTCTCAGTCAGACGGTCAGTCAGTCCAATCAGTCAGTCACTCAGTCAGTTAGGCAGTCAGTCAGTCAGTCTCAGTCAGTCAGTCAGTCTCAGTCAGTCAGTTAGTCATTCAGCCAGTCAGTCAAGCAGTCAGTCATTTAGTCTCAGTCAGTCAGTCAGTCAGTCCAGTCCAGTCTCAGTCAGTCAGGCAGTCAGTCAGTCAGTCTCGGTCAATCAGTGAGTCAGTCAGTCAATCAGTATCAGTCAGTCAGTCAGTCAGTATCAGTTAGTCATTCAGTCAGTCTGTCAGCCAGGCAGTCTCAGTCAGGTAGTAAGGCTCCGACCGACAGAACTCCGATAGCTAATGGCTAGACCGTTGGTCTTCCAAGCGAATGGCCTGGGTTCGAGTCCCAGCCGGAACGAATATCTTCAATGTATATATTTCTTTTCCAATTTGAAAATTCTCTTTTTTTTTCAATTTTTTTCTTTTGCAAATATTGATTATTT
This sequence comes from Uloborus diversus, assembly GCF_026930045.1. Lineage (NCBI taxonomy): Eukaryota > Metazoa > Arthropoda > Arachnida > Araneae > Uloboridae > Uloborus > Uloborus diversus. The sequence goes on along the minus strand of NW_026558483.1, from coordinate 52,933 downwards.
TTGTAGGGAAGAAAATTCTGAGTCAGTTTAATTTTTCGAAACGCAGAATTCAAAGTGTTTAGATAAATAATTACCAAGGTGCATTTTTTGATTTTATTATATTTAAAACTCCGACCGTCAGAGCTCTGCTAGACTAATGGCTAGAGTGGTGGGTTTCCAAGCGAGTGGCCCTGGGTTCGAGTCCCAGCCTGCGCGAAAATCTTCAATTTATATTTTTAGTTTCTAATTTGAAAATTCTTCTTCTTTTTTTTTAATTTTTCTCTTTTGCGAATATTGATTATTTATGTAGGGAGAAAAATTCTGAGTCAGTTTAATAATTTGACCTGTAGATTTCAAAGTGTTTGAATCAATAATTAAAAAGGTGCATTTTTTTTAATTATATTTAAGACTTCAATCGACAGAGCTCCGATAGCCTAATGGCTAGACCGTTGGGTTCCAAGCGCGTGGTACTGGGTTCGAGTCCCGGCCGGAATGGAAATCTTCAATCTATATATTTCTCTTCTAATTTGAAGATTCTTTTTTGTTTCAATTTCTTTCTTTTGCAAATATGGATTATTTATGTACGGAAGAAAATTCTGAGTCAGTTTAATCATTCGACCTTTAGATTTCAAAGATTTTAGATCAATAATTACTAAGGTGCATTTTTTGTTTTTATTATAATTAAGACACCGACCAACAGAGATCCGATAGTATATTGGCGAGAGCGTTGGGCTTCCATGCGTGTCGCCCTGGGTTCAAATCCCAGCCGGAAAGGAAATCTTAAATGCAAATATTTTTTTCTAATTTTATAATTCTTTTTTTTTTATGTTTCCCTTTTGCGAAGTCAGTCAGTCAGTCTGACAGTCAATCAGTCAAGCACTCAGTCATTCAGTCTCAGTCAGTCAGTCCAGTCAGTCAGTCACTCAGTCAGTCAGTTAGTCCTTCAGCCAGTCAGTCAAGCAGTCAGTCATTTAGTCTCAGTCAGTCAGTCATTCAGTCAGTCAGTCAGTCATTCAGTCAGTCAGGCAGTCAGTCAGTCAGTCAGTCGGTCAGTCCTGTGCAGTCAGTTAGTCACTAAAGCAGTCAGTCAGTCTCAGTCAGTCAGTCAGTCAGTCAGTCCAGTCCAGTCTCAGTCAGTCTGTCAGTCAGTCTCGGTCAGTCAGTCAGTCAGTCATTCAGTCAGTCAGTCAGTCAGGCAGTCAGTCAGTCGGTCAGCCTTATTCAGTCAGTCTGTCAGTCAGTCAGCCTTATTCAGTCAGTCTGTCAGTCAGCCTTATTCAGTCAGTCTGTCAGTCATCCTTATTCAGTCAGTCTGTCAGTCAGTCAGTCGGTCAGTCCTGTCCAGTCAGTTAGTCAGTCAAGCAGTCAGTCAGGTAGTCAAGCAGTCAGTCAGTCAGTGTCAGTCAGTCATTTAGTCATTCAGTCAGTCAGTGAAATAGTCAGTCAGAGAGTCAAGCAGTCAGTCAGTCAGTCTCAGTCAGTCAGTTAGTCAGTCAGTCAGTCAGTCAGTCAGTCAGTCCAGTCTCAGTCAGTCAGGCAGTTAGTCAGTCAGTCTCGGTCAGTCAGTGAGTCAGTCAGTCAGTCTCGGTCAGTCAGTGAGTCAGTCAGTCAGTCCAGTCAGCCAGTATCAGTCAGTCAGTGAGTCAGTCTGTCAGTCAGGCAGTCTCAGTCAGGCAGTAAGACTCCGCTCGACAGAACTCCTATAGCCTAATGGCTAGACCGCTGGTCTTCCAAGCGAGTGGCCTGGGTTTGAGTCCCAGCCGGAGCGAATATCTTCAATGTATATACTTCTTTTCTAATTTGAAAATTCTTTTTTTTTTCAATTTCTTTCCTTTGCAAATATTGATTATTTATGTAGGGAAAAAAATTCTGAGTCAGTTTAATTTTTCGACCCGAAGATTTCAAAGTGTTTAAATAAACAATTACCAAGGTGCATTTTTTGTTTTTATTACATTTAAAACTCCCACCGACAGAGCTCCCATAGACTAATGGCTAGAGTGTTAGGCTTCCAAGCGAGTGGCCCTGGGTTCGAGTCCCAGCCAGAACGAAAATCTTCAATGTATACTTTTAGTTTCTAATTTGAAAATTCTTCTTCTTTTTTTTTTTTTAATTTTTCTCTTTTGCGAATATTGATTATTTATGTAGGGAGAAAAATTCTGAGTCAGCTTAATTATTCGACCTGTAAATTTCAAAGTGTTTGAATCAATAATTACCAAGGTGCATTTTTTGTTTTTATTATATTTAAGACTTCCATCGACAGAGCTCCGATAGCCTAATGGCTAGACCGTTGGGTTCCAAGCGCGTGGTACTGGGTTCGAGTCCCGGCCGGAACGAAAATCTTAAATACATGTATTTTTTTCTAATTTGATAATTTTTTTTATTTTCCCCTTTTGCGAAGTCAGTCAGCCAGTCCGACAGTCAATCAGTCAGTCTCTGTCAGCCAGTCAGTCTGTCAGTCGGTCAGTCCAGTCCAGTCTGTCAGTCAAGCAGTCAGTCTGTCAGTCACTTAAGCAGTCAATCAGTCAGTTAGTCATTCAGTCACTCAGTCAGTTGGGCAGTCAGTCATTCAGTCTCAGTCAGTCAGTCAGTCAGTCCAGTCAGTCAGTCAGTCAGGCAGTCAGTCAGTCAGTCTCAGTCAGTCAGTTAGTCATTCAGTCAGTCAAGCAATTTAGTCACTTAGTCTCAGTCAGCTAGTCAAGCAATTTAGTCACTTAGTCTCAGTCAGCTAGTCATTCAATCAGTCAGTCAGTCAGGCAGTCTGTCACTCAGCCTCATTCAGTCATTCTGTCAGTCAGTCAGTCAGTTAGTCATTCAGTCAGTCAGTCTCAGTCAGTCAGTCAGTCTGTCAGTCGGTCAGCCTTATTCAGTCAGTCTGTCAGTCAGTCAGTCAGTCAGCCTTATTCAGTCAGTCTGTCAGTCATCCTTATTCAGTCAGTCTGTCAGTCAGTCAGTCGGTCAGTCCTGTCCAGTCAGTTAGTCAGTCAAGCAGTCAGTCAGGTAGTCAAGCAGTCAGTCAGTCAGTGTCAGTCAGTCATTTAGTCATTCAGTCAGTCAGTGAAATAGTCAGTCAGAGAGTCAAGCAGTCAGTCAGTCAGTCTCAGTCAGTCAGTTAGTCAGTCAGTCAGTCAGTCAGTCAGTCAGTCCAGTCTCAGTCAGTCAGGCAGTTAGTCAGTCAGTCTCGGTCAGTCAGTGAGTCAGTCAGTCAGTCTCGGTCAGTCAGTGAGTCAGTCAGTCAGTCCAGTCAGTCAGTATCAGTCAGTCAGTGAGTCAGTCTGTCAGTCAGGCAGTCTCAGTCAGGCAGTAAGACTCCGCTCGACAGAACTCCTATAGCCTAATGGCTAGACCGCTGGTCTTCCAAGCGAGTGGCCTGGGTTTGAGTCCCAGCCGGAGCGAATATCTTCAATGTATATACAGTCAAACCTCGTTATCGCGACACCCGGATTTCACGACACTCCGGATGTCACGTCACTTTTTCAAAGTCCCGAACCTATGCCACATAATTTTAACGTTAAGTAGCTCCGGATTTTACGACAGTCTTTTTGGTGCACCTCCGGTTACGACGACACTTCGAACAGCGCCGACTGGATCAAATATTTCTTTGCAATTGTTAACTTTTCTGTAAAATAATGAAAACATCAGGAAATGTTTGTTGTAGGAACTTCGGACTCTGCAAGAGATTTGACCAGGCATGACACCTCAAGAATGGGGAGGGGGGGGGGCAAGTAGATAAGTTCTGAAAGGTACAGGTTTCATACTTTGACAAGAGGGACAATAGAAAGGAATTCAAAGCAGGTGGAGAGTCTTGAATTAGTTTCTTTCTTGCTGATACTTTCGTGGAAAAGAGGAGTGTTAAAAATGCTATAGAAAAGTTATTTAGTTAGAAAAGTTTTTAGTTACACAAAAAATAATAATAATAAGTGAAGATTTCTTTAAGAAATAAATATTTTTTTTATATCTACCAATAATTCAAATTTACATTAGTTAAATCTAATTTAAAATGTATATACAGTGGCTCCCAAAAGTCTTCGTACACCTACGACTTTCAACGAAATAGGCCCCATTCCATAGGTTAGAATTAATATTTCGGAATAGGTATTTAATTATAAGATCTATGATCCATTTTTAACAAAACTAAATGAAAAGTTTTTAAAAAATATTAAAACTTAATTTTTTAAAAATCAAAAACCGAAAAGTGCCGGAAATTTTATCTCACAAAAGTCTTCGTACACTTTATAAAATGTCTATATATTATTGAATAATCTAATTTTTGATTAAGTTATTAATTAGTAGAATATCATACAGCATTCATAACACCTTTTAAACGTCTGGGAATAGATTTCATTCTTTTCCTTTCTTTTTTTTGCGTAATTTCTGAGTAAGCGTTCAACCACACTTCGAGTCTTACTGCTTCTAACTCTATTTTCGTTTTAAAGACCTATTTTCGTAATCTAGCCTCCAGATATCTCTAAATACGTTACATTCAGTTAAAATCTGGAGACAGAGGGGGTATTTTCTAAATTTTAGGACAATTTTCGAGGCACTGGACGCAAACGTTGAAAACTGTGTGTTCTTATCGTTATCTTGACAAAAAACAAAGTTGTTTCCAATAACCAAATTTTTGGCTCAGAGTTCAAAATTGGTTTTTGAAAGATTTAAAGGAACAGCATGATTCATTATTTCATCAAAAAATTACAAACTACCAAGTCCTGATGCTAATATGCAGCCTCACACTAGAACACCTCTACCGTCCTGATTAACTGATCCAAATAAGTTCTTAAGATTAAGTCTCTAATTTTTTCTTCTACTTACAATTATATAAAAAATTAACCAAAAATGTTGAATTCATTTTTGTCTGTAAGTAAGACGTGATTCTAAAACGTTTTTAGCTTATTTAGCATTGATTTGCGACGAAAATCGTAAGCTTTCTGTTTTTCACATGACCAAGAAAATTTCTGCGGGAAGAGGTCCCATTTAATCCAGCTAATCAGAGAACTTGGCGAACTATTTTAGGTTAAAATTAAATGTAAAATGTTTCATTTAACTCTGCAGAAACTTTTACAGCACTCAAATGTGTATTTTTCATAAATGTTTTAACTTCAAATCTCCGATCACGTTTTGCCAACTTTGCCGGTTGACCTTTTCTTACCTTGTTTTCGGTCCAATTCCTTTCTTTAAAGCATTTTATCAAGCACTTTACTATACAAACAAATAAGTTAACTAATTTAGAGACATTTCAAATCAATTCACCCCTACTGTGGGAAAAAAATCAAATTTTGAATGGTGTTTGCGGTTTTTTACGAATACCGACCACTTTACAGTACTAAGCACAATATTAAGGAATAAATAAACAAAAAAATAAAGCCAAATGACTTATAAGGGTCAACACAATGCAAAAATATTAATAAAACGGCATATGATAATTTTAATCAGGAATTTACTCGAAAATATTTGAGTGTACGATGACTTTTGTGGCGTGTTATTTCTCTGTCTCTTCTTTTTCTGACCCATTTCAAAAAGAAGATCCGTCAATATTTTGAAAAAAACCAATGGGTTGTATTTAGAATGACATAGGAATGATGTGAAAAAATATTGGACTTCATATTCGAATTCAGTTTCGAGTTATTTTGGTTTTACTAAAAAATTTCCAAGTGTACGAACACTTTTGGGAGCCACTGTATACATACTACTATTTTCTTCATTAAATCTAATTTTAATGTTAACAAATGTATAATTATGAATTTTTAAATATTCCGGTTATGACGTCGCTCCGGCTATGACGACACTTTGTTGACAGTCCCAAAGGTGTCGTGATAACGAGGTTCGACTGTACTTCTTTTCTAATTTGAAAATTCTTTTTTTTTTTTCAATTTCTTTCCTTTGCAAATATTGATTATTTATGTAGGGAAAAAAATTCTGAGTCAGTTTAATTTTTCGACACTAAGATTTCAAAGTGTTTAAATAAACAATTACCAAGGTGCATTTTTTGTTTTTATTATATTTAAAACTCCCACCGACAGAGCTCCCATAGACTAATGGCTAGAGTGTTAGGCTTCCAAGCGAGTGGCCCTGGATTCGAGTCCCAGCCAGAACGAAAATCTTCAATGTATACTTTTAGTTTCTAATTTGAAAATTCTTCTTCTTTTTTTTTTTTAATTTTTCTCTTTTGCGAATATTGATTATTTATGTAGGGAGAAAAATTCTGAGTCAGTTTAATTATTCGACCTGTAAATTTCAAAGTGTTTGAATCAATAATTACCAAGGTGCATTTTTTGTTTTTATTATATTGAAGACTTCCATCGACAGAGCTCCGATAGCCTAATGGCTAGACCGTTGGGTTCCAAGCGCGTGGTACTGGGTTCGAGTCCCGGCCGGAACGAAAATCTTAAATACATGTATTTTTTTCTAATTTGATAATTTTTTTTATTTTCCCCTTTTGCGAAGTCAGTCAGTCAGTCCGACAGTCAATCAGTCAGTCTCTGTCAGCCAGTCAGTCTGTCAGTCGGTCAGTCCAGTCCAGTCTGTCAGTCAAGCAGTCAGTCTGTCAGTCACTTAAGCAGTCAATCAGTCAGTTAGTCATTCAGTCACTCAGTCAGTTGGGCAGTCAGTCATTCAGTCTCAGTCAGTCAGTCAGTCAGTCCAGTCAGTCAGGCAGTCAGTCAGTCAGTCTCAGTCAGTCAGTTAGTCATTCAGTCAGTCAAGCAATTTAGTCACTTAGTCTCAGTCAGCTAGTCAAGCAATTTAGTCACTTAGTCTCAGTCAGCTAGTCATTCAATCAGTCAGTCAGTCAGGCAGTCAGTCACTCAGCCTCATTCAGTCATTCTGTCAGTCAGTCAGTCAGTTAGTCATTCAGTCAGTCAGTCTCAGTCAGTCAGTCAGTCTGTCAGTCGGTCAGTCCAGACCAGTCAGTCAGTCAAGCAGTCAGTCATTCAGTCTCAGTCAGACGGTCAGTCAGTCCAATCAGTCAGTCACTCAGTCAGTTAGGCAGTCAGTCAGTCAGTCTCAGTCAGTCAGTCAGTCTCAGTCAGTCAGTTAGTCATTCAGCCAGTCAGTCAAGCAGTCAGTCATTTAGTCTCAGTCAGTCAGTCAGTCAGTCCAGTCCAGTCTCAGTCAGTCAGGCAGTTAGTCAGTCAGTCTCGGTCAGTCAGTCAGTCTCGGTCAATCAGTGAGTCAGTCAGTCAATCAGTATCAGTCAGTCAGTCAGTCAGTATCAGTTAGTCATTCAGTCAGTCTGTCAGTTAGGCAGTCTCAGTCAGGTAGTAAGGCTCCGACCGACAGAACTCCGATAGCTAAAGGCTAGACCGTTGGTCTTCCAAGCGAATGGCCTGGGTTCGAGTCCCAGCCGGAACGAATATCTTCAATGTATATATTTCTTTTCGAATTTGAAAATTCTTCTTTTTTTCAATTTTTTTCTTTTGCAAATATTGATTATTTATGTAGGGAAGAAAATTCTGAGTCAGTTTAATTTTTCGAAACGCAGAATTCAAAGTGTTTAGATAAATAATTACCAAGGTGCATTTTTGATTTTATTATATTTAAAACTCCGACCGACAGAGCTCTGCTAGACTAATGGCTAGAGTGGTGGGCTTCCAAGCGAGTGGCCCTGGGTTCGAGTCCCAGCCTGCGCGAAAATCTTCAATTTATATTTTTAGTTTCTAATTTGAAAATTCTTCTTCTTTTTTTTTAATTTTTCTCTTTTGCGAATATTGATTATTTATGTAGGGAGAAAAATTCTGAGTGAGTTTAATTATTCAACCCGTAGATTTCAAAGTGTTTGAATCAATAATTAAAAAGGTGCATTTTTTGTTTTTATTATATTTAAGACTTCAATCGACAGCGCTCCGATAGCCTAATGGCTAGACCGTTGGGTTCCAAGCGCGTGGTACTGGGTTCGAGTCCCGGCCGGAACGAAAATCTTCAATGTATATATTTCTTTTCTAATTTGAAGATTGTTTCTTTTTTTTTCTTTCTTTTGCAAATATCGATTATTTATGTACGGAAGAAAATTCTGAGTCAGTTTAATCATTCGACCTTTAGATTTCAAAAATTTTAGATCAATAATTACCAAGGTGCATTTTTTGTTTTTATTATAATTAAGACACCGACCAACCGAGATCCGATAGTATATTGGCGAGAGCGTTGGGCTTCCATGCGTGTCGCCCTGGGTTCAAATCCCAGCCGGAAAGGAAATCTTAAATGCAAATATTTTTTTCTAATTTGATAATTCTTTTTTTTTATTTTTCCCTTTTGCGAAGTCAGTCAGTCAGTCCGACAGTCAATCAGTCAAGCACTCAGTCATTCAGTCTCAGTCAGTCAGTCCAGCCAGTCAGTCAGTCTCAGTCAGTCAGTTAGTCCTTCAGCCAGTCAGTCATTTAGTCTCAGTCAGTCAGTCAGTCAGTCAAGTCCAGTCCAGTCTCAGTCAGTCAGGCAGTCAGTCAGTCAGTCCTGTCCAGTTAGTTAGACAGTCAAGCAGTCAGTCAGTCTCAGTCAGTCAGTTAGTCAGTCTCAGTCAGTCATTCAGTAAGTCTGTCAGTCAGGCAGTCTCAGTCGGGCAGTAAGACTCCGACCGACAGAACTCCGATAGCTAATGGCTAGACCGTTGGTCTTCCAAGCGAATGGTCTGGGTTCGAGTCCCAGCCGGAACGAATATCTTCAATGTATATATTTCTTTTCGAATTTGAAAATTCTTTTTTTTTTTTTTAATTTTTTTCTTTTGCAAATATTGATTATTTATGTAGGGAAGAAAATTCTGAGTCAGTTTAATTTTTCGAAACGCAGAATTCAAAGTGTTTAGATAAATAATTACCAAGGTGCATTTTTTGATTTTATTATAATTAAGACACCGACCAACCGAGATTCGATAGTATATTGGCGAGAGCGTTGGGCTTCCATACGTGTCGCCCTCGGTCAGTCAGCCCCTATTCAGTCAGCCTTATTCAGTCAGTCTGTCAGTCAGTCAGTCGGTCAGTCCTGTCCAGTCAGTTAGTCTGTCAAGCAGTCAGTCAGGCAGTCAAGCAGTCAGTCAGTCAGTGTCAGTCAGTCATTTAGTCATTCAGTCAGTCAGTGAAATAGTCAGTCAGACAGTCAAGCAGTCAGCCAGACAGTCAAGCAGTCAGTCAGTCAGTCTCAGTCAGTCAGTTAGTCAGTCAGTCCAGTCTCAGTCAGTCAGGCAGTTAGTCAGTCAGTCAGTCAGTCAGTCAGTCTCGGTCAGTCAGTGAGTCAGTCAGTCAGTCAGTATCAGTCAGTCAGTGAGTGAGCTAATGGCTAGACCGCTGGTCTTCCAAGCGAGTGGCCTGGGTTCGAGTCCCAGCCGGAGAGAATATCTTCAATGTATATATTTTGTTTCTAATTTGAAAATTCTTTTTTTTTTCAATTTCTTTCCTTTGCAAATATTGATTATTTATGTAGGAAAGAAAATTCTGAGTCAGTTTAATTTTTCGACCGGCAGATTTTGAAGTGTTTAAATAAATAATTACCAAGGTGCATTTTTGTTTTTATTATATTTAAAACTCCGACCGACAGAGCTCCGACAGAATAATGCTTAGAGTGTTGGGATTCCAAGCGAGTGGCCCTGGGTTCGAGTCCCAGCCCGAACGAAAATCTTCAATGTATATTTTTAGTTTCTAATTTGAAAATTCTTCTTCTTTTTTTTTAATTTTTCTCTTTTACAAGTATTGATTATTTATGTAGGGAAGAAAATTCTGAGTCAGTTTAATTTTTCGACCCACAGATTTCAAAGTGTTTGAATCAATAATTACCAAGGTGCATTTTTTGTTTTTATTATATTTAAAACTCCGACCGACAGAGCTCCGATAGCCTAATGGCTAAACCGTTGGTCTTCCAAGCGAGTGGCCTAGGTTCGACTCCACGCCGGAACGAATACCTTCAATGTATATATTTCTTTTCTAATTTGAAAATTCTTCTTTTTTTCAATTTTTTTCTTTTGCAAATATTGATTATTTATGTAGGGAAGAAAATTCTGAGTCAGTTTAATTTTTCGACCCGAAGATTTCAAAGTGTTTAAATAAACAATTACCAAGGTGCATTTTTTGTTTTTATTATATTTAAAACTCCCACCGACAGAGCTCCCATAGACTAATGGCTAGAGTGTTAGTCTTCTAAGCGAGTGGCCCTGGGTTCGAGTCCCAGCCTGAACGAAAATCTTCAATGTATACTTTTAGTTTCTAATTTAAAAATTCTTCTTCTTTTTTTTTTAATTTTTCTCTTTTGCGAATATGGATTATTTATGTAGGGAGAAAAATTCTGAGTCTGTTTAATTATTCGACCTATAAATTTCAAAGTGTTTGAATCAATAATTAATAAGGTGCATTTTTTGTTTTTATTATATTTGAGAATACCATCGACAGAACTCCGATAGCCTAATGGCTAGACCGTTGGGTTCCAAGCGCGTGGCACTGGGTTCGAGTCCCGGCCGGAACGAAAATCTTCAATGTATATATTTCTTTTCTAATTTGAACATTCTTTTTTTTTTTTTCATTTTCTTTCTTTTGCAAATATCGATTATTTATGTACGGAAGAAAATTCTGAGTCAGTTTAATCATTCGACCTTTAGATTTCAAAGATTTTAGATCAATAATTACCAAGGTGCACTTTTTGTTTTTATTATAATTAAGACACCGGCCAACCGAGATCCGATAGTAAATTGGCGAGAGCGTTGGGCTTCCATGCGTATGGCCCTGGGTTCGAATCGCAGCCGGAAAGAAAATCTTAAATGCATGTATTTTTTTCTAATTTGATAATTTTTTTTATTTTTCCCTTTTGCGAAGTCAGTCAGTCAGTCCGACAGTCAATCAGTCAGTCTCTGTCAGCCAGTCAGTCTGTCAGTCGGTCAGTCCAGTCCAGTCAGTTAGTCAAGCAGTCAGTCAGTCAGTCACTTAAGCAGTATATCAGTCAGTCAGTCATTCAGTCACTCAGTCAATTAGGCAGTCAATCATTCAGTCTCAGTCAGTCAGTCAGTCAGTCACTCAGTCAGTCAGGCAGTCAGTCAGTCAGTCAGTTAGTCATTCAGTCAGTCAGTCAAGCAATTTAGTCACTCAGCCTCATTCAGTCATTCTGTCAGTCAGTCAGTCTGTCAGTCGGTCAGTCCAGACCAGTCAGTCAGTCAAGCAGTCAGTCATTCAGTCTCAGTCAGACAGTCAGTCAGTCCAATCAGTCAGTCACTCAGTCAGTTAGGCAGTCAGTCAGTCAGTCTCAGTCAGTCATTTAGTCTCAGTCAGTCAGTCAGTCAGTCCAGTCCAGTCTCAGTCAGTCAGGCAGTCAGTCAGTTAGTCTCGGTCAGTCAGTCAGTCTCGGTCAGTCAGTGAGTCGGTCAGTCAATCAGTATCAGTCAGTCGGTCAGTATCAGAGAGTCAGTCAGTATCAGCCAGTCATTCGGTCAGTCTGTCAGTCAGTCAGTCAGTTAGTCATTCAGTCAGTCAGTCTCAGTCAGTCAGTCAGTCATTCAGTCAGTCAGTCAGTCAGGCAGTCAGTCAGTCAGTCTCAGTCAGTCAGTCAGTCTGTCAGTCGGTCAGTCCAGACCAGTAAGTCAGTCAAGCAGTCAGTCATTCAGACTCAGTCAGACAGTCAGTCAGTCCAATCAGTCAGTCACTCAGTCAGTTAGGCAGTCAGTCAGTCTCAGTCAGTAAGTTAGTCATTCAGCCAGTCAGTCAAGCAGTCAATCATTTAGTCTCAGTCAGTCAGTCAGTCAGTCCAGTCCAGTCTCAGTCAGTCAGGCAGTCAGTCAGTCAGTCTCGGTCTGTCAGTCAGTCTCGGTCAGTCAGTGAGTCAGTCAGTCAATCAGTATCAGTCAGTCAGTCAGTATCAGTCAGTCAGTCCAGCCAGTCAGTCAGTCTCAGTCAGTCAGTTAGTCCTTCAGCCAGTCAGTCAAGCAGTCAGTCATTTAGTCTCAGTCAGTCAGTCATTCAGTCAGTCAGTCAGTCAGGCAGTCAGTCAGTCAGTCAGTCTGTCAGTCCTGTCCAGTCAGTTAGTCAGTCAAGCAGTCCGTCAGTCTCAGTCAGTCAGTCAGTCTCAGTCAGTCATTCAGTCAGTCTGTCAGTCAGGCAGTCTCAGTCGGGCAGTAAGACTCCGACCGACAGAACTCCGATAGCTAATGGCTAGACCGTTGGTCTTCCAAGCGAATGGCCTGGGTTCGAGTCCCAGCCGGAACGAATATCTTCAATGTATATATTTCTTTTCGAATTTGAAAATTCTTCTTTTTTTTCAATTTTTTTCTTTTGCAAATATTGATTATTTATGTAGGGAAGAAAATTCTGAGTCAGTTTAATTTTTCGAAACGCAGAATTCAAAGTGTTTAGATAAATAATTACCAAGGTGCATTTTTTTAAATATTATATTTAAAACTCCGACCGTCAGAGCTCTGCTAGACTAATGGCTAGAGTGGTGGGCTTCAAAGCGAGTGGCCCTGGGTTCGAGTCCCAGCCTGCGCGAAAATCTTCAATTTATATTTTTAGTTTCTAATTTGAAAATTCTTCTTCTTTTTTTTTTTAATTTTTCTCTTTTGCGAATATTGATTATTTATGTAGAGAGAAAAATTCTGAGTGAGTTTAATTATTCAACCCGTAGATTTCAAAGTGTTTGAATCAATAATTAAAAAGGTGCATTTTTTGTTTTTATTATATTTAAGACTTCAATCGACAGCGCTCCGATAGCCTAATGGCTAGACCGTTGGGTTCCAAGCGCGTGGTACTGGGTTCGAGTCCCGGCCGGAACGAAAATCTTCAATGTATATATTTCTTTTCTAATTTGAAGATTGTTTTTTTTTCTTTCTTTTGCAAATATCGATTATTTATGTACGGAAGAAAATTCTGAGTCAGTTTAATCATTCGACCTTTAGATTTCAAAGATTTTAGATCAATAATTACCAAGGTGCATTTTTTGTTTTTATTATAATTAAGACACCGACCAACCGAGATCCGATAGTATATTGGCGAGAGCGTTGGGCTTCCATGCGTGTGGCCCTGGGTTCGAATCCCAGCCGGAAAGGAAATCTTTAATGCAAATATTATTTTCTAATTTGATAATTCTTTTTTTTTTTATTTTTCCCTTTTGCGAAGTCAGTCAGTCAGTCCGACAGTCAATCAGACAAGCACTCAGTCATTCAGTCTCAGTCAGTCAGTCCAGTCAGTCAGTCACTCAGTCAGTTAGGCAGTCAGTCAGTCAGTCTCAGTCAGTCAGTCAGTCAGTCAATCAGTCAGTCAATCAGTCAGTCATTTAGTCTCAGTCAGTCAGTCATTCAGTCAGTCAGTCAGTCAGGCAGTCAGTCAGTCAATCAGTCGGTCAGTCCTGTCCAGTCAGTAAGTCAAGCAGTCAGTCAGTCTCAGTCAGTCAGTCAGTCAGTCAGTCTCAGTCAGTCAGTCAGTCAGTCCAGTCCAGTCTCAGTCAGTCAGTCAGTCAGTCTCGGTCAGTCAGTCAGTCAGTCAGTCATTGACTCAGACAGTCAGTCAGTCAGTCAGCCTTATTCAGTCAGTCTGTCAGTCAGTCAGTCAGCCTTATTCAGTCAGTCTGTCAGTCAGTCAGTCAGCCTTATTCAGTCAGTCTGTCAGTCAGTCAGCCTTATTCAGTCAGTCTGTCAGTCAGTCAGCCTTATTCAGTCAGTCTGTCAGTCAGTCAGTCGGTCAGTCCTGTCCAGTCAGTCAGGCAGTCAAGCAGTCAGTCAGTCAGTGTCAGTCAGTCATTTAGTCAGTCAGTCAGTCAGTCAGTCAGTGAAATAGTCAGTCAGGCAGTCAAGCAGTCAGTCAGTCAGTCTCAGTCAGTCAGTCAGTCAGTCAGTCAGTCAGTCCAGTCTCAGTCAGTCAGGCAGTTAGTCATTCAGTCTCGGTCAGTCAGTGAGTCAGTCAGTCAGTCTCGGTCAGTCAGTGAGTCAGTCAGTCAGTCAGTATCAGTCAGTCAGTCAGTATCAGTCAGTCAGTGAGTCAGTCTGTCAGTCAGGCAGTCTCAGTCAGGCAGTAAGACTCCGCTCGGCAGAACTCCGATAGCCTAATGGCTAGACCGCTGGTCTTCCAAGCGAATGGCCTGGGTTCGAGTCCCAGCCGGAGCGAAGATCTTCAATGTATATATTTCTTTTCTAATTTGAAAATTCTTTTTTTTTTCAATTCCTTTCCTTTCCAAATATTGATTATTTATGTAGGGAAGAAAATTCTGAGTCAGTTTAATTTTTCGACCGGCAGATTTCAAAGTGTTTAAATAAATAATTACCAAGGTGCATTTTTTTTTATTATATTTAAAACTCCGACCGACAGAGCTCCGATAGACTAATGGTTAGAGTGTTAGGCTTCCAAGCGAGTGGCCCTGGGTTCGAGTCCCAGCCTGAACGAAAATCTTCGATGTATATTTTTAGTTTCTAATTTGAAAATTCTTCTTCATTTTTTTTTGAATTTTTCTCTTTTACAAGTATTGATTATTTATGTAGGGAAAAAAATTCTGAGTCAGTTTAATTATTCGACCTGTAAATTTCAAAGTGTTTGAATCAATAATTACCAAGGTGCATTTTTTTTTATTATATTCAAGACTTCCATCGACAGAGCTTCGATAGACTAATGGCTATACCGTTCGGTTCCAAGCGCGTGGTACTGGGTTCGAGTCCCGGCCGGAACGAAAATCTTCAATGTATATATTTCTTTTCTAATTTGAAAATTCATTATTTTTCATTTTCTTTCTTATATCGATTATTTATGTACGGAAGAAAATTCTCAGTCAGTTTAATTATTCGACCTGTAGATTTCAAAGATTTTAGATCAATATTTACCAAGGTGCATTTTTTGTTTTTACTATAATTGAGACACCGGCCAACCGAGATCCGTTAGTCCATTGGCGAGAGCGTTGGGCTTACATGCGTGTGGCCCTGGGTTCGAATCCCAACCGGAAAGAAAATCTTAAATGCATATATTTTTTTCTAATTTGATATTTTTTTTTTATTTTTCCCTTTTGCGAAATCAGTCAGTCAGTCCGACAGTCAATCAGTCAGTCTCTGTCAGCCAGTCAGTCTGTCAGCCTTATTCAGTCAGTCTGTCAGTCAGTCAGTCAGTCAGGCAGTCAGTCAGTCAGTCAGCCTTATTCAGTCAGTCAGTCAGCCTTATTCAGTCAGTCTGTCAGTCAGTCAGCCTTATTCAGTCAAGCAGTCAGTCAGGCAGTCAAGCAGTCAGTCAGTCAGTGTCAGTCAGTCATTTAGTCATTCAGTCAGTCAGTGAAATAGTCAGTCAGACAGTCAAGCAGTCAGTCAGTCAGTCTCAGTCAGTCAGTTAGTCAGTCAGTCAGTCAGACAAGCAATTTAGTCACTTAGTCTCAGTCAGTTAGTCATTCAGTCAGTCAGTCAGTCGGGCAGTCAGTCAGTCACTCAGCCTCATTCAGTCATTTTCGAGTCCCAGCCGGAACGAATATATTCAATGTATATATTTCTTTTCGAATTTGAAATTTCTTTTTTTTTTCAATTTTTTTCTTTTGCAAATATTGTTTATTTATGTAGGGAAGAAAATTCTGAGACAGTTTAATTTTTCGAAACGCAGAATTCAAAGTGTTTAGATAAATAATGACTTAAGTGCATTTTTTGATTTTATTATATTTAAAACTCCGACCGCCAGAGCTCTGCTAGACTAATGGCTAGAGTGGTGGGCTTCCAAGCGAGTGGCCCTGGGTTCGAGTCCCAGCCTGAGCGAAAATCTTCAATGTATATATTGCTTTTCTAATTTGAAGATTCTTTTTTTTTTCAATTTCTTTCTTTTGCAAATATCGATTATTTATTTACGGAAGAAAATTCTGAGTCAGTTTAATCATTCGACCTTTAAATTTCAAAGATTTTAGATCAATAATTACCAGGGTGCATTTTTTGTTTTTAATATAATAAAGACACCTCCCAACAGAGATCCGATAGTATATTGGCGAGAGCGTTGGGCTTCCATGCGTGTCGCCCTGTGTTCAAATCCCAGCCGGAAAGGAAATCTTAAATGCAAATATTTTTTTCTAATTTGATAATTCTTTTTTTTTATTTTTCCCTTTTGCGAAGTCAGTCAGTCAGTCCGACAGTCAATCAGTCAAGCACTCAGTCATTCAGTCTCAGTCAGTCAGTCCAGTCAGTCAGTCACTCAG
This sequence comes from Uloborus diversus, assembly GCF_026930045.1. Taxonomy (NCBI): domain Eukaryota; kingdom Metazoa; phylum Arthropoda; class Arachnida; order Araneae; family Uloboridae; genus Uloborus; species Uloborus diversus. The sequence continues at coordinate 36,856 of NW_026558483.1, read as the reverse complement.
TCAGTTAGGCAGTCAGTCGGTCAGTCCTTTCCAGTCAGTTAGTCAGTCAAGCAGTCAGTCAGTCTCAGTCAGTCAGTCAGTCAGTCTCAGTCAGTCAGTCAGTCAGTCTCAGTCAGTCAGTCAGTCTGTCCAGTCAAGTCTCAATCAGTCAGTCAGTCAGTCTCGGTCAGTCAGTCATTCAGTCATTCAGTCAGTCAGTCAGGCAGTCAGTCAGTCAGTCAGCCTTATTCAGTCAGTCAGTCAGTCAGCCTTATTCAGTCAGTCTGTCAGTCAAGCACTCAGTCAGTCAGTGTCAGTCAGTCATTTAGTCATTCAGTCAGTCAGTGAAATAGTCAGTCAGTCAGTCTCAGTCAGTCATTTAGTCATTCAGTCAGTCAGTGAAATAGTAAGTCAGTCAGTCAAGCAGTCCGTCAGTCTCAGTCAGTCAGTCAGTCTCAGTCAGTCATTCAGTCAGTCTGTCAGTCAGGCAGTCTCAGTCGGGCAGTAAGACTCCGACCGACAGAACTCCGATAGCTAATGGCTAGACCGTTGGTCTTCCAAGCGAATGGCCTGGGTTCGAGTCCCAGCCGGAACGAATATCTTCAATGTATATATTTCTTTTCGAATTTGAAAATTCTTCTTTTTTTTCAATTTTTTTCTTTTACAAATATTGATTATTTATGTAGGGAAGAAAATTCTGAGTCAGTTTAATTTTTCGAAACGCAGAATTCAAAGTGTTTAGATAAATAATTACCAAGGTGCATTTTTTGATTTTATTATATTTAAAACTCCGACCGTCAGAGCTCTGCTAGACTAATGGCTAGAGTGGTGGGCTTCCAAGCGAGTGGCCCTGGGTTCGAGTCCCAGCCTGCGCGAAAATCTTCAATTTATATTTTTAGTTACTAATTTGAAAATTCTTCTTCTTTTTTTTTTAATTTTTCTCTTTTGCGAATATTGATTATTTATGTAGGGAGAAAAATTCTGAGTGAGTTTAATTATTCAACCCGTAGATTTCAAAGTGTTTGAATCAATAATTAAAAAGGTGCATTTTTTGTTTTTATTATAATTAAGACACCGACCAACCGAGATCCGATAGTATATTGGCGAGAGCGTTGGGCTTCCATGCGTGTGGCCCTGGGTTCGAATCCCAGCCGGAAAGGAAATCTTTAATGCAAATATTATTTTCTAATTTGATAATTCTTTTTTTTTTTATTTTTCCCTTTTGCGAAGTCAGTCAGTCAGTCCGACAGTCAATCAGACAAGCACTCAGTCATTCAGTCTCAGTCAGTCAGTCCAGTCAGTCAGTCACTCAGTCAATTAGGCAGTCAGTCAGTCAGTCTCAGTCAGTCAGTCAGTCAGTCAATCAGTCAGTCAATCAGTCAGTCATTTAGTCTCAGTCAGTCAGTCATTCAGTCAGTCAGTCAGTCAGGCAGTCAGTCAGTCAATCAGTCGGTCAGTCCTGTCCAGTCAGTAAGTCAAGCAGTCAGTCAGTCTCAGTCAGTCAGTCAGTCAGTCAGTCTCAGTCAGTCAGTCAGTCAGTCAGTCAGTCCAGTCCAGTCTCAGTCAGTCAGTCAGTCAGTCTCGGTCAGTCAGTCAGTCAGTCAGTCATTGACTCAGGCAGTCAGTCAGTCAGTCAGCCTTATTCAGTCAGTCTGTCAGTCAGTCAGTCAGCCTTATTCAGTCAGTCTGTCAGTCAGTCAGTCAGCCTTATTCAGTCAGTCTGTCAGTCAGTCAGCCTTATTCAGTCAGTCTGTCAGTCAGTCAGCCTTATTCAGTCAGTCTGTCAGTCAGTCAGTCGGTCAGTCCTGTCCAGTCAGTTAGTCAGTCAAGCAGTCAGTCAGGCAGTCAAGCAGTCAGTCAGTCAGTGTCAGTCAGTCATTTAGTCAGTCAGTCAGTCAGTCAGTCAGTGAAATAGTCAGTCAGGCAGTCAAGCAGTCAGTCAGTCAGTCTCAGTCAGTCAGTCAGTCAGTCAGTCAGTCAGTCCAGTCTCAGTCAGTCAGGCAGTTAGTCATTCAGTCTCGGTCAGTCAGTGAGTCAGTCAGTCAGTCTCGGTCAGTCAGTGAGTCAGTCAGTCAGTCAGTATCAGTCAGTCAGTGAGTCAGTCTGTCAGTCAGGCAGTCTCAGTCAGGCAGTAAGACTCCGCTCGGCAGAACTCCGATAGCCTAATGGCTAGACCGCTGGTCTTCCAAGCGAATGGCCTGGGTTCGAGTCCCAGCCGGAGCGAAGATCTTCAATGTATATATTTCTTTTCTAATTTGAAAATTCTTTTTTTTTCAATTTCTTTCCTTTCCAAATATTGATTATTTATGTAGGGAAGAAAATTCTGAGTCAGTTTAATTTTTCGACCGGCAGATTTCAAAGTGTTTAAATAAATAATTACCAAGGTGCATTTTTTTTTATTATATTTAAAACTCCGACCGACAGAGCTCCGATAGACTAATGGTTAGAGTGTTGGGCTTCCAAGCGAGTGGCCCTGGGTTCGAGTCCCAGCCTGAACGAAAATCTTCAATGTATACTTTTAGTTTCTAATTTGAAAATTCTTCTTCTTATTTTTTAATTTTTCTCTTTTGCGAATATTGATTATTTATGTAGGGAGAAAAATTCTGAGTCAGTTTAATTATTCGACCTGTAAATTTCAAAGTGTTTGAATCAATAATTACCAAGGTGCATTTTTTGTTTTTATTATATTTAAGACTTCCATCGACAGGGCTCCGATAGCCTAATGGCTAGACCGTTGGGTTCCAAGCGCGTGGTTCTGGGTTCGAGTCCCGGCCGGAACGAAAATCTTCAATGTATATATTTCTTTTCTAATTTGAAAATTCTTTTTTTTTTCAATTTCTTTCTTTTGCAAATATTGATTATTTATGTAGGGAAAAAATTCTGTCAGTTTAATTTTTCGACCCGAAGATTTCAAAGTGTTTAAATAAACAATTACCAAGGTGCATTTTTTGTTTTTATTATATTTAAAACTCCCACCAACAGAGCTCCCATAGACTAACGGCTAGAGTGTTAGGCTTCCAAGCGAGTGGCCCTGGGTTCGAGTCCCAGCCTGAACGAAAATCTTCAATGTATACTTTTAGTTTCTAATTTGAAAATTCTTCTTCTTATTTTTTAATTTTTCTCTTTTGCGAATATTGATTATTTATGTAGGGAGAAAAATTCTGAGTCAGTTTAATTATTCGACCTGTAAATTTCAAAGTGTTTGAATCAATAATTACCAAGGTGCATTTTTTGTTTTTATTATATTTAAGACTTCCATCGACAGGGCTCCGATAGCCTAATGGCTAGACTGTTGGGTTCCACGCGCGTGGTTCTGGGTTCGAGTCCCGGCCGGAACGAAAATCTTCAATGTATATATTTCTTTTCTAATTTGAAAATTCTTTTTTTTTTTCAATTTCTTTCTTTTGCAAATATTGATTATTTATGTAGGGAAAAAAATTCTGAGTCAGTTTAATTTTTCGACCCGAAGATTTCAAAGTGTTTAAATAAACAATTACCAAGGTGCATTTTTTGTTTTTATTATATTTAAAACTCCCACCGACAGAGCTCCCATAGACTAATGGCTAGAGTGTTAGGCTTCCAAGCGAGTGGCCCTGGGTTCGAGTCCCAGCCTGAACGAAAATCTTCAATGTATACTTTTAGTTTCTAATTTGAAAATTCTTCTTCTTTTTTTTTTAATTTTTCTCTTTTGACAATATTGATTATTTATGTAGGGAGAAAAATTCTGAGTCAGTTTAATTTTTCGACCTGTAGATTTCAAAGATTTTAGATCAATAATTACCAAGGTGCATTTTTTGATTTTATTATAATTAAGACACCGGCCAACCGAGATCCGATAGTCTATTGGCGAGAGCGTTGGGCTTCCATGCGTGTGGCCCTGGGTTCGAATCCCAGCCGGAAAGAAAATCTTAAATGCATGTATTTTTTTCTAATTTGATAATTTTTTTTATTTTTCCTTTTTGCGAAGTCAGTCAGTCAGTCCGACAGTCAATCAGTCAAGCACTCAGTCATTCAGTCTCAGTCAGTCAGTCCAGTCAGTCAGTCACTCAGTCAGTTAGGCAGTCAGTCAGTCAGTCTCAGTCAGTCAGTTAGTCCTTCAGCCAGTCAGTCAAGCAGTCAGTCATTTAGTCTCAGTCAGTCAGTCATTCAGTCAGTCAGTCAGTCAGTCAGTCAGTCAGTCAGTCGGTCAGTCCTGTCCAGTCAGTTAGTCAGTCAAGCAGTCAGTCAGTCTCAGTCAGTCAGTCAGTCAGTTAGTCAGTCCAGTCCAGTCTCAGTCAGTCAGTCAGTCAGTCTCGGTCAGTCAGTCAGTCAGTCATTCAGTCAGTCAGTCAGTCAGGCAGTCAGTCAGTCAGTCAGCCTTATTCAGTCAGTCTGTCAGTCAGTCAGTCAGTCAGCCTTATTCAGTCAGTCTGTCAGTCAGTCAGTCGGTCAGTCATGTCCAGTCAGTTAGTCAGTCAAGCAGTCAGTCAGGCAGTCAAGCAGTCATTCAGTCAGTGTCAGTCAGTCATTTAGTCATTCAGTCAGTCAGTGAAATAGTCAGTCAGTCAGTCTCAGTCAGTCAGTTAGTCAGTCAGTCTCAGTCAGTCAGTTAGTCAGTCAGTCAGTCAGTCAGTCAGTCAGTCAGTCAGTCAGTCAGTCAGTCAGTCAATCAGTCAGTCCAGTCTCAGTCAGTCAGGCAGTTAGTCAGTCAGTCTCAGTCAGTCAGTTAGTCCTTCAGCCAGTCAGTCAAGCAGTCAGTCAGTCAGTCAGTCGGTCAGTCCTGTCCAGTCAGTTAGTCAGTCAAGCAGTCAATCAGTCTCAGTCAGTCAGTCAGTCAGTCAGTCAGTCAGTCAGTCTCAGTCAGTCAGTCTCAGTCAGTCCAGTCCAGTCTCAGTCAGTCTCGGTCAGTCAGTCTCGGTCAGTCAGTCAGTCAGTCATTCAGTCGGTCAGTCAGGCAGTCAGTCAGTCAGCCTTATTCAGTCAGTCTGTCAGTCAGTCAGTCAGTCAGCCTTATTCAGTCAGTCAGTCAGTCGGTCAGTCCTGTCCAGTCAGTTAGTTAGTCAAGCAGTCAGTCAGGCAGTCAAGCAGTCAGTCAGTCAGTGTCAGTCAGTCATTTAGTCATTCAGTCAATCAGCTAAATAGTCAGTCAGACAGTCAAGCAGTCAGTCAGTCAGTCTCAGTCAGTCAGTTAGTCAGTCAGTCAGTCAGTCAGTCCAGTCTCAGTCAGTCAGGCAGTTAGTCAGTCAGTCTCGGTCAGTCAGTGAGTCAGTCAGTCAGTCAGTATCAGTCAGTCAGTGAGTCAGTCTGTCAGTCAGGCAGTCTCAGTCAGGCAGTAAAACTCCGCTCGACAGAACTCCGATAGCCTAATGGCTAGACCGCTGGTCTTCCAAGCGAGTGGCCTGGGTTCGAGTCCCAGCCGGAACGAATATCTTCAATGTATATATTTCTTTTCTAATTTGAAAATTCTTTTTTTTTCAGTTTCTTTCTTTTGCAAATATTGATTATTTATGTAGGGAAGAAAATTCTCAGTCAGTTTAATTTTTCGACCCGCAGATTTCAAAGTGTTTAAATAAATAATTACCAAGGTGCATTTTTGTTTTTATTATATTTAAAACTCCGACCGACAGAGCTCCGATAGACTAATGGTTAGACTGTTGGTCTTCCAAGCGTGTGACCCTGGGTTCGTGTCCCAGCCGGAACGAATATCTTTAATGTATATATTTCTTTTCTAATTTGAAAATTCTTTTTTTTTTCAATTTCTTTCTTTTGCAAATATTGATTATTTATGTAGGGAAAAAAATTCTGAGTCAGTTTAATTTTTCGACCCCAAGATTTCAAAGTGTTTAAATTAATAATTACCAAGGTGCATTTTTTGTTTTTATTATATTTAAAACTCCGACCGACAGAGCTGTGATAGACTACTGGCTAGAGTGTTGGGCTTCCAAACGAGTGGCCCTGGGTTCGAGTCCCAGCCTGAACGAAAATCTTCAATGTATACTTTTAGTTTCTAATTTGAAAATTCTTCTTCTTTTTTTTTAATTTTTCTCTTTTGACAATATTGATTATTTATGTAGGGAGAAAAATTCTGAGTCAGTTTAATTATTCGACCTGTAAATTTCAAAGTGTTTGAATCAATAATTACCAAGGTGCATTTTTTGTTTTTATTATATTTAAGACTTCCATCGACAGGGCTCCGATAGCCTAATGGCTAGACCGTTGGGTTCCCAGCGCGTGGTACTGGGTTCGAGTCCCGGCCGGAACGAAAATCTTCAATGTATATATTTCTTTTCTAATTTGAAAATTCTTTTTTTTTTAAATTTCTTTCTTTTGTAAATATTGATTATTTATGTAGGGAAGAAAATTCTGAGTCAGTTCAATTATTCGACCTGTAGATTTCAAAGATTTTAGATCAATAATTACCAAGGTGCAATTTTTGTTTTTATTATAATTAAGACACCGGCCAACAGAGATCCGATAGTCTATTGGCGAGAGCGTTGGCTTCCATGCGTGTGGCCGTGGGTTCGAATAATAGCCGGAAAGGAAATCTTAAATACAACTATTTTTTTCTAATTTGATAATTATTTTTTTTCCCTTTTGCGAAGTCAGTCAGTCAGTCCGACAGTCAATCAGTCAGTCTCGGTCAGTCAGTCAGTCTGTCAGTCTGTCAGTCCAGTCCAGTCAGTCAGTCAAGCAGTCAGTCAGTCAGTCAGTCACTTGAGCAGTCAGTCAGTCAGTTAGTCATTCAGTCACTCAGTCAGTTAGGCAGTCAGTCATTCAGTCTCAGTCAGTCAGTCAGTCATTCCAGTCAGTCAGTCACTCAGTCAGTTAGGCATTCAGTCAGTCAGTCTCAGTCAATCAGTCAGTCATTCAGTCAGTCAGTCAAGCAATCAGTCATTTAGTCTCAGTCAGTCAGTCAGTCAGGTAGTCATTCAGTCAGTCAGCCTCATTCACTCAGTCTGTCAGTCAGTCAGTCGGTCAGTCCTGTCCAGTCAGTTCAGTCAGTCAGTTAGTCAGTCAAGCAGTCAGTCAGGCAGTCAAACAGTCAGTCAGTCAGTTAGTCATTCAGTCAGTCAGTCAGTCAGTCAGTCTCGGTCAGTCAGTGAGTCAGTCAGTCAGTATTAGTCAGTCAGTCAGTATCAGTCAGTCAGTCAGTCAGTCTGTCACTCAGGGTTTCTCAGTCAGGCAGTAAGACTCTGACCGGCAGAACTCCGATAGCCTAATGGCTAGACCGTTGGTCTTCCTAGCGAGTGGCCTGGGTTTGAGTCCCAGCCGGAACGAATATATCTTCAATGTATATATTTCTTTTCTAATTTGAAAATTCTTTTTTTTTTTCGATTACTTTGTTTTACAAATATTGATTATTTATGTAGGGAAGAAAATTCTGAGTCAGTTTAATTTTTCGACCCGCAGATTTCAAAGTGTTTAAATAAATAATTACCAATTTGCATTTTTTGTTTTTATTATATTTAAAACTCCCACTGACAGAGCTACGATAGACTAATGGCTAGCGTGTTAGGCTTCCAAGCGAGTGGCTTGGGTTCAAGTCCCAGCCGGAACGAATATCTCCAATGTATATATTTCTTTTCTTATTTGAAAATTCTTTTTTTTTTTAATTTCTTTCTTTTGTAAATATTGATTATTTATGTAGGGAAGAAAATTCTGAGACAGTTTAATTTTTCGACCCGCAGATTTCAAAGTGTTTAAATAAATAATTACCAAGGTGCATTTTTTGTTTTTATTATATTTAAAACACCCACCGACAGAGCTACGATAGTCTATTGACGAGAGCGTTGGGCTTCCATGCGTGTGGCCCTGGGTTCAAATCCCTGCCGGAAAGGAAATCTCAAATGCAAATATTTTTTTCTAATTTGATAATTCTTTTTTTTTATTTTTCCCTTTTGCGAAGTCAGTCATTCAGTCCGACAGTCAATCAGTCAGTCTCGGTCAGTCAGTCAGTCTGCCAATCGGTCAGTCCAGTCCAGTCAGTCAGTCAAGCAGTCAGTCATTCAGTCTCAGTCAGTCAGTCAGTCAGTCCAGTCTGTCAGTCACTCCATCAGTCCAGTCTCTCAGTCACTCAGTCAGTTAGGCAGTCAGTCAGTCAGTCAGTCTCAGTCAGTCAGTGAGTCTGTCCAGTCTGTCAGTCACTCAGTCAGTTAGGCAGTCAGTCAGTCAGTCTCAGTCAGTCAGTTAGTCATTCAGCCAGTCAGTCAAGCAGTCAGTCATTTAGTCTCAGTCAGTCAGTCATTCAGTCAGTCAGTCAGTCAGACAGTCAGTCAGTCAGTCAGCCTTATTCAGTCAGTCTGTCAGTCAGTCAGTCGGTCAGCCCTGTCCAGTCAGTTAGTCAGTCAAGCAGTCAGTCATTCAGTCAGTCACTCAGTCAGTTAGGCAGTTAGTCAGTCAGTCTCAGTCAGTCAGTTAGTCATTCAGCCAGTCAGTCAAGCAGTCAGTCATTTAATCTCAGTCAGTCAGTCATTCAGTCGGTCAGTCAGTCAGGCAGTCAGTCAGTCAGACAGCCTTTCAGTCAGTCGGTCTGCGCTGTCCAGTCAGTCAGGCAGTCAAGCAGTCAGTCAGGCAGTCAAGCAGTCAGTCAGGCAGTCAAGCAGTCAGGCAGTCAGTCTCAAACAGTCATTTAGTCATTCTGCCAATCAGAGAAATAGTCAGTCAGTCAGTCAAGCAGTCAGTCATTCAGTCTAGGTCAGTCAGTCAGTCAGTTAGTCAGTCAGTCAGTCCAGTCCAGTCTCAGGCAGTCAGTCAGTCAGTCAGTCAGTCTCGGTCAGTCAGTGAGTCAGTCAGTCAGTCAGTATCAGTCAGTCAGTCAGTATCTGTCAGTCAGTATCAGTCAGTCAGTCAGTTTCAGTCAGTCAGTCGTTCATTCAGTCAGTCTGTCAGTCAGGCAGTCTCAGTCAGGCAGTAAGACTCCGACCGACAGAACTCCGATAGCTAATGGCTAGACCGTTGGTCGTCCAAGCGAGTGGCCTGGGTTCGAGTCCCAGCCGGAACGAATATCTTCAATGTATATATTTCTTTTATAATTTGAATATTCTTTTTCTTTTTTTCAATTTCTTTCTTTTGCAAATATTGATTATGAATGTAGGGAGAAAAATTCTGAGTCAGTTTAATTATTCGACCTGTAAATTTCAAAGTGTTTGAATCAATAATTACCAAGGTGCATTTTTTGTTTTTTTTATATTTAAGACTTCCATCGACAGAGCTCCGATAGCCTAATGTCTAGACTGTTGGGTTCCAAGCGTGTGGTACTGGGTTCGAGTCCCGGTCGGAACGAAAATCTTCAATTTATATATTTCTTTTCTAATTTGAAAATTCTTTTGTTTTTCATTTTCTTTCTTTTGCAAATATCGATTATTTATGTACGGAAGAAAATTCTGAGTCAGTTTAATTATTCGACCTGTAGATTTCAAAGATTTTAGATCAATAATTACCAAGATGCATTTTTTGTTTTTATTATAATTAAGACACCGGCCAACAGATATCCGATAGTCTATTGGCGAGAGCGTTGAGCTTCCGTGCGTGTGGCCCTGGGTTCGAATCCTAGCCGGAAAGAAAATCTTAAATACATATATTTTTTTCTAATTTGATAATTTTTTTTATTTTGCCTTTTTGCGAAGTCAGTCAGTCAGTCTGACAGTCAATCAGTCAGTCTCGGTCAGTCAGTCAGTCTGTCAGTCGGTCAGTCCAGTCCAGTCAGTCAGTCAAGCAGTCAGTCAGTCAGTCAGTCAGTCAAGCAGTCAGTCATTCAGTCTCAGTCAGTCAGTCAATCAGTCCAGTCAGTCAGTTACTCAGTCAGTTAGTCAGTCTCAGTCAGTCAGTCATTCAGTCAGTCAGTCAAGCAGTCAATCATTTAGTCTCAGTCAGTCAGTCATTCAGTCAGTCAGTCAGTCGGTCAGTCCTGTCCAGTCAGTCAAGCAGTCAGTCAGTCAATCTCAGTCAGTCAGTCAGTCAGTCTCGGTCAGTCAGGGAGTCAGTCAGTCAGGCAGTATCAGTCAGTCAGTCAGTCAGTCTGTCAGTCAGGCAGTCTCAGTCAGGCTGTAAGACTCCGACCGACAGAACTCCGATAGCTAATGGCTAGACCTTGGTCTTCCAAGCGAGTGGCCTGGGTTCGTGTCCTAGTCGCAACGAATATCTTCAATGTATATATTTCTTTTCTAGTTTAAAAATTCTTTTTTTTTTCAATTTCTTTCTTTTGCAAATATTGATTATTTATGTAGGGAAGAAAATTCTGAGTCAGTTTAATTTTTCGACCTGTAGATTTCAAAGATTTTAGATCAATAATTACCAAGGAACATTTTTTGTTTTTTTTATAATTAAGACACCGACCGACAGAGATCCGATAGTCTATTGGCGAGAGCGTTGGGCTTCCATGCGTGTGACCGTGGGCTCGAATCCCAGCAGGAAAGGAAATGTTAAATGCAATTATTTATTTCTAATTTGATTTTTTTTTTTTTTATTTTTCCCTTTTGCGAAATCCGTCAGTCAGTCCGACAGTCAATCAGTCAGTCTGTCAGTCGGTCAGTCCAGTCCAGTCAGTCACTTAGTCAGTCAAGCAGTCAGTCAGTCAATCTCAGTCAGTCAGTCAGTTCAGTCCAGTCTCAGTCAGTCATGCAGTCAGTCAGTCAGTCTCGGTCAGTCAGGGAGTCAGTCAGTCAGGCAGTATCAGTCAGTCAGTCAGTCAGTCTGTCAGTCAGGCAGTCTCAGTCAGGCTGTAAGACTCCGACCGACAGAACTCCGATAGCTAATGGCTAGACCTTTGGTCTTCCAAGCGAGTGGCCTGGGTTCGTGTCCTAGTCGGAACGAATATCTTCAATGTATATATTTCTTTTCTAATTTGAAAATTCTTTTTTTTTTTTTCAATTTCTTTCTTTTGCAAATATTGATTATTTATGTAGGGAAGAAAATTCTGAGTCAGTTTAATTTTTCGACCTGCAGATTTCAAAGATTTTTGATCAATAATTACCAAGGAACATTTTTTGTTTTTTTTTATAATTAAGACACCGACCGACAGAGATCCGATAGTCTATTGGCGAGAGCGTTGGGCTTCCATGCGTGTGACCGTGGGCTCGAATCCCAGCAGGAAAGGAAATGTTAAATGCAATTATTTATTTCTAATTTGATAATTCTTTTTTTTTATTTTTCCCTTTTGCGAAATCAGTCAGTCAGTCCGACAGTCAATCAGTCAGTCTGTCAGTCGGTCAGTCCAGTCCTGTCAGTCAGTCAAGCAGTCAGTCAGTCAGTTACTCAAGCAGCCAGTCAGTCAGTCAGTCATTCAGTCACTCAGTCAGTTAGGCAGTGAGTCATTCAGTCTCAGTCAATCAGTCAGTCAGTCCAGTCATTCAGTTACTCAGTCAGTTAGGCAGTCAGTCAGTCAGTCTCAGTCAGTCAGTTAGTCATTCAGTCAGTCAGTCAAGCAGTCAGTCATTTAGTCTCAGTCAGTCAGTCATTCCGTCAGTCAGTCAGTCAGGCAGTCAGTCAGCCTCATTCAGTCAGTCTGTCAGTCAGTCATTTGGTCAGTCCTGTCCAGTCAGTTCTGTCAGTCAGTTAGTCAGTCAAGCAGTCAGTCAAACAGTCAGTCAGTCAGTCAGTTAATCATTCAGTCAGTCAGTCAAACAGTCAGTCAGTCAGTCTCAGTCAGTCAGTCAGTCCAGTCCAGTCTCAGTTAGTCAGTCAGTCAGTCTCGGTCAGTCAGTGAGTCAGTCAGTCAGTATCAGTCAGTCAGTCTGTCAGTCAGGCAGTCTCAGTCAGGCAGTAAGACTTTGATCGACAGAACTCCGAAAGCCTAATGGCTAGACCGCTGGTCTTCCAAGCGATTGGCCTGGGTTCGAGTCCCAGCCGGAGCGAATATCTTCAATGTATATATTTCTTTCTAATTTGAAAATTCTTTTTTTTTTCTATTTCTTTCCTTTGCAAATATTGATTATTTATGTAGGGAAGAAAATTCTGACTCAGTTTAATTTTTCGACCCGCAGATTTCAAAGTGTTTAAATAAATAATTACCAAGGTGCATTTTTTGTTTTTATTATATTTAAAACTCCACCGGACAGAGCTCCGACAGACTAATGGCTAGAGTGTTGGGCTTCCAAGCGAGTGTCTCTGGGTTCGAGTCCCAGCATGAACGAAAATCTTCAATGTATATTTTTAGTTTCTAATTTGAAAATTCTTCTTGTTTTTTTTTTAATTTTTCTCTTTTGCGAGTACTGATTATTTATGTAGGGAGAAAAATTCTGAGTCAGTTTAATTATTCGACCTGTAAATTTCAAAGTCAATAATTAAAAAGGTGCATTTTTTGTTTTTATTATATTTAAGACTTCCATCGGCAGAGCTCCGATAGCCGAATGGCTAGACCGTTGGGCTTCCAAGCGCGTGGTACTGGGATCGAATCCCAGCCGGAAGGAAAATCTTAAATGCAAATATTTTTTTCTAATTTATATTTTTTTTATTTTTCCCTTTTGCGAAGTCAGTCAGTCACTTCGACAGTCAATCAGTCAGTCTCGGTCAGTCAGTCAGTCTGTCAGTCGGTCAGTTCAGTCCAGTCTGTCAGTCAAGCAGTCAGTCAGTCAGTCACTCAAGCAGTCAGTCAGTCAGTTAGTCATTCCGTCATTCAGTCAAGCAGTCAGTCAGTCAGTCTCAGTCAGTCATTCCGTCATTCAGTCAAGCAGTCAGTCAGTCAGTCTCAGTCAGTCATTTAGTCATTCAGTCAGTCAGTGAAATAGTAAGTCAGTCAGTCAAGCAGTCAGTCAGTCAGTCTCAGTCAGTCAGTTAGTCAGTCAGTCCAGTCCAGTCTCAGGCAGTAAGTCAGTCAGTCTCGGTCAGTCAGTGAGTCAGTCAGTCAGTATCCGTCAGTCAGTCAGTATCAGTCAGTCATTCAGTCAGTCTGTCAGTCAGGCAGTCTCAGTCAGGCAGTAAGACTCCGACCGACAGAACTCCGATAGCTAATGGCTAGACCTTTGGTCTCCCAAGCGAGTGGCCTGGGTTCGGGTCCCAGCCGGAAAGAATATCTTCAATGTGTACTTTTTGTTTCTAATTTGAAAATTCTTCTTCTTTTTTTTTTAATTTTTCTCTTTTGCGAATATTGATTATTTATGTAGGGAGAAAAATTCTCAGTCAGTTTAATTACTCGACCTGTAGATTTCAAAGTGTTTAAATAAATAATTATCAATTTGCATTTTTTGTTTTTATTATATTTAAAACTCCTACTGACAGAGCTACGATAGACTAATGGCTAGCGTGTTAGGCTTCCAAGCGAGTGGCTTGGGTTCAAGTCCCAGCCGGAACGAATATCTCCAATGTATATATTTCTTTTCTAATTTGAAAATTCTTTTTTTTTTCAATTTCTTTCTTTTGTAAATATTGATTATTTATGTAGGGCAGAAAATTCTGAGACAGTTTAATTTTTCGACCCGCAGATTTCAAAGTGTTTAAATAAATAATTACCAAGGTGCATTTTTTGTTTTTATTATATTTAAAACACCCACCGACAGAGCTACGATAGTCTATTGACGAGAGCGTTGGGCTTCCATGCGTGTGGCCCTGGGTTCAAATCCCTGCCGGAAAGGAAATCTCAAATGCAAATATTTTTTTCTAATTTGATAATTCTTTTTTTTTATTTTTCCCTTTTGCGAAGTCAGTCATTCAGTCCGACAGTCAATCAGTCAGTCTCGGTCAGTCAGTCAGTCTGCCAATCGGTCAGTCCAGTCCAGTCAGTCAGTCAAGCAGTCAGTCATTCAGTCTCAGTCAGTCAGTCAGTCAGTCCAGTCTGTCAGTCACTCCATCAGTCCAGTCTCTCAGTCACTCAGTCAGTTAGGCAGTCAGTCAGTCAGTCAGTCTCAGTCAGTCAGTGAGTCTGTCCAGTCTGTCAGTCACTCAGTCAGTTAGGCAGTCAGTCAGTCAGTCTCAGTCAGTCAGTTAGTCATTCAGCCAGTCAGTCAAGCAGTCAGTCATTTAGTCTCAGTCAGTCAGTCATTCAGTCAGTCAGTCAGTCAGACAGTCAGTCAGTCAGTCAGCCTTATTCAGTCAGTCTGTCAGTCAGTCAGTCGGTCAGCCCTGTCCAGTCAGTTAGTCAGTCAAGCAGTCAGTCATTCAGTCAGTCACTCAGTCAGTTAGGCAGTTAGTAAGTCAGTCTCAGTCAGTCAGTTAGTCATTCAGCCAGTCAGTCAAGCAGTCAGTCATTTAATCTCAGTCAGTCAGTCATTCAGTCGGTCAGTCAGTCAGGCAGTCAGTCAGTCAGACAGCCTTTCAGTCAGTCGGTCTGCGCTGTCCAGTCAGTCAGGCAGTCAAGCAGTCAGTCAGGCAGTCAAGCAGTCAGGCAGTCAGTCTCAAACAGTCATTTAGTCATTCTGCCAATCAGAGAAATAGTCAGTCAGTCAGTCAAGCAGTCAGTCATTCAGTCTAGGTCAGTCAGTCAGTCAGTTAGTCAGTCAGTCAGTCCAGTCCAGTCTCAGGCAGTCAGTCAGTCAGTCAGTCAGTCTCGGTCAGTCAGTGAGTCAGTCAGTCAGTCAGTGAGTCAGTCAGTCAGTCAGTATCAGTCAGTCAGTCAGTATCTGTCAGTCAGTATCAGTCAGTCAGTCAGTTTCAGTCAGTCAGTCGTTCATTCAGTCAGTCTGTCAGTCAGGCAGTCTCAGTCAGGCAGTAAGACTCCGACCGACAGAACTCCGATAGCTAATGGCTAGACCGTTGGTCGTCCAAGCGAGTGGCCTGGGTTCGAGTCCCAGCCGGAACGAATATCTTCAATGTATATATTTCTTTTATAATTTGAAAATTCTTTTTCTTTTTTTCAATTTCTTTCTTTTGCAAATATTGATTATGAATGTAGGGAGAAAAATTCTGAGTCAGTTTAATTATTCGACCTGTAAATTTCAAAGTGTTTGAATCAATAATTACCAAGGTGCATTTTTTGTTTTTTTTATATTTAAGACTTCCATCGACAGAGCTCCGATAGCCTAATGTCTAGACTGTTGGGTTCCAAGCGTGTGGTACTGGGTTCGAGTCCCGGTCGGAACGAAAATCTTCAATTTATATATTTCTTTTCTAATTTGAAAATTCTTTTGTTTTTCATTTTCTTTCTTTTGCAAATATCGATTATTTATGTACGGAAGAAAATTCTGAGTCAGTTTAATTATTCGACCTGTAGATTTCAAAGATTTTAGATCAATAATTACCAAGATGCATTTTTTGTTTTTATTATAATTAAGACACCGGCCAACAGATATCCGATAGTCTATTGGCGAGAGCGTTGAGCTTCCGTGCGTGTGGCCCTTGGTTCGAATCCTAGCCGGAAAGAAAATCTTAAATACATATATTTTTTTCTAATTTGATAATTTTTTTTATTTTGCCTTTTTGCGAAGTCAGTCAGTCAGTCTGACAGTCAATCAGTCAGTCTCGGTCAGTCAGTCAGTCTGTCAGTCGGTCAGTCCAGTCCAGTCAGTCAGTCAAGCAGTCAGTCAGTCAGTCAGTCAGTCAAGCAGTCAGTCATTCAGTCTCAGTCAGTCAGTCAATCAGTCCAGTCAGTCAGTTACTCAGTCAGTTAGTCAGTCTCAGTCAGTCAGTCATTCAGTCAGTCAGTCAAGCAGTCAATCATTTAGTCTCAGTCAGTCAGTCATTCAGTCAGTCAGTCAGTCGGTCAGTCCTGTCCAGTCAGTCAAGCAGTCAGTCAGTCAATCTCAGTCAGTCAGTCAGTCAGTCTCGGTCAGTCAGGGAGTCAGTCAGTCAGGCAGTATCATTCAGTCAGTCAGTCAGTCTGTCAGTCAGGCAGTCTCAGTCAGGCTGTAAGACTCCGACCGACAGAACTCCGATAGCTAATGGCTAGACCTTGGTCTTCCAAGCGAGTGGCCTGGGTTCGTGTCCTAGTCGCAACGAATATCTTCAATGTATATATTTCTTTTCTAGTTTAAAAATTCTTTTTTTTTTCAATTTCTTTCTTTTGCAAATATTGATTATTTATGTAGGGAAGAAAATTCTGAGTCAGTTTAATTTTTCGACCTGTAGATTTCAAAGATTTTAGATCAATAATTACCAAGGAACATTTTTTGTTTTTTTTATAATTAAGACACCGACCGACAGAGATCCGATAGTCTATTGGCGAGAGCGTTGGGCTTCCATGCGTGTGACCGTGGGCTCGAATCCCAGCAGGAAAGGAAATGTTAAATGCAATTATTTATTTCTAATTTGATTTTTTTTTTTTATTTTTCCCTTTTGCGAAATCCGTCAGTCAGTCCGACAGTCAATCAGTCAGTCTGTCAGTCGGTCAGTCCAGTCCAGTCAGTCAGTTAGTCAGTCAAGCAGTCAGTCAGTCAATCTCAGTCAGTCAGTCAGTTCAGTCCAGTCTCAGTCAGTCATGCAGTCAGTCAGTCAGTCTCGGTCAGTCAGGGAGTCAGTCAGTCAGGCAGTATCAGTCAGTCAGTCAGTCAGTCTGTCAGTCAGGCAGTCTCAGTCAGGCTGTAAGACTCCGACCGACAGAACTCCGATAGCTAATGGCTAGACCTTTGGTCTTCCAAGCGAGTGGCCTGGGTTCGTGTCCTAGTCGGAACGAATATCTTCAATGTATATATTTCTTTTCTAATTTGAAAATTCTTTTTTTTTTTTCAATTTCTTTCTTTTGCAAATATTGATTATTTATGTAGGGAAGAAAATTCTGAGTCAGTTTAATTTTTCGACCTGCAGATTTCAAAGATTTTTGATCAATAATTACCAAGGAACATTTTTTGTTTTTTTTATAATTAAGACACCGACCGACAGAGATCCGATAGTCTATTGGCGAGAGCGTTGGGCTTCCATGCGTGTGACCGTGGGCTCGAATCCCAGCAGGAAAGGAAATGTTAAATGCAATTATTTATTTCTAATTTGATAATTCTTTTTTTTTATTTTTCCCTTTTGCGAAATCAGTCAGTCAGTCCGACAGTCAATCAGTCAGTCTGTCAGTCGGTCAGTCCAGTCCTGTCAGTCAGTCAAGCAGTCAGTCAGTCAGTTACTCAAGCAGCCAGTCAGTCAGTTAGTCATTCAGTCACTCAGTCAGTTAGGCAGTGAGTCATTCAGTCTCAGTCAATCAGTCAGTCAGTCCAGTCATTCAGTTACTCAGTCAGTTAGGCAGTCAGTCAGTCAGTCTCAGTCAGTCAGTTAGTCATTCAGTCAGTCAGTCAAGCAGTCAGTCATTTAGTCTCAGTCAGTCAGTCATTCCGTCAGTCAGTCAGTCAGGCAGTCAGTCAGCCTCATTCAGTCAGTCTGTCAGTCAGTCATTTGGTCAGTCCTGTCCAGTCAGTTCTGTCAGTCAGTTAGTCAGTCAAGCAGTCAGTCAAACAGTCAGTCAGTTAATCATTCAGTCAGTCAGTCAAACAGTCAGTCAGTCAGTCTCAGTCAGTCAGTCTGTCAGTCAGGCAGTCTCAGTCAGGCAGTAAGACTTTGATCGACAGAACTCCGAAAGCCTAATGGCTAGACCGCTGGTCTTCCAAGCGATTGGCCTGGGTTCGAGTCCCAGCCGGAGCGAATATCTTCAATGTATATATTTCTTTCTAATTTGAAAATTCTTTTTTTTTTCTATTTCTTTCCTTTGCAAATATTGATTATTTATGTAGGGAAGAAAATTCTGACTCAGTTTAATTTTTCGACCCGCAGATTTCAAAGTGTTTAAATAAATAATTACCAAGGTGCATTTTTTGTTTTTATTATATTTAAAACTCCACCGGACAGAGCTCCGACAGACTAATGGCTAGAGTGTTGGGCTTCCAAGCGAGTGTCTCTGGGTTCGAGTCCCAGCATGAACGAAAATCTTCAATGTATATTTTTAGTTTCTAATTTGAAAATTCTTCTTGTTTTTTTTTTAATTTTTCTCTTTTGCGAGTACTGATTATTTATGTAGGGAGAAAAATTCTGAGTCAGTTTAATTATTCGACCTGTAAATTTCAAAGTCAATAATTAAAAAGGTGCATTTTTTGTTTTTATTATATTTAAGACTTCCATCGGCAGAGCTCCGATAGCCGAATGGCTAGACCGTTGGGCTTCCAAGCGCGTGGTACTGGGATCGAATCCCAGCCGGAAGGAAAATCTTAAATGCAAATATTTTTTTCTAATTTATATTTTTTTTATTTTTCCTTTTTGCGAAGTCAGTCAGTCACTTCGACAGTCAATCAGTCAGTCTCGGTCAGTCAGTCAGTCTGTCAGTCGGTCAGTTCAGTCCAGTCTGTCAGTCAAGCAGTCAGTCAGTCAGTCACTCAAGCAGTCAGTCAGTCAGTTAGTCATTCCGTCATTCAGTCAAGCAGTCAGTCAGTCAGTCTCAGTCAGTCATTCCGTCATTCAGTCAAGCAATCAGTCAGTCAGTCTCAGTCAGTCATTTAGTCATTCAGTCAGTCAGTGAAATAGTAAGTCAGTCAGTCAAGCAGTCAGTCAGTCAGTCTCAGTCAGTCAGTTAGTCAGTCAGTCCAGTCCAGTCTCAGGCAGTAAGTCAGTCAGTCTCGGTCAGTCAGTGAGTCAGTCAGTCAGTATCAGTCAGTCAGTCAGTATCAGTCAGTCATTCAGTCAGTCTGTCAGTCAGGCAGTCTCAGTCAGGCAGTAAGACTCCGACCGACAGAACTCCGATAGCTAATGGCTAGACCTTTGGTCTCCCAAGCGAGTGGCCTGGGTTCGGGTCCCAGCCGGAAAGAATATCTTCAATGTGTACTTTTTGTTTCTAATTTGAAAATTCTTCTTCTTTTTTTTTTAATTTTTCTCTTTTGCGAATATTGATTATTTATGTAGGGAGAAAAATTCTCAGTCAGTTTAATTACTCGACCTGTAGATTTCAAAGTGTTTGAATCAATAATTACCAAGGTGCATTTTTTGTTTTTATTATATTTAACACTAGAAAGACGGAAGCGGTGATTTTGACCGCAAACGATTTTCAAATGCTCATATTTGCTGCGTTTAATTTTCAAACTCTTTTTCCTTCATTGACTTTTCCTAACTATTTATTAAGATTTTACAACAGTATTTTTTTTTCCTTTTAGGATTATTATTATAGTCGCTATAAATGTTTATACCTAGAAGACTGACTACGGTCATTTTGACCGCTAAGTGAACCTTTCTTAATGCATCCTTTTTCTTCTTTTTTCGCTTATCAGTTGTGTGTACTATGGACTATTTTTAATTGCCAGGGTGAGTAATGTTCTTTTGAGCTTGAGTAGTACCTGTTGGTCAGGTTTAATTTCTTTGAACTGTTAGAAAAATGCGAAACACCTGCTGGTTGCATGGTTTCAGTTTTCTGCTATCTGCACAGGGGGCAAAGTTGGGAAAGGTAAATTTGAAAAGCATGTGACTGGACACGTGAAATTACTTTGGGTCTAAAAAGAAGTAA
Organism: Uloborus diversus; assembly: GCF_026930045.1. NCBI lineage: Eukaryota > Metazoa > Arthropoda > Arachnida > Araneae > Uloboridae > Uloborus > Uloborus diversus. The sequence continues at coordinate 17,565 of NW_026558483.1, read as the reverse complement.
ATATAAACAGGTAAATTACAAAAATGTTTGCTGGAATTGTTTTGTGCACCAAAACATGTGCTTTGCTTGAAGCATTGACGTTTATTTTCTTCGGTGATAATGAAATGCTCAGTCACATAATTATCTTCATGATGTCAAGATGAACCGTTGACAGGCAAAACTTATAGGAACTCCTGAAACTGTTGCAGATTTATATCTAAAACAGATTATGGTTTGAATAAACAGTCTGACATATCTGAAGAGAAATATATTTCTAGCGATGAGAATAGTTTGCTTTCATGAGATTATTGCGAATATTTTTCGGAGCCTAGATTTGCAGAAAAGGATTGTTCTTCTGAGTTAGAATGAGAAGAAACCTCGCTAATAAAAACTGATGCTCAAAATTTAAAAAGTAGTGAAAGAAAGAGTGAAAAGGGTCCGACGCCGAAAAAAAGGAGAAAATTTCAAAAACAGAACTCCTATTTCTTCAATTTCCGCCTAGTCATCCCCACTGATCAATTTTGCTGCATATAAAAAAGTAAGTACCTCAGGAAAAAGATTAAAATAGTGTGAAATTAAATTATGCGGAACTAAAACTACGAGCATTTGTTCTAACCTCCAAACAAAAAACTGTTAATGACTAATATACAGGTGACGTGATAACATAACTATTTCGAAATACTGTAAAAGATAGTAATGTACGGTATCTTGCGATATTAAGATATTTTTTAAATCAAACACATGCATGATTGATTATAGTACTTGTTAGTAATTACATGCTAAGAAAATTTGATCTTTTTTGTGCAAATTCCCTCTTTCTCAATGCCAATTGTGTAAAGCATGTGTATTTCACTTGATCGAACGTAAAATAAAAAAAAGCTATCTGAGACTTATTTGCAGACTAGGATTAAATTGTAAAATTAAACTTGGATATTATGAAACAAATCCTTTCAATGGCTGAAAATCCCGAAAGGAGGAAATTTCTATTATTTTAAGTATGGCGGTCAAAGTGACCGCTGCTCGTCTTTCTAGGTATACGCAAAACGCCGTCTTTCTAGTGTTAAGACATCAATCGACAGAGCTCCGATAGCCTAATGGCTAGACCGTTGGGCTTCCAAGCGCGTAGTACTGGGTTCGAGTCCCAGCCGGAACGAATATCTTCAATGTATATATTTCTTTTCTAATTTGAAAATTCTTTTGTTTTTCATTTTCTTTCTTTTGCAAATATCGATTATTTATGTACGGAAGAAAATTCTGAGTCAGTTTAATTATTCGACCTGTAGATTTCAAAGATTTTAGATCAATAATTACCAAGATGCATTTTTTGTTTTTATTATAATTAAGACACCGGCCAACAGATATCCGATAGTCTATTGGCGAGAGCGTTGAGCTTCCGTGCGTTTGGCCCTGGGTTCGAATCCTAGCCGGAAAGAAAATCTTAAATACATATATTTTTTTCTAATTTGATAATTTTTTTTATTTTGCCTTTTTGCGAAGTCAGTCAGTCAGTCTGACAGTCAATCAGTCAGTCTCGGTCAGTCAGTCAGTCTGTCAGTCGGTCAGTCCAGTCCAGTCAGTCAGTCAAGCAGTCAGTCAGTCAGTCAGTCAGTCAAGCAGTCAGTCATTCAGTCTCAGTCAGTCAGTCAATCAGTCCAGTCAGTCAGTTACTCAGTCAGTTAGTCAGTCTCAGTCAGTCAGTCATTCAGTCAGTCAGTCAAGCAGTCAATCATTTAGTCTCAGTCAGTCAGTCATTCAGTCAGTCAGTCAGTCGGTCAGTCCTGTCCAGTCAGTCAAGCAGTCAGTCAGTCAATCTCAGTCAGTCAGTCAGTCAGTCTCGGTCAGTCAGGGAGTCAGTCAGTCAGGCAGTATCAGTCAGTCAGTCAGTCAGTCTGTCAGTCAGGCAGTCTCAGTCAGGCTGTAAGACTCCGACCGACAGAACTCCGATAGCTAATGGCTAGACCTTGGTCTTCCAAGCGAGTGGCCTGGGTTCGTGTCCTAGTCGGAACGAATATCTTCAATGTATATATTTCTTTTCTAGTTTAAAAATTCTTTTTTTTTTCAATTTCTTTCTTTTGCAAATATTGATTATTTATGTAGGGAAGAAAATTCTGAGTCAGTTTAATTTTTCGACCTGTAGATTTCAAAGATTTTAGATCAATAATTACCAAGGAACATTTTTTGTTTTTTTTATAATTAAGACACCGACCGACAGAGATCCGATAGTCTATTGGCGAGAGCGTTGGGCTTCCATGCGTGTGACCGTGGGCTCGAATCCCAGCAGGAAAGGAAATGTTAAATGCAATTATTTATTTCTAATTTGATTTTTTTTTTTTTTTTTTCCCTTTTGCGAAATCCGTCAGTCAGTCCGACAGTCAATCAGTCAGTCTGTCAGTCGGTCAGTCCAGTCCAGTCAGTCAGTTAGTCAGTCAAGCAGTCAGTCAGTCAATCTCAGTCAGTCAGTCAGTTCAGTCCAGTCTCAGTCAGTCATGCAGTCAGTCAGTCAGTCTCGGTCAGTCAGGGAGTCAGTCAGTCAGGCAGTATCAGTCAGTCAGTCAGTCTGTCAGTCAGGCAGTCTCAGTCAGGCTGTAAGACTCCGACCGACAGAACTCCGATAGCTAATGGCTAGACCTTTGGTCTTCCAAGCGAGTGGCCTGGGTTCGTGTCCTAGTCGGAACGAATATCTTCAATGTATATATTTCTTTTCTAATTTGAAAATTCTTTTTTTTTTTCAATTTCTTTCTTTTGCAAATATTGATTATTTATGTAGGGAAGAAAATTCTGAGTCAGTTTAATTTTTCGACCTGTAGATTTCAAAGATTTTTGATCAATAATTACCAAGGAACATTTTTTGTTTTTTTTTATAATTAAGACACCGACCGACAGAGATCCGATAGTCTATTGGCGAGAGCGTTGGGCTTCCATGCGTGTGACCGTGGGCTCGAATCCCAGCAGGAAAGGAAATGTTAAATGCAATTATTTATTTCTAATTTGATAATTCTTTTTTTTTATTTTTCCCTTTTGCGAAATCAGTCAGTCAGTCCGACAGTCAATCAGTCAGTCTGTCAGTCGGTCAGTCCAGTCCTGTCAGTCAGTCAAGCAGTCAGTCAGTCAGTTACTCAAGCAGCCAGTCAGTCAGTTAGTCATTCAGTCACTCAGTCAGTTAGGCAGTGAGTCATTCAGTCTCAGTCAATCAGTCAGTCAGTCCAGTCAGTCAGTCCAGTCATTCAGTTACTCAGTCAGTTAGGCAGTCAGTCAGTCAGTCTCAGTCAGTCAGTTAGTCATTCAGTCAGTCAGTCAAGCAGTCAGTCATTTAGTCTCAGTCAGTCAGTCATTCCGTCAGTCAGTCAGTCAGGCAGTCAGTCAGCCTCATTCAGTCAGTCTGTCAGTCAGTCATTTGGTCAGTCCTGTCCAGTCAGTTCTGTCAGTCAGTTAGTCAGTCAAGCAGTCAGTCAAACAGTCAGTCAGTCAGTCAGTTAATCATTCAGTCAGTCAGTCAAACAGTCAGTCAGTCAGTCTCAGTCAGTCAGTCAGTCCAGTCCAGTCTCAGTTAGTCAGTCAGTCAGTCTCGGTCAGTCAGTGAGTCAGTCAGTCAGTATCAGTCAGTCAGTCTGTCAGTCAGGCAGTCTCAGTCAGGCAGTAAGACTTTGATCGACAGAACTCCGAAAGCCTAATGGCTAGACCGCTGGTCTTCCAAGCGATTGGCCTGGGTTCGAGTCCCAGCCGGAGCGAATATCTTCAATGTATATATTTCTTTCTAATTTGAAAATTCTTTTTTTTTTCTATTTCTTTCCTTTGCAAATATTGATTATTTATGTAGGGAAGAAAATTCTGACTCAGTTTAATTTTTCGACCCGCAGATTTCAAAGTGTTTAAATAAATAATTACCAAGGTGCATTTTTTGTTTTTATTATATTTAAAACTCCACCGGACAGAGCTCCGACAGACTAATGGCTAGAGTGTTGGGCTTCCAAGCGAGTGTCTCTGGGTTCGAGTCCCAGCATGAACGAAAATCTTCAATGTATATTTTTAGTTTCTAATTTGAAAATTCTTCTTGTTTTTTTTTTAATTTTTCTCTTTTGCGAGTACTGATTATTTATGTAGGGAGAAAAATTCTGAGTCAGTTTAATTATTCGACCTGTAAATTTCAAAGTCAATAATTAAAAAGGTGCATTTTTTGTTTTTATTATATTTAAGACTTCCATCGGCAGAGCTCCGATAGCCGAATGGCTAGACCGTTGGGCTTCCAAGCGCGTGGTACTGGGATCGAATCCCAGCCGGAAGGAAAATCTTAAATGCAAATATTTTTTTCTAATTTATATTTTTTTTATTTTTCCCTTTTGCGAAGTCAGTCAGTCACTTCGACAGTCAATCAGTCAGTCTCGGTCAGTCAGTCAGTCTGTCAGTCGGTCAGTTCAGTCCAGTCTGTCAGTCAAGCAGTCAGTCAGTCAGTCACTCAAGCAGTCAGTCAGTCAGTTAGTCATTCCGTCATTCAGTCAAGCAGTCAGTCAGTCAGTCTCAGTCAGTCATTCCGTCATTCAGTCAAGCAGTCTGTCAGTCAGTCTCAGTCAGTCATTTAGTCATTCAGTCAGTCAGTGAAATAGTAAGTCAGTCAGTCAAGCAGTCAGTCAGTCAGTCTCAGTCAGTCAGTTAGTCAGTCAGTCCAGTCCAGTCTCAGGCAGTAAGTCAGTCAGTCTCGGTCAGTCAGTGAGTCAGTCAGTCAGTATCAGTCAGTCAGTCAGTATCAGTCAGTCATTCAGTCAGTCTGTCAGTCAGGCAGTCTCAGTCAGGCAGTAAGACTCCGACCGACAGAACTCCGATAGCTAATGGCTAGACCTTTGGTCTCCCAAGCGAGTGGCCTGGGTTCGGGTCCCAGCCGGAAAGAATATCTTCAATGTGTACTTTTTGTTTCTAATTTGAAAATTCTTCTTCTTTTTTTTTTAATTTTTCTCTTTTGCGAATATTGATTATTTATGTAGGGAGAAAAATTCTCAGTCAGTTTAATTACTCGACCTGTAGATTTCAAAGTGTTTGAATCAATAATTACCAAGGTGCATTTTTTGTTTTTATTATATTTAACACTAGAAAGACGGAAGCGGTGATTTTGACCGCAAACGATTTTCAAATGCTCATATTTGCTGCGTTTAATTTTCAAACTCTTTTTCCTTCATTGACTTTTCCTAACTATTTATTAAGATTTTACAACAGTATTTTTTTTTCCTTTTAGGATTATTATTATAGTCGCTATAAATGTTTATACCTAGAAGACTGACTACGGTCATTTTGACCGCTAAGTGAACCTTTCTTAATGCATCCTTTTTCTTCTTTTTTCGCTTATCAGTTGTGTGTACTATGGACTATTTTTAATTGCCAGGGTGAGTAATGTTCTTTTGAGCTTGAGTAGTACCTGTTGGTCAGGTTTAATTTCTTTGAACTGTTAGAAAAATGCGAAACACCTGCTGGTTGCATGGTTTCAGTTTTCTGCTATCTGCACAGGGGGCAAAGTTGGGAAAGGTAAATTTGAAAAGCATGTGACTGGACACGTGAAATTACTTTGGGTCTAAAAAGAAGTAAATATAAACAGGTAAATTACAAAAATGTTTGCTGGAATTGTTTTGTGCACCAAAACATGTGCTTTGCTTGAAGCATTGACGTTTATTTTCTTCGGTGATAATGAAATGCTCAGTCACATAATTATCTTCATGATGTCAAGATGAACCGTTGACAGGCAAAACTTATAGGAACTCCTGAAACTGTTGCAGATTTATATCTAAAACAGATTATGGTTTGAATAAACAGTCTGACATATCTGAAGAGAAATATATTTCTAGCGATGAGAATAGTTTGCTTTCATGAGATTATTGCGAATATTTTTCGGAGCCTAGATTTGCAGAAAAGGATTGTTCTTCTGAGTTAGAATGAGAAGAAACCTCGCTAATAAAAACTGATGCTCAAAATTTAAAAAGTAGTGAAAGAAAGAGTGAAAAGGGTCCGACGCCGAAAAAAAGGAGAAAATTTCAAAAACAGAACTCCTATTTCTTCAATTTCCGCCTAGTCATCCCCACTGATCAATTTTGCTGCATATAAAAAAGTAAGTACCTCAGGAAAAAGATTAAAATAGTGTGAAATTAAATTATGCGGAACTAAAACTACGAGCATTTGTTCTAACTTCCAAACAAAAAACTGTTAATGACTAATATACAGGTGACGTGATAACATAACTATTTCGAAATACTGTAAAAGATAGTAATGTACGGTATCTTGCGATATTAAGATATTTTTTAAATCAAACACATGCATGATTGATTATAGTACTTGTTAGTAATTACATGCTAAGAAAATTTGATCTTTTTTGTGCAAATTCCCTCTTTCTCAATGCCAATTGTGTAAAGCATGTGTATTTCACTTGATCGAACGTAAAATAAAAAAAAGCTATCTGAGACTTATTTGCAGACTAGGATTAAATTGTAAAATTAAACTTGGATATTATGAAACAAATCCTTTCAATGGCTGAAAATCCCGAAAGGAGGAAATTTCTATTATTTTAAGTATGGCGGTCAAAGTGACCGCTGCTCGTCTTTCTAGGTATACGCAAAACGCCGTCTTTCTAGTGTTAAGACATCAATCGACAGAGCTCCGATAGCCTAATGGCTAGACCGTTGGGCTTCCAAGCGCGTAGTACTGGGTTCGAGTCCCAGCCGGAACGAATATCTTCAATGTATATATTTCTTTTCTAATTTGAAAATTCTTTTTTTTTCCATTTTTTTTTCTTTTGCAAATATCGATTATTTATGTACGGAAGAAAATTCTGAGTCAGTTTAATTCTTCGACCTGTAGATTTCAAAGATTTTAGATCAATAATTACCAAGGTGCATTTTTTGGTTTTATTATAATTAAGACACCGACCAACAGACATCCGATAGTCTATTGGCGAGAGCGTTGGGCTTCCATGCGTGTGGCCCTGGGTTCGAATAACAGCCGGAAAGGAAATCTTAAATGCAACTATTTTTTTCTAATTTGATAATTCTTTTTTTTTTATTTTTCCCTTTTGCGAAGTCAGTCAGTCAGTCTGTCAGTCGGTAAGTTCAGTCCAGTCAGTCAGTCAAGCAGTCAGTCAGTCAGTCAAGCAGTCAGTCAGTCAGTTAGTCATTCAGTCACTCAGTCAGTTAGGCAGTCAGTCATTCAGTCTCAGTCAGTCAGTCAGTCAGTCAGTCCAGTCAGTCAGTCACTCAGTCAGTTAGGCAGTCAGTCAGTCAGTCTCAGTCAATCAGTTAGTCATTCAGTCAGTCAGTCAAGCAATCAGTCATTTAGTCTCAGTCAGTCAGTCATTCAGTCAGTCAGTCAGTCAAGCAGTCAGTCAGTCAGTCAAGCAGTCAGTCAGGCAGTCAAACAGTCAGTCAGTCAGTTAGTCATTCAGTCACTCAGTCAGTTAGGCAGTCAGTCATTCAGTCTCAGTCAGTCAGTCAGTCAGTCCAGTCCAGTCTCAGTCAGTCATGCAGTCAGTCAGTCAGTCTCGGTCAGTCAGGGAGTCAGTCAGTCAGTCAGTCAGTATCAGTCAGTCAGTCTGTCAGTCAGGCAGTCTCAGTCAGGCTGTAAGACTCCGACCGACAGAACTCCGATAGCTAATGGCTAGACCTTGGTCTTCCAAGCGAGTGGCCTGGGTTCGTGTCCTAGTCGGAACGAATATCTTCAATGTATATATTTCTTTTCTAGTTTAAAAATTCTTTTTTTTTTCAATTTCTTTCTTTTGCAAATATTGATTATTTATGTAGGGAAGAAAATTCTGAGTCAGTTTAATTTTTCGACCTGTAGATTTCAAAGATTTTAGATCAATAATTACCAAGGAACATTTTTTGTTTTTTTTATAATTAAGACACCGACCGACAGAGATCCGATAGTCTATTGGCGAGAGCGTTGGGCTTCCATGCGTGTGACCGTGGGCTCGAATCCCAGCAGGAAAGGAAATGTTAAATGCAATTATTTATTTCTAATTTGATATTTTTTTTTTTATTTTTCCCTTTTGCGAAATCCGTCAGTCAGTCCGACAGTCAATCAGTCAGTCTGTCAGTCGGTCAGTCCAGTCCAGTCAGTCAGTTAGTCAGTCAAGCAGTCAGTCAGTCAATCTCAGTCAGTCAGTCAGTTCAGTCCAGTCTCAGTCAGTCATGCAGTCAGTCAGTCAGTCTCGGTCAGTCAGGGAGTCAGTCAGTCAGGCAGTATCAGTCAGTCAGTCAGTCAGTCTGTCAGTCAGGCAGTCTCAGTCAGGCTGTAAGACTCCGACCGACAGAACTCCGATAGCTAATGGCTAGACCTTTGGTCTTCCAAGCGAGTGGCCTGGGTTCGTGTCCTAGTCGGAACGAATATCTTCAATGTATATATTTCTTTTCTAATTTGAAAATTCTTTTTTTTTTTTTCAATTTCTTTCTTTTGCAAATATTGATTATTTATGTAGGGAAGAAAATTCTGAGTCAGTTTAATTTTTCGACCTGTAGATTTCAAAGATTTTTGATCAATAATTACCAAGGAACATTTTTTGTTTTTTTTTTATAATTAAGACACCGACCGACAGAGATCCGATAGTCTATTGGCGAGAGCGTTGGGCTTCCATGCGTGTGACCGTGGGCTCGAATCCCAGCAGGAAAGGAAATGTTAAATGCAATTATTTATTTCTAATTTGATAATTCTTTTTTTTTATTTTTCCCTTTTGCGAAATCAGTCAGTCAGTCCGACAGTCAATCAGTCAGTCTGTCAGTCGGTCAGTCCAGTCCTGTCAGTCAGTCAAGCAGTCAGTCAGTCAGTTACTCAAGCAGCCAGTCAGTCAGTTAGTCATTCAGTCACTCAGTCAGTTAGGCAGTGAGTCATTCAGTCTCAGTCAATCAGTCAGTCAGTCCAGTCATTCAGTTACTCAGTCAGTTAGGCAGTCAGTCAGTCAGTCTCAGTCAGTCAGTTAGTCATTCAGTCAGTCAGTCAAGCAGTCAGTCATTTAGTCTCAGTCAGTCAGTCATTCCGTCAGTCAGTCAGTCAGGCAGTCAGTCAGCCTCAGTCAGTCAGTCTGTCAGTCAGTCATTTGGTCAGTCCTGTCCAGTCAGTTCTGTCAGTCAGTTAGTCAGTCAAGCAGTCAGTCAAACAGTCAGTCAGTCAGTCAGTTAATCATTCAGTCAGTCAGTCAAACAGTCAGTCAGTCAGTCTCAGTCAGTCAGTCAGTCCAGTCCAGTCTCAGTTAGTCAGTCAGTCAGTCTCGGTCAGTCAGTGAGTCAGTCAGTCAGTATCAGTCAGTCAGTCTGTCAGTCAGGCAGTCTCAGTCAGGCAGTAAGACTTTGATCGACAGAACTCCGAAAGCCTAATGGCTAGACCGCTGGTCTTCCAAGCGATTGGCCTGGGTTCGAGTCCCAGCCGGAGCGAATATCTTCAATGTATATATTTCTTTCTAATTTGAAAATTCTTTTTTTTTTCTATTTCTTTCCTTTGCAAATATTGATTATTTATGTAGGGAAGAAAATTCTGACTCAGTTTAATTTTTCGACCCGCAGATTTCAAAGTGTTTAAATAAATAATTACCAAGGTGCATTTTTTGTTTTTATTATATTTAAAACTCCACCGGACAGAGCTCCGACAGACTAATGGCTAGAGTGTTGGGCTTCCAAGCGAGTGTCTCTGGGTTCGAGTCCCAGCATGAACGAAAATCTTCAATGTATATTTTTAGTTTCTAATTTGAAAATTCTTCTTGTTTTTTTTTTAATTTTTCTCTTTTGCGAGTACTGATTATTTATGTAGGGAGAAAAATTCTGAGTCAGTTTAATTATTCGACCTGTAAATTTCAAAGTGTTTAAATAAATAATTACCAAGGTGCATTTTTTGTTTTTATTATATTTAAAACACCCACCGACAGAGCTACGATAGTCTATTGACGAGAGCGTTGGGCTTCCATGCGTGTGGCCCTGGGTTCAAATCCCTGCCGGAAAGGAAATCTTCAAATGCAAATATTTCTTTTCTAATTTGATAATTCTTTTTTTTTTTCATTTTCTTTCATTTTCAAATATTGATTATTTATGTACGGAAGAAAATTCTGAGTCAGTTTAATTATTCGAGCTGTAGTTTTCAAAGATTTTAGATCAATAATTACCAAGGTGCATTTTTTGTTTTTATTATAATTAAGACACCGGCCAACCGAGATCCGATAGTCTGTTGGCGAGAGCGTTGGGATTCCATGCATGTGGCCCTGGGTTCGAATCCCAGCCGGAAGGGAAATCTTAAATGCAAATATTTTTTTCTAATTTGATTTTATTTTTTATTTTTCCCTTTTGCGAAGTCACTCAGTCAGTCGGTCACTCCAGTCCAGTCAGTCACTCAGTCAGTTAGGCAGTCAGTCAGTCAGCTCTCAGTCAGTCAGTTAGTCATTCAGCCAGTCAGTCAAGCAATCAGACATTCAGTCTCAGTCAGTCAGTCCAGTCAGTCAGTCACTCACTCAGTCAGATAGGCAGTCAGTCAGTCAGTCTCAGTCAGTCAGTAAGTCATTCAGTCAGTCAGTCAAGCAGTTAATCATTTAGTCTCAGTCAGTCAGTCATTCAGTCAGTCAGTCAGTCAAGCAGTCAGTCAGGCAGTCAAACAGTCAGTCAGTCAGTTAGTCATTCAGTCACTCAGTCAGTTAGGCAGTCAGTCATTCAGTCTCAGTCAGTCAGTCAGTCAGTCCAGTCCAGTCTCAGTCAGTCATGCAGTCAGTCAGTCAGTCTCGGTCAGTCAGGGAGTCAGTCAGTCAGTATCAGTCAGTCAGTCTGTCAGTCAGGCAGTCTCAGTCAGGCTGTAAGACTCCGACCGACAGAACTCCGATAGCTAATGGCTAGACCGCTGGTCTTCCAAGCGAGTGGCCTGGGTTCGTGTCCCAGTCGGAACGAATATCTTCAATGTATATATTTCTTTTCTAATTTGAAAATTCTTTTTTTTTTTCAATTTCTTTCTTTTGCAAATATTGATTATTTATGTAGGGAAGAAAATTCTGAGTCAGTTTAATTTTTCGACCTGTAGATTTCAAAGATTTTAGATCAATAATTACCAAGGTGCATTTTTTGTTTTTTTTATAATTAAGACGCCGACCAACCGAGATCCGATAGTATATTGGCGAGAGCGTTGGGCTTCCATACGTGTCGCCCTGGGTTCAACTCCCAGCCGGAAAGGAAATCTTAAATGCAAATATTTTTTTCTAATTTGATAATTCTTTTTTTTTTATTTTTCCCTTTTGCGAAGTCAGTCAGTCAGTCCGACAGTCAATCAGTCAAGCACTCAGTCATTCAGTCTCAGTCAGTCAGTCCAGTCAGTTAGTCCTTCAGCCAGTCAGTCAAGCAGTCAGTCATTTAGTCTCAGTCAGTCAGTCATTCAGTCAGTCAGTCAGTCAGTCAGGCAGTCATTCAGTCAGTCAGTCAGTCAGGCAGTCAGTCAGTCAGTCAGTCGGTCAGTCCTGTGCAGTCAGTTAGTCAGTCAGTCAGTCAGTCTCAGTCAGTCAGTTAGTCCTTCAGTCAGTCAGTCAAGCAGTCAGTCATTTAGTCTCAGTCAGTCAGTCATTCAGTCAGTCAGTCAGTCAGGCAGTCAGTCAGTCAGTCAGTCGGTCAGTCCTGTTCAGTCAGTTAGTCAGTCAAGCAGTCAGTCAGTCAGTCAGTCAGTCTCAGTCAGTCAGTCAGTCAGTTCTGTCCAGTCTCAGTCAGTCAGTCAGTCAGTCTCGGTCAGTCACTCAGTCAGTCATTCAGTCAGTCAGTCAGGCAGTCAGTCAGTCAGTCAGTTCTGTCCAGTCTCAGTCAGTCAGTCAGTCAGTCTCGGTCAGTCACTCAGTCAGTCATTCAGTCAGTCAGTCAGGCAGTCAGTCAGTCAGTCAGCCTTATTCAGTCAGTCTGTCAGTCAGCCTTATTCAGTCAGTCTGTCAGTCAGGCAGTCAGTCAGCCTTATTCAGTCAGTCTGTCAGTCAGTCAGTCGGTCAGTCCTGTCCAGTCAGTTAGTCTGTCAAGCAGTCAGTCAGGCAGTCAAGCAGTCAGTCAGTCAGTGTCAGTCAGTCATTTAGTCATTCAGTCAGTCAGTGAAATAGTCAGTCAGACAGTCAAGCAGTCAGTCAGACTGTCAAGCAGTCAGTCAGTCAGTCTCAGTCAGTCTCAGTCAGTCAGTCAGTCAGTCAGTTAGTCAGTCAGTCAGTCTCGGTCAGTCAGTGAGTCAGTCAGTATCAGACAGTCAGTGAGTCAGTCTGTCAGTCAGGCAGTCTCAGTCAGGCAGTAAGACTCCGCTCGACAGAACTCCGATACCTTAATGGCTAGACCGCTGGTCTTCCAAGCGAGTGGCCTGGGTTCGAGTCCCAGCCGGAGAGAATATCTTCAATGTATATATTTCTTTTCTCATTTGAAAATTCTTTTTTTTTTCAATTTCTTTCCTTTGCAAATATTGATTATTTATGTAGGGAAGAAAATTCTGAGTTAGTTTAATTTTTCGACCGGCAGATTTCGAAGTGTTTAAATAAATAATTACTAAGGTGCATTTTTGTTTTTATTATATTTAAAACTCCGACCGACAGAGCTCCCATAGACTAATGGCTAGAGTGTTAGGCTTCTAAGCGAGTGGCCCTGGGTTCGAGTCCCAGCCTGAACGAAAATCTTAAATGTATACTTTTAGTTTCTAATTTAAAAATTCTTCTTCTTTTTTTTTTTAATTTTTCTCTTTTTCGAATATTGATTCTTTATGTAGAGAGAAAAATTCTGAGTCGATTAAATTATTCGACCTGTAGATTTTAAAGTGTTTGAATCAATAATTAAAAAGGTGCATTTTTTGTTTTTATTATATTTAAGACTTCAATCGACAGAGCTCCGATAGCCTAATGGCTAGACCGTTGGGTTCCAAGCGCGTGGTACTGGGTTCGAGTCCCGGCCGGAACGAAAGTCTTCAATGTGTACATTTCTTTTCTAATTTGAAGATTCTTTTTTTTTCAATTTCGTTCTTTTGCAAATATCGATTACTTATGTACGGAAGAAAATTCTGAGTCAGTTTAATCATTCGGCCCCCAGCCGGAAAGGAAATCTTAAATGCAAACATTTTTTTCTAATTTTATAATTCTTTTTTTTTTTTTTTTTTTTTCCCTTTTGCGAAGTCAGTCAGTCAGTCTGACAGTCAATCAGTCAAGCACTCAGTCATTCAGTCTCAGTCAGTCAGTCCAGTCAGTCAGTCACTCAGTCAGTCAGCTAGTCCTTCAGCCAGTCAGTCAATCAGTCAGTCATTTAGTCTCAGTCAGTCAGTCATTCAGTCAGTCAGTCAGTCAGGCAGTCAGTCAGTCAATCAGTCGGTCAGTGCTGTCCAGTCAGTTAGTCAGTCAAGCAGTCAGTCAGTCTCAGTCAGTCAGTCAGTCAGTTAGTCTCAGTCAGTCAGTCAGTCAGACAGTCAGTCCAGTCCAGTCTCAGTCAGTCAGTCAGTCAGTCTCGGTCAGTCAGTCAGTCAGTCATTCAGTCAGGCAGTCAGTCAGCCTTATTCAGTCAGTCTGTCAGTCAGTCAGTCAGTCAGCCTTATTCAGTCAGTCTGTCAGTCAGTCAGCCTTATTCAGTCAAGCAGTCAGTCAGGCAGTCAAGCAGTTAGTCAGTCAGTGTCAGGCAGTTATTTAGTCATTCAGTCAGTCAGTGAAATAGTCAGTCAGACAGTCAAGCAGTCAGTCAGTCAGTCTCAGTCAGTCAGTTAGTTAGTCAGTCAGTCAGTCAAGCAATTTAGTCACTTAGTCTCAGTCAGTTAGTCATTCAGTCAGTCAGTCAGTCGGGCAGTCTGTCAGTCACTCAGCCTCATTCAGTCATTTTCGAGTCCCAGCCGGAACGAATATATTCAATGTATATATTTCTTTTCGAATTTGAAATTTCTTTTTTTTTCAATTTTTTTCTTTTGCAAATATTGATTATTTATGTAGGGAAGAAAATTCTGAGTCAGTTTAATTTTTCGAAACGCAAAAAAGTGTTTAGATAAATAATTACCAAGGTGCATTTTTTGATTTTATTACATTTAAAACTTCGACCGTCAGAGCTCTGCTAGACTAATGGCTAGAGTGGTGGGCTTTCTAGCGAGTGGCCCTGGGTTCGAGTCCCAGCCTGCGCGAAAATCTTCAATTTATATTTTTAGTTTCTAATTTGAAAATTCTTCTTCTTTTTTTTTAATTTTTCTCTTTTGCGAATATTGATTATTTATGTAGGGAGAAAAATTCTGAGTCAGTTTAATTATTCGACCTGTAGATTTCAAAGTGTTTGAATCAATAATTAAAAAGGTGCATTTTTTGTTTTTATTATATTTAAGACTTCAATCGACAGAGCTCCGATAGCCTAATGGCTAGACCGTTGGGTTCCAAGCGCGTGGTACTGTTTTCGAGTCCTGGCCGGAACGAAAATCTTCAATGTATATATTTCTTTTCTAATTTGAAGATTCTTTTTTTTTTTTTTCAATTTCTTTCTTTTGCAAATACCGATTATTTATGTACGGAAGAAAATTCTGAGTCAGTTTAATCATTCGACCTTTAGATTTCAAAAATTTTAGATCAATAATTACCAAGGTGCATTTTTTGTTTTTATTATAATTAAGACACCGACCAACAGAGATCCGATCGTATATTGGCGAGAGTGTTGGGCTTCCATGCGTGTGGCCCTGGGTTCGAATCCCAGCCGGAAAGAAAATCTTAAATGCATATATTTTTTCTAATTTGATAATTTTTTTTTATTTTTCCCTTTTGCGAAATCAGTCAGTCAGTCCGACAGTCAATCAGTCAGTCTCTCTGTCAGCCAGGCAGTCAGTCAGTCAGTCTCAGTCAGTCAGTTAGTCATTCAGTCAGTCAGTCAAGCAATTTAGTCACTTAGTCTCAGTCAGTTAGTCATTCAGTCAGTCAGTCAGTCGGGCAGTCTGTCAGTCACTCAGCCTCATTCAGTCAGTCTGTCAGTCAGTCAGTCAGTTAGTCATTCAGTCAGTCAGTCTCAGTCAGTCAGTCAGTCTGTCAGTCGGTCAGTCCAGACCAGTCAGTCAGTCAAGCAGTCAGTCATTCAGTCTCAGTCAGACAGTCAGTCAGTCCAATCAGTCAGTCAATCAGTCAGTTAGGCAGTCAGTCAGTCAGTCTCAGTCAGTCAGTTAGTCATTCAGCCAGTCAGTCAAGCAGTCAGTCATTTAGTCTCAGTCAGTCAGTCAGTCAGTCCAGTCCAGTCTCAGTCAGTCAGTCAGTCTGTCAGTCAGTCAGTCGGTCAGTCCTGTTCAGTCAGTCATTCAGTCAAGCAGTCAGTCAGTCTCAGGCAGTCAGTCAGTCGGTCAGCCTTATTCAGTCTGTCATGTCAGTCAGTCAGCCTTATTCAGTCAGTCAGTCAGTCAGTCAGCCTTATTCAGTCAGTCTGTCAGTCAGTCAGTCAGTCAGCCTTATTCAGTCAGTCTGTCAGTCAGTCAGTCGGTCAGTCCTGTCCAGTCAGTTAGTCAGTCAAGCAGTCAGTCAGGTAGTCAAGCAGTCAGTCAGTCAGTGTCAGTCAGTCATTTAGTCATTCAGTCAGTCAGTGAAATAGTCAGTCAGAGAGTCTCAGTCAGTCAGTCAGTCAGTCTCAGTCAGTCAGTTAGTCAGTCAGTCAGTCCAGTCTCAGTCAGTCAGGCAGTTAGTCAGTCAGTCTCGGTCAGTCAGTGAGTCAGTCAGTCAGTCTCGGTCAGTCAGTGAGTCAGTCAGTCAGTCTCAGTCAGCCAGTGAGTCAGTCAGTCAGTCAGTGAGTCAGTCTGTCAGTCAGGCAGTCTCAGTCAGGCAGTAAGACTCCGCTCGACAGAACTCCTATAGCCTAATGGCTAGACCGCTGGTCTTCCAAGCGAGTGGCCTGGGTTTGAGTCCCAGCCGGAGCGAATATCTTCAATGTATATATGTCCTTTTCTAATTTGAAAATTCTTTTTTTTTCAATTTCTTTCCTTTGCAAATATTGGTTATTTATGTAGGGAAGAAAATTCTGAGTCAGTTTAATTTTTCGACCGGCAGATTTCAAAGTGTTTAAATAATTACCAAGGTGCATTTTTTTTTATTATATTTAAAACTCCGACCGACAGAGCTCCGATAGACTAATGGTTAGAGTGCTGGGCTTCCAAGTGAGTGGCTCTGGGTTCGAGTCCCAGCCTGAACGAAAATCTTCAATGTATATTTTTAGTTTCTAATTTGAAAATTCTTCTTCTTTTTTTTTTTAATTTTTCTCTTTTACAAGAATTGATTATTTATGTAGGGAAAAAAATTCTGAGTCAGTTTAATTTTTCGACCCGTAAGATTTCAAAGTGTTTAAATAAACAATTACCAAGGTGCATTTTTTGTTTTTATTACATTTAAAACTCCCACCGACAGAGCTCCCATAGACTAATGGCTAGAGTGTTAGGCTTCCAAGCGAGTGGCCCTGGGTTCGAGTCCCAGCCAGAACGAAAATCTTCAATGTATACTATTTAGTTTCTAATTTGAAAATTCTTCTTCTTTTTTTTTTTTAATTTTTCTCTTTTGCGAATATTGATTATTTATGTAGGGAGAAGAGAATTCTGAGTCAGCTTAATTATTCGACCTGTAAATTTCAAAGATGTTTAGAATCAATAATTACCAAGGTGCATTTTTTGTTTTTATTATATTTAAGACTTCCATCGAACAGAGCTCCGATAGTCCTAATGGCTAGACCGTTGGGCTTCCAAGCGCGTGGTACTGGGTTCGAGTCCCGGCCGGAACGAAAATCTTAAATACATGTATTTTTTTCTAATTTGATAATTTTTTTTTATTTTCCCCTTTTGCGAAGTCAGTCAGCCAGTCCGACAGTCAATCAGTCAGTCTCTGTCAGCCAGTCAGTCTGTCAGTCGGTCAGTCCAGTCCAGTCTGTCAGTCAAGCAGTCAGTCTGTCAGTCACTTAAGCAGTCAATCAGTCAGTTAGTCATTCAGTCACTCAGTCAGTTGGGCAGTCAGTCATTCAGTCTCAATCGGTCAATTTGTCAGTCCAGTCAGTCCAGTCAGTCAGTCAGTCAGGCAGTCAGTCAGTCAGTCTCAGTCAGTCAGTTAGTCATTCAGTCAGTCAAGCAATTTAGTCACTTAGTCTCAGTCAGCTAGTCAAGCAATTTAGTCACTTAGTCTCAGTCAGCTAGTCATTCAATCAGTCAGTCAGTCAGGCAGTCTGTCAGTCACTCAGCCTCATTCAGTCATTCTGTCAGTCAGTCAGTCAGTTAGTCATTCAGTCAGTCAGTCTCAGTCAGTCAGTCAGTCTGTCAGTCGGTCAGTCCTTATTCAGTCAGTCTGTCAAGTCAGTCAGTCAGTCAGCCTTATTCAGTCAGTCTGTCAGTCAGTCCTTATTCAGTCAGTCTGTCAGTCAGTCAGTCGGTCAGTCCTGTCCAGTCAGTCTCAGTCAGTCATTTAGTCAGTCAGTGAGGTCAGTCAAGCAGTCAGTCAGTCAGTGTCAGTCAGTCATTTAGTCATTCCAGTCCAGTCTCAGTGAAATCAGTCAGTCAGAGAGTCAAGCAGTCAGTCAGTCCTGTCTCAGTCAGTCAGTCAGTCAAGTCAGTCAGTCCAGTCTCAGTCAGTCAGGCAGTTAGTCAGTCAGTCTCGGTCAGTCAGTGAGTCAGTCAGTC